>NC_090950.1:20509762-20818281 GCF_040807025.1 Struthio camelus
AGCACAAAAGGCAATGTACATGCCTGAAGACTGAACATAAGAGACCTGCAGACTCTAGAAGGATGAGTTGATATGTCACTGGAGAATGAAAGATGAAAAAAAGGTGGGAATAGGTCATCAAAGGCCATGCAAGTAAACACAGGAAGCTTCTCTTTGATATGATACAGAAATGAAACCAGAGGAGGGATGAGGAGGCAGGAATTACCTGGGGTAAGTGACAAGCTGGAGAGTGATCTTTGCAACTGCATTCTGGTTGAGCATAAACAGGGAGAAACTGCATTTTTAGGAGAGGATGTTGCAGAGATTCAAGGTCATTGGCGCTTGGACGCAGGTTTTATCTGTGTAGATGAATAGGAAAGACCACAATCTGAGCTGTTACTCAGCAAGACTCTTAAGATTTGGACAGAGTCTGGGCGTGACCTGGAGATGAGAAATTAGATACAGGGTGTCCAACCTTATCTTGGACATGAGTCAGTTTTAAATGTCAGATTAAGAATGTGAGCCAATCAGACAAACATCCACCACGGAAGATGGATGATGGAATAGGTACATGCCATACTAATGCTTGTGGCATAATATTCCGATAGCAATCACACTGGAGCCAAATACAGAAGTAATGTAACCCCATGCAGCTAGCTTGAGATGCTCCTGTTTGTACATCCAAGGATTGCATTAGTCTTCTTTAGGCTACAACATTATTTGTCTGTCATACCTATTTAGACACTAAGCTGTCAAGAGCACAGACTGTCTCTTGCTATGTGACGTGCAGCGCCTTACAGACAATTCAAGCAATAACTGGAGATACTAATAGTAAAGAAAGGAGAGAGAAAACGTGTGAACTCTCTCTCTGTAAAAGGTTTAAATTCATGAATTCAAAGCATTCATTCTATGTAGAGAGGAGATAGGGGATAATTTTCTGATAAAAGCATCAAAGTAAAAAGGTTCTGCGTTTGTTGAAATGTGGAGGAAAAATGTTGATATCTCAAAAACTTTTGCCTGATGAAAAAACTGTTTCCCACCTAACAGTACTGTGGGAATAGCCCACAAGGTCATATCCTCAGTGCCTATCAATTACACAATTTCCCTTGATCAGCTAAGTGTATTCCCTGGTTCTCACTGCAGCCCTGATATAATATGCAAGAAAGAACTAAAGAAATAGAGCATACTGCCTTTACAAAAGTGTACTAAGAACATTTTTAAAAATACGTAAATACATTGAACAAAATATCTCACTAAAAGTTCCCCTGGCAGCTTCAAGACACCCAGTATTTCCGCTGCATTATTTTTCTAATCATCTCTGTTTAGAGTTTGCCAGCGAATGCATTTTAGAGATTCATGACACATTCTGCTTTTGGACAGCTTTGAATCAGCTGGCAGTAAATGTGGAAAAATCATTATTCCTAATGAAGAAATATTGATGACAAAACAGCATTTCGAGGACAACGTTGACCATAAGTCTACAACGTAACCAGATTTTCTCCTTTCTTCCTCCTCTTCCCTAGTGACTTCCATCCAAGGGTTTTCAAGCATTTCCCAAGCATGTGGGATTCCTCAGGGCACCTATGTCAGACAGGTGCAATTATTGGATTTTAAAGGGATACAGGAACAGAGGTGAATCCACTAGGATAACAGTACAACAGCACTTTAACTGCCACTACAGCTTAACTGAGTTAAGGAGACTCAGTGGTAGAGAACCTGCAGCTCACAGGCACCAAGGGATACTGGGTTCCTTGATTTATCCAAATTGAATGAAGTAGAAAGCCCTTCTCCACAGGAGAGGGTTTTTTTCCCCCTTTCTGTGAAGAACAGGAGGTATGTGTCCAACTGGGATTATGTTAGGGAAAGATGCCTTTATTGCACCTGTCCCAGAGTTATTCCAACACTTTGGGTGCTGGCACCCAGGACCTTACCACACAGGTATGAAGGGAAACCCAAAGGTAGCTTGTGCATTTTGTAGGAAACTATGGCATTTTTCTGAGCTTATCCTTGCCTTGCTTACCTGTCCTTTCTTTGCTTTTGAACTCCGACTTTCCACTGAGGGCAAAGCCCTTGGCAATGGCTTTATTGTGCAAGGATCCAAGCTTGAAGTTCCACCATTTGAAAAGAGCAGGCTGTATGCATCGGTTGTCTTACACAAGTCTTTGGACACAAGACAGATCAATCTAATTCCCTTTTCTTCAACAGACATCAGAAAACGCAGTCTTTCACAGTAAACAGAGCCTCATGCTGCAATGTGTGCCTGTAACACTTCATAAATTAAATCCAAGGCTCTGATTTAATTACTGTGTCCTGGTCATTCTGCTTTAACTACCTTGCACTTGTACTCCAGATGTACAGGTCCCTGCAGTGACCTCCTTGTCTTTTGTACTATGTTTGTCCAGTAGTAGCTATGCTTTCCTCTTGTTTGCACCCCCTTCCTTCACCCACAACACAACTTCATATTCTCACTTTGCTTGGCTGCAAACCTGACACATTCTCGATATGCCCCAGAGGTCTCATTCCACTGTACACAGTGAATGCACTGCAACTGTGCAGGCTCACGCTGCTAAGGCTTTACTGTACCTTTTCAAATACTTTTCCATGCTGCTCACCACAGCGTTAGTATCTTTGCCAGTCACTAGCCCTAACGGCGAATGCTTCCAGCTCCCTGGGAAGGTAGAGGGCTGTTATGACACCCACCATGAAGATGGGGAACTGAGACCCACAGAGACTGAATTACTTGCCAAGGGTCACATAAGGAGTTTGTGACAGAGCCAGAAACTGAAACAACATCTTCTCAATCCCAGTCTAGTCTCTTTAACCACAAGCCCATCTCTAAGAAGGCTTGATGGTGAGACATGCTTGCAGCACAAAAGTCCTCCATTTCGTAGGGAGCTCCCAGTACCAGGTCTACTGGAATTTCCCCACTCACCAGAGGAACACGCTCCCTGGGCAGCCCATGCCGTCACACTCTGGCATGCCTGGCTGAGGACGCAGGGACGAAGCACAAAGTGCTTCCACCCTGCTCTGACTGTCCCCTGCTTAATGAGAGAGGCAGAAAGACTTGTGCTTCCTACAGCACCCATATGGTGACAGTCCCTGTCCCTTACACATCTAGACCAGATTCTTTTCTTCTCCCTGGGAACACACGGGACAATTTAGCCTATTTATGTTACGAAGTAGATTACAACGAAGGCTTATCAATGTGTTAGAGGTACCTTCCTAAATTATCACAACCACAATGCATCACAGCCACAAGATAAAGGTTCAGAAAAGAGTAATCTTGATTTTCCCACAAAATTACAAAAATGCATGTTGAAAGGGATCTTGAGAGGTCATGTAATCCATCTTACTGCCTCAAAGGCAGAATCAGCTCTTTCTACATCATTCTTGACAGATACTTGTTTAACCTGTTCCTAAAAAAAAAAAAAAAAAAACTCTAGCAATGGAGATTTCACCAACTTGGGTGAAATATTTCAGTGAGTACCTAGCCTTACCACTCACAAGCTTTTATTTCTAGCTGACCAAAACATTCCTCACAGTCATTTAGGCCAATGCCTTCTTACCCTACTCACTATGGACATAAGAGCGTGTGTGGGCTTGGTTTGGTCTACTCCAGTTGTACGGGACACTTTTCCAGGGTGGATCTGCATGAACACTGAGGTGAAGTTGGCCCCCACCCCCCCTCAGTAAAGGCATGTGATTTCGTACCTTTGCAATGCAAGCAAATAGTGATCTGACTGTGTGCCCAACTGATTGATCAGGTACCAGTCCCCCAACTCGGGTAATCTGCAGTGAGTATCCCAGCCCAGTGGGGGTCAGTGATGCTCTACAGAATTTAAGGTCCTGGATACGTTTTTGCAGCATGCTTTACTTTTTTCTGTTGCATTGTGTCAACGTTTTGGCACAATCTTTACCATGTGCAAAGGGGTTGAAATAGAGCCTCAGTAACATCTGGAGACAAAAGAAAGGGGGTGAAAAAGGACTAAGAGAGGAAACATTCCACTCTTTACTGATCGATCAAGGAAATGCAAGGCAGAAAGTAAAATGTACTGCATTTCCTTTATAAATGTTTCCTTTAACGATGATGAAAGATGCCAGATGACAGACACTACAGTTCTATATCCACAAAAGAGCCCCAGCTCGGGAAACAGAAGAGCGAGTTGTTTGCACTTCTTTGCCAGGCTCTCTGAGCCGTGGCACTGGATATCGTCTCTGAAAGCAACAGCAATTCCATCTCTTTCGCCTGTCTACCCACTGGGCTCTGCAGGACTGCAAACAGGGAGCTGTGTCCCATACGGTTTTCTGGACACTCCTTGCTACCTGCTTCTGCTCACTGCTGATCCCAGTCCGGGCTTAACTGCAGGCACGGAAACGACAGAGAAAGGAGTTTTAAGTTGCAGGTATAGAGCTGGATGGAAAGAAATAACATTTTAGGATTTTTCTTTTAATGAAAAAGATGTTTGTGTTTGGGGATGAGAGTTTCAAAGCACTTATTTGCACCAAAATCCCCAACCAACAAACACCTAGATAAATATACAATGCAATTATCTCATTTGGTAACAAAAAAAAAATTCCACTTTCACAAAAGTCCCCCACCTTCCTGTGCCCATCCTTCCTCTCTTTCAGGGTGAACTGATGACATTTAGGGAAGTAGAAAAAGAAAGAGACATAAAACACTCCCCCTCATTTTCCTCCTTACTTTTTCTCCAAAATAAAAATGGAGAAAGATTTGTAGAGGCTACGGGAGAGTGAGGCTTTCCTATTCTTTCAAAAGCTGAGAAAGCTCTTCTTTTATTTTAATTGTTTAGGAAAGTGAGTTTTTTTTTTTTTTTTAAATAAAGATGATTCTTCTCCTTGGAACGAATCACTGACACTGAAATCTCATTTTTTTCATGAGATTTTACCATTACATGGCATCCAGGGAACAATCTCAGCAGGTCTCCACTGAAGCCCAGATGATGGGGGAAATACGGGTACAAGCCAATTTTTAGTGAGACTGGCAGGAAATCTTTCTCTGGGCAAGTTACCCCAAAGCTGATACAGTAGACTCTTGCTGATACAGTAGACTCTTGCCCTTTTGGGGACGGATCTTAGGCAGGGAAACTGCTGCTGCCAAAAGAGCAGATCTGATAGACATCGGCAGTTCTGGTGATCCTACAACACCACCCATGGAGCCAGGACCCTTTGCACTTGCACTTGCAAAGCCACCTTGCAAGATCAGCTCCAGAAACTGGAAGGACAAAATATATGGCAGCATGCAAGCTGAACAAACATCCTCGTCTGAAACTCCTGCAGGAAAAGGAAGGCAAGATGGGTGACAGAAATCACTCCTCGTCCCCCCCCCCCCTTGTCAGGGCTGGCGCTGGGCAGGGGGGGATTTCCTGGGTGATCCCCTGGCCTGCTGGGTGCACTCTGTAATTTTGCGTGAGATTTCAGGATCCTCTTTTGGAAAGCCACAAAAAATACCTCACTATTGTCGGGTTGGCGGGTGGCGGAAGTTCCAGCGAGCACCGCCGTGGGGGCAGCCTGTCTGCTCCCCGCGCAGGTGTCTTGAAGCATGCTGTTGCAGCCTGCTCACCCACTGGCTCAGGCTATTAGACTTGCTGGTAGAGCAGTGGAGGGTAGTTTCAGGGGCTGCTGCACCCGACCCCATACATAAGCGGTGGCTGCAAAATATAGCTGAGGCCAGACGAGCTGGGCTCCTCTTCAGATGCTTCATGTTCGTTGTGTAACGGTTCGTGAGCCCTCTCCCACCCACTCCTCCAGGTGGAGGGGATCAGTGCTCTGCTGCTTGCAGACTCATGAACCACGGTGCTCTGTGCAACGGGGGCTCAAAGGTAGATTAAATTCTCCTTAGCGCTTGCTTTCTTCAGCGCTGAGCCAAGGGCTTAGCCAGGAGGGTAGAAAAGAGTGGCTAACACTCACACTGATATGGATAGCAGCCTTCTTGTCTAGGTCAAAAAATAAGTTGCCTTTTATTGCTGCCCCCACAGAGTAGGTTTACTGTGATTAACATGAAATAGTCCCCCGGAGCCTAAGTGATAGGTTGGGATCCAGCTGTGCGAGGTGCTGTACAAAGACAGGGCAAAACAACGTCTCGTTTCCCAAAGACTTTTACCTCCAACTGTTTCCATGTTGTGCAATTGCACTTCAAACCACTTCTGTCCCCCAGCCCAGCCAATCCATTTCATAAGCCCAGGACAGGCACCATTAGTATGTTCACCAGACTCGAGTCCAGCCAAAAATCACAGCCGTTGCTGGGCATGAATGACTCAATTCACTCTTCCATAGCCTGGCTGTGCTCCAGCTGGTACTCAGCAGCTTGTCTCTGCCTCTCTGCCTCATGACTTCACTGGGAGGGTGGTGGCATGAAGTGATTTTTACCAAAGGCTCTGTTCAGCAGAGAAGGTGAAAACGCCTGAGTAATAGTGAAGTTTTGAGTCAGAGATGCTTCCCATGCCAATGTCTCTGGCCTACCAACCTGGCATGCTTCCTGCACACCTGCCTGGGGAAAAACGTGTTGACAAAAAAACAAGAAACAGCGAGGGAACCTGTCTTCCTCTGCCAAAGGCAGAAAATAGGAAGGTGGAAAAAGGCTGGATCCCACAAAGACTAGCGCCCTGAAACAAACGGCAGCTCTCATATTCCTAATAGCTTTGCAGCCTGGGGTTTTCAAAGGTGCCTGACTGCATGAGAGGAAGATGTCCCCTCAAACTTCAATTGACATCTCATTTATTTAAGGTATTTTGAAAATCTTGCCTTTCACAAGCCGGCACCAGCCTAACATCTCCTTTCTGTCTTGAAACATACGCTGTCTACGATCCGACAGCAGCCATGACATAAATCATATTCATCAGGCGCTGGAAACTGCCTCACCTGTGCTCTGACCATCAGCCATTCCCTTGCACTAAATACCATCCCTCCAAATTTTGGAGCAGCTGGAATGAACTAACTCTCTTTTTTCATTAAACTAACCTGTCGGACAGAGGTTTCCTTCTTCCCTTCAAATCTGGGACTTCTCCAACCAGGTGCAAGGTCCAATATTTGTTTACTCTCTTGGACAAGTAACAGGAGCTTTACAAGCTGGGATGACGAGGCACTCCCACTCTGGAGGGGACACACAGCACTTGTTTCTACTCCAGGAGGACCAGACGCGTCATATCCTTAAAATGTGACATTGGTATTGAGAGCAAAAGTCCTTTTAAAATAATGTTTGATGTTGGTGACACCTATTAATTATACTTACATAATTATGCAGTAATTACAATTCTGCTCATCCTCTGGGTCATCGGACCTGCTTTTACTGGCAGAGGTAGATGGAAAATAATACCAATAACTCTCCAAAGTATTTCTAAAATGACCTGCCTGAGGCGCATGCTGCATATCCGGAGTCCATGATGGAGCAGTACAATATCAGGTATCCATGTGTCATTATTCTCATCTGATAGTCACATTCTCAGAACTTGCTGGAAAAGGAAGTTTTCACGCTTAGCCTCTGCTGGAGGTGAACTAGTGCAAATTATGAGATCCGTATTTATAAAAATTATTATTTTATTTAAAGAAAGTCTGTGGAAAATCCATCTGCACAATTGAATGTGTCACTCTCACACATCCTACAGCTTTTGATTCATAATTAGCAAGCCCTTAAAAAAAGTAAAAATTCAAAAAAATTAAAACTTAAGGCACATAGAGCAGAGCTCTTTGGTGGCCTTAAAGCTGCTCTGTTTCAGGTGGTGGTTTGGACCTTAAGGCCTGGTGACTAACAGCAGGAGACATGTAAAATGTGGGTTCCAATACAGATTTATCACGATACTGGAAGGGCAAGATAAAATCATAGTTTAGCCAGCTATACAAATTGGCCTGACATTTAACCTAAAGTCCTCTGTGGGGAGCCTCTCAGTATCTACAAATGTGAGTTCAAAGTATTACTGTTATCACTTTTCTAAGACGGGAGGTTCTTTCTAAATTGGTTTCTGCATGAAGGGCACCAATCCCTGTCTCCTGAACTATTCACACAATTCTTGACCGGAGAATTTTGTGCTGATGGAAGCCGAAACCCCAAAAGCTTTCCCTCCTCATAGCAGGGCTGAACCAATAGGAAGGGACCATCCAATACGCAGAGGTCATGGAGAGTCCTGCCAGTCTAACGTCCTTGAGCAGGCATCAGAACAGGCTATCATCAGTGGGATTACAAACGTTTGGCAAAAACTCATAGTGTTGAAAATCCTCCTGCACATCGTGAACTGGTTACAGCAACCTCCAAATGGAGAAAGTTGGCAAATCGTTCATGGCGTTCTTTGTTGTTTTCCTACATACATGGGAGTTCACTGCAAAGATCGTAAGTATATTTGATCCTCATTAAGCACTTTGGTATGACAGCACGGAAAACTCTCTTGTTTACATGAGATAGTAGAATCATTTGAAATCCACTAGACCTCCCCATTTAGATCTGGAGTATCGGTATAGACTCTCATTTCAGTCCAGCCCAAGCCTGATTTTAACTGATGTAAGCTAAGGCAACTTCAATCACTTTTGAATTTATACGACCATCCCCAGAGGGCCAACACTGGTTTAAGTCAGTTGGTTTCCACTTGCACCTAAAATGATGTAACTTGGTTGTGTTGACAAAGTCAGATGTGATGGGCAGCAGATCAGGGGAAGCTATTATTCACGCTTTGACAAAGGAAACCGTGTGGGAGATCTTCACCCTGGTGAAAGGCTATAGCATGCAGAAGCAAGTTCCAAAACAGAGAAATGAAGCAAAGTGAGTCCCGATACGAATGCAAAGCGTTTGAGGCTCCACAGGCTTTGGAATCATCTTTCATTGTTTTGTACTACTCTAAGCCTGCCCTTTGTAGCCCTTGCATAGACAAGGAGCTGTGAAATACCATGTATATTGCATCTCCTGGGAAGCCTCCATCCCACCTTCTAGGCCAGGTGACTGCTGAGGCATTTGAGTTAAGCTTCAGATCCATATCCAAACATTAAAACACCTGGAAAAAGCCTGAATTTTACCAGCTGTTGCTTGTCATTCCAACACCACTTCACAAGAAAACCAAAGTAACCTCTCTATAACAAGGAACAGACATGCTGCCATTTCAGAAACCACAGCCTAAAGACCTATCTATTTGGAAAAAGTCTTTTCCAGGGAATAGCTGTCTGAGGTTCTGAGCGTTACCAAGGGACAATGCTAGCTACGAGGGAGACAAAATTAGTACAACACTTGCCCAGGGGAAAGATATGAATCTCTCATTTTACATTGTTATTTCCGCTGCATCTTGTTTTGCCCTTTTCTGTCCCCAGAGCTCAAGTATGAAGCCACTGCATGCACGGATCTCCTGAGAGTGTAGGCTATATTTAAATAGCCAGATCTCTAGCCAAGCTGATGTCAATTTGAGCATCTTCTAGTCAACACACACCTATTGAGATGTGGGCCCACTACATGTCACGATTAGACCGTGCTCCAAAACATCACCTCATAAAACGTTACTCATTCTTCTGAACAGCTTCAATTTTCCTGAGCCAGAAGAGTTCTCGTATTCAGATATTTGCTGGATGCACACCATTCCTACTCTCCGTGTAATAGCTGTTATTTCAAGTCGCAGGACTTTGGTCATTCACACCAGACCTGAGGCCACAGGTCAGCCCTCTTCCCTGGCCTCCTAAATGAAACAAAGTGGATCTGCAAAGCGCAACCAACCAGCAGTGAGAACATTTCTCAACACCTTACAGTTGTACAAAACAAGGAAGCCGAGACTGGCAGACCTTAAACAGCTTAATTAGTGCTCCTCACCCAATGCTCTGCCATAATCAGAGCAAAGAAATAATGAACAACAAAAAAAAACGCCCGGATGTCAAGACTAATTGGCTTTCTATGAAATATTGTTTCTGTTTAAAAGGCCAGGCCACCCTTAGATCAGCAGGCCTTATGAACAAAGTCCCGTGCTGATGAAGATGGCATGACATGGGCTAGCTCAGGGCACAGATCTGCGACACGAGAACAGTAATGCTCCTCTGTCCTAAGCTATAGAGAGGCCCCTCTTCAGATGGCTGTCCCTGACCCTCCTGCTGAATATCCCGAAGCTTTCATTATCTGTGCAGCCCTCTAGATCTCCAAGTGTGTGTCCCTCTCCTGTGGGAGATAACGCAGCAGATTCCACTCATCACTCAGCATCGAGACAGCAGTCGCACAGAGACTCAAAGGGTTTAAATGGCAAGCTTTCATTAGGACCGGGCTTAATGTGGCTAACACATCCCTTCGGACTCCCCTTACCTGCCCCTCCAAAGGAGGGATGCCACAGAGATGGTAACTCACCAACTGTGCACATCTGTAGTGCACGTTCCATTTTCTTCACCTATTGAATTATTCCTGTGAAAAAAACCGTGGAAATACTTCTGTCCTTGAGCAGTCTCCTTGTTTTCCCTTCTCCTCTCCTTCTTGGCTCGTATGGAAACTGAGTATACATGGAAGGAAAGGTTTCAGCAGGCTGTTTCACCAGCAGTACTGCTCAGTAAGGAATTACACAGGCATGGAGCTTCAGCTGAAGCCTATATTTTGGCATTTCACCTTTAGAAGAAGTCAATGTTTTTAGACAGCTAAAGACATATGATGGAATATTTAAAAATGTCTGAAATGTCTGTCTTGATTCCACATCCACTCTTACTGTAGCCATAGGCTCCACAGTCCTGTCCTCCCTCCACACCTTCCTCCCTCCTCCAAATACACACGTAGGATTTGCCAGCACTGTAGACATTCCCACGTCACAAGACCATGTAGGCACCAACAGCTGTATCAGTTGATGTGAGATGTAGAGAAGGAGAACAGGAAAGAAGGAAACGCCATGAGCAACTGAGGGTCCATGCAGCATCCTGTACTATATATATATATATATATATATTTTAATATATATATATATATTTATACACACATACACATACACACACACATATATATACACATGCAAACATTTTAAGGTTTTTACTGATGTTAACCACAGGGCAGAAATGAGAAGCAGCTGTCCAGCTTGTGGAGATGAGAGTGAGAACATGTGATTAGAACTAGCTCCATGCTGGCAATGCACATCGCCAGGACCTTCCAGGCCAGAAGAGCTGACTGCAAATGACAATGCTCTGCAGAGCATAAATGACCCAAACTAGCATCCCTTCCAAATGTCTCCCTCCAGGAAAGCTCAGCCAGACACGGTTCCTTAGTTCATGGGAGAACAAACAATCCTGGAGTCAAACACAGGTGGAAAGTCAGTACTGTCATGCCCTAGCTATTCATCAACACAAGCAAAAGCTCAAGGTAAAAGACTTCAGCTTCTTGCAGGTTTTTTGAAAACCAGCAGCTGAATTCCCTTTCCTTTCAGGGCAAGCAGATAATGAGGAAATAGTGGCATTTCAGAAGCTGTTTTTTTTCAGAGTACAATTTTAGATGAAAATAAAAACAACCAAAAACCCCACAAGAAACTTTTCGTGCTCCCAACCTGCCCTCACATGAAAGGCTGCACGTCATGTGCTTGGTTTGCCCGAAAGTGCAGACAGAATCAGAAGTGCTTACTAGATAGTAAGTTATTAACCTCTCAAGACATTGTCTGGAACCAGAATTTGTGGAGGAAATTGTTTATTAAAGCTGACTGTTGCTGCTGACTGGACACAGCCTGACTCACAGCTTTAAACAAATAGCTTAGGATGACTGGGACAGTAATCGGGAAGGATCTAGGATAGAAAATCAGCCACATCCCAAGTTTACTTTACTGGTAGTGAGTGTCTTATCCTTTGGAAGATGGTTGCACTCGCACCTCTAAATGCTCTACAAAAATATGTTATTGCTAGGGTACTTTACTGAATCACTATTCAGTGTGGAGATTCATTTCCTCACCTCTTAGTACCCATACACTTACCTGTCTGTGCTGTCCCCTTTTGACCCTGTTGCTGTGAACCTACTTTCTCAAGGGTTAAACTCTCACTCTCAGCACACACAATCAGAGATAACTTTCTACACAACCTCTCTGTATGCTTAGGCAGGCACACAAGAGAAAAAAAAGAGAATTTAATGCAAACGAGCGAGCTCGTAAATGAAAGCTGGTGACACGGTATCAGATGTCATCTCCCGTCTCAAGTTTGCAGCCGCAGCGGTTCTATAGCTGCTGAAGTTTTCCATTTTCCTCTGCGGGGCTGGCTCAGGCAGGGCTATGAGACAGGCACTGTGCTTTGCCACACGCTCACCTTATCAGCTGACAAAAACTGTGCTGGCATAGTCCCGGCGAGTGACATCTGACATCAGGTTTCACAAGTCAAAACAAGTTTACTCTTGGCTACTGGTAGCCTACCAAATGTCTGCCAGAGCTGGCTTCTCGTGGTTGCCTGCCAGGTTGGGATGAGGGTCTCCTAACTTTTGAGCATCTATTGTGGCCCTGTGTTGTAGCCACAGACATGAAAACTGCACTCATGTCCAGGATGATATGATGAACAGCAAGGTGCATTTACAGACGTGACAACAGTGCAGCCTGCTAAAAGCAGCAGGAAAGTTCTGCTACTTCTGGTTCTTTTCATTCTTCCAATGCTCCCCTACCTCTTTGTACCACCGAAAAACACTCTGTATTGATTATGCTGACATTGAGAGCAGAGCGGGAATTTTTTTTTTGCACATCTCAGATGAGAAAGTGGGTTATGATTCATCTCACACAATCTGAGTCAAAGTGATTCCTTAAAAAGAATAAAGAAAAGAAAAAAACCTAAACAGTTTTGATGCATTTCCATCAGAAAAGAAAGGGCTGCAGGAGAACACTCAGCAAATGAGACAGCACTGTTTAATTCTTCTTTAGCACATTTCACTCTCAGATAAAATCTGGTCTTTCCCCCTTCAAGTGACACTCAAAATACCCTAAAACTTACTGGCAAGACACAAACCACCATACCAAAAAAGACCACAGGAGACAAGTGCCAATAGAAGAAGAACTAATAAATGCCACGCCATGCCCTCCCCACAAGGAAAGCTGTGTGTTAGACTGGAAAGTAATAGATGGTGAATTATCAATCTTCATAACAGCCATGAACTATGTAAATGCTGAAGTGTGATAGCATTCGTGGGCACATTATATTAACAGCAGTTGAGATTACCAAGTGTGATCCTGAAGTGCTTTTTTTCCCTTTCTTATTTTCATAGACATGTTAATAACCCTGGAAAATAGGGCTTGTGATTTAAATGCTGCAAAGATCTTTCAGAGCAGTTTTGATTTCTCATCAGAGAAGGCTCACAAGCCTATTTTGTTGATTTTCACATAAAAATAAGAGTGAGGCCATGGCTGTGGGTAAAGCACGGGACTTGAAGGAATTCCAGGCTCAATTCCCACTTTGCTACTGGTTCTCTGCATGACTCTGGCTGAGTCATCTGAACTCTGCCAGTCAACCCCTCATTTGTAAATTAAGGACAATAATCATTTCCTGGTCCTTGCTGTATTTTCAATTGGGAAGCTCTGAGGGATGCATACTGTTTCCCACTTCATATTTAATTTGCACATAGTGCAGTGTGACCACAGTCTTGCTAGCAGGCCTTAGATATTACTGCAGTACAAAATAAAATAACACTGAAGCAACTGCAGATTTACTGCAACCAGCTTCAAACAATAGGTGAGCTGTTTCCAGTTTTAAAAGAGCAAAAAAAAAAAAAAGTTCATTTATGCCAGGTCATGTGCATAACTAACTCTAAACAGAGGGACGTGAAACTGTTTTCACGTTAGTGGAGACAAAGTTTGTCCAATACTGCGTGGCTGGAACTGTGGTTTTTAACTCCAACTCCAAGACTGACTGGCTATATATCTCATCAATTTAGCCTTAAGTTTTGACCAAAAAAAGGATGCTTGGGCCTTAAAACACTCCAAAACACTACCTGAAGTGAAAATTATTTCTACAAATCTACAATCCAGGTAACAGTCTCACTCATTCATAGCTGCATATACATCCATCCCCTCTTAAAATACCTGCGTGTGAGAATTTAGTGCTTACGAAGTCCAGGATGGAAAAATCCTCGTCTCACTCATCTCCATCAGATCTCACATCTAACAGGAAGAGAGGGAGAACAAGCCTTCTCCAACCCACGTGTTCCTAGACTAACAATCTGCATTCGGCAGATTGTCTCCTCCTCATCCAGGAGGAGAATCCCAACCAAGGGTCCTCTGAGTGCCACAATTTATGGATTTTGGTGAAGTGATGGCATACCCACAGAGAACCCCCCTGAGACCAATCAATTCATTTCATATGGGGCAGGAAACAGCCAAAACGTAGGTCACACTTTCGGTTCTTAATGACCCAAGTTAGCTACAGACTAATGACCTGCAGCCAAGTCTTGATAGTTCATTATCAACTCTTCAGCCTTTCCAGCCCACAGAGGTTTTACTTGTGGCATGCAAGTTTATCATGAACAAGGTGAATTCTCTTTGAACCGCTTCTTAAATAAAGCTAGAAAGATTTACATTGTTTTCATGTAGGAGCTATTAACTTTCAGGGGTTTGAGTACTAGCCTCATCATTGTCTAAAGTCTTTTGGGAAGGCGTTTGAGCTTTGCTATACATTTGTACAGTGCCTAGCCCACTTAGGGCACTACTGCAATATAAGAAATAATTTCCAGCCTCATAGATTAATTTTTTTCCATAAATATGTTCATTTTTAAATATACTGAAGAAATCTCAAAGAATTCTGCTATACTTAAGAAAGACACATCCCTGATACTCATTATCACGTTTCATTCCTCTTAGAAGACATTAGGAAATTGTCAGCTTTCATTTACTGACTGGTGGAACAAAAATAATTCCAAATATAACCTGCAACACACTTTCGTTTCACGTACACAGGTGATCATGAAGATTTCTTTGCTACAATGCTAGCTTGATACTCTGCACTTATGCTCCATTAAATGACTTCTGCATCAAATCAAGTTACAAGTAAAAATATAGCCATATTTGGTTGACTGCCAGCAATTCAAGCTAATCCAGGGACTTAAAAAACACCAGGAAAGTCATATTGCCTGCTACCTGCTTTATCTGACATTTTATCACCTACAGTAATAATTCCAGAGCTGGAAGTTAGGAGGTAATTTTGTTTTTGATGTAAGATTTAGATCACGTCTGTGAAGCAGTGGTAGTCTCTGAAGCAGGTGACTGCGCTTCAGAAAAACTTATGATGCAGTCTTGTCCTGCCTTATGTGGATAAGAAGAGAAAAAAGGAAATGTGCGAGCCTCCTGCCTCCTGGCACATCTGGGCAGCAGGCGGTCAAGGTTATAGGAGCGTGGCCCTCCCTAACTTGTGAAGGTTGCCTCCACTGGATCTTCTTTAGATGTACACTCAACATTTCATAAGGTTAAGATCCCAGGCATAAAAGGACCTAGGGACTTGGCTTCCTAAACATTTCTCCCACAACTACTGCACACTAGGGTGTGGATCACATCAATGGCAGGAAGAATCAAACTTTTGCACCCATTTAGATAGTTTTTCAAATGCTGAAATACAGCTTAAATCAGCTCAAAGTCTCTTTGTCCATAGTCTTTGTGCCTCTTCTCTCTTGTCTTTGTCATGACTGTGGATAAACGCATACAGATATTTTGCTCTCCAACCACTCGCTAGTCTTCTCTTTTTCATGTCCCACTTGGAGCTGTGGGCCAAAATTAACTCTTGTAGGCTGTGCTGAGCCTGTCCTTACAAATTTGCTTTCCGAACCTTACCTGCGCATGCTGCGCAGGGATGCCGGCAGTCACAGGACTCCCTGAAAGCAAGACAGACGGGGGTGGCGCGCGCTGACAGAAGTGAGACTGCAGAAAGAGGCTCTGAAAGCCATTCACCAGGGTAATTGGAGCCCCTGGGGAGCGGAAGGAGGGTGCCTCCCCTTGCGGCAGCCCACAAAAGGGCAGCTGGATGCTGAAGGCACTGCGTCATGACCTCCCCAGCACAGGCTGCTCCCAGCCACTGGAGCCCATGCGCAGAGCCCGGAATGTGGCTCCTGAGTGAAAAATAATAACAAAAACTGCAGCTGAGAAAAGGGTCTCCATTATACGTCTGCTCTTCCTGCTTTTGTGAGCAGTTACATAATAGAAAATGACTGTCGACTCATCAGTTGTTGTAAACCTAACCTACTATTTTCTGACCCAGATGTTGTTCAGATGAGAACGTATGCTATCTTGCACCAGAAACTCCCATCTTTAAACAAAAGGCATGACACATCACATTACATGGCAAAATTACAATGTATTTACGTTTTTTAATAATAAGCCACATCTTTTAGTAATAACCTTTTCAGAAGAGACCTGGGAATACATGCAAAATATGACAACTTTTATTTTCTTTTTTTGGTGGTAATTCAGATGAAACTAAAAGGCTACCTGAGTAGATAAAAAAGGGGATGTTTACAGAAATGCTTGATGAAGACTGAAGTGCAACACAGAACATGTTTAATTTAGAGATACTGCGACCATTCAGTCCACATCTGGTAAATACGCACAAGAAAACCTACAGCTCCCAAAGTGTCAGCTCTGAGACGAATCAAGGTCATTTAATGACCAAACTGAGAAGTTTCAATGGGAGCATCTTAGGACAGCTCTTGTCTTCGTATGCATCCTTATAGGACACTGGAACTATGAGAGGAGACTGCTGTGGTATCAGATACATAAAACTGGTGGCCACTTTGGTAGCTCTGAGCGCTTATGGTAAAATGCCAGCACGAGTTTCTTCCCACCAGTCAGGGAAACTCCTCTGCTGTAGGGAGTGATTCAGCCGGGACATAGTCCAGAAGGCAACAGGAGATGAGGAGCCCTGGTGGCTCTTTTCCAGTCTTGATCAGCACTGACTGCCTGGTGATAGAGACTGAGAAGCTGCCAGAAGTTGTTTCTTTCTATGAGACTCGAATAGTGGTCCAGAACAGTTGTGATCTTTCCATTTTTTAATGCAAAATCAGGGGCTTTAATGCCCCATGTTGACCAACAAACCATTGATAGTTTCATCGTAATCTGTTGTCGATCTCCATTTCTCCTCCTCCATCCCCACCCAGTCCCAATCCACAAAGTATTCTTTTTTTCTTGAACAAATCAAACATGCCTATCTATGATAGCACATTTCAGACAGAATATCCCTACTGCACAGTGCAGAACATGTTTGGGAATCCTTTCTAATAAAAAGGGATTTGATTAAAGACAACCAACCATTACAGATGAGCAACTGCATCAGCAGTAAGGAGGGAAGGGCATCCTAGCATTGGGAGACTTCAATTTGCTGATTGGCCAAGGACTTCATGGGAGATGGGGCAAGTCACTGTATAACCTAGAGGAGGGCTACGAGAAGAGATGCACCAAGGATTGCAGCGCTTAAGATGTAGTGTGGCAGCATGGCCTTTCTGCACAGGTAAGTTAAGCAGCATACCCAGCATGCTTGTTCGACTCCTAACAATTCACATAGATTTTTCTTTTTTTAATTACTATTCCCAGTGATGATATTTCCATGTTTAAACACTGCCTTGCCAACGGCAACTAGAGGACTTCTCAGTGAGTACATTTTGCTGCTGTGGCGGGCCCAGGCAACCGACGGCTACAAACTGTGCTCTTGCTGCTCTAAAGTGGGTCTCAAGCACAATCCTTCTGCCTCTTCACCAAGTACCTTGCCTCCACAAGAATGCAGTGCGAGCTAGGCTGGGCCACCAGGTCTGTGTGCTTGCGTGATTTCCTTCTAGGATGATGACTGCCTAGAACAATTCCCTTGTGTCTGAAAACACCTTCAGTAATTTCGACCCACGGAAGTTGCAGAGACACGTCCTGGGGAACACAGGCCTGCTGGAACTGCAGGCTGCCCTGCTCATTAACACAGTTCCACCAGCCTCCCAGCAGCACCAGCCCGCATTACCAGAGCTAAGAGTGACAAATCTTTAGTGGCCCTTACTCCTCCTCCCTTCCCCAGAGCCTCCACGCTGCCCACGCTGACTCCAGAGACAACATGGCTGGATCAAAACCAGAAATATAGAAAGTAAAATTGCACAAGGAAAATGGTTACAGAAAAAATCCAGAGTGCTGACGGGCCAAGTAAAATGACCTTTCTCCAGCCTGACAGTTCAAATGTAATTATTCCAACAAATTATTTTCATGACTTAATATAACGCCTTGCAGCTTTCTAGCAAGGTTAATTAGATTCCTCAATTCAAAACCTATCTGCTCTTAACCAACTTTTAATATGCTGAAATCCAGTTTTCCAAATTCAAACTAATAAAAGTGATTAGCTGACAGTTATCTGGTATGCTACAATTACCATGGCATTTAGCCCTCAGGCAGAAGGCATTTAATGCAAATCAGAGTCTACGTCTCTGCCCATTTGTCCTTTTTCTGATTATTTGATCAATGTGCCGTATGAATCTTGTATGATCCACACTACCACGCTAAACAAATAAAGAACAAAGGCAGAGATATTGATACAGTTAACCAAAGCTGAAAGACTCTTTTTTTTTTCCTCCCACACTCAATTTCTTCTTTCCACATGAGCATAAAGTTACTGAAAGATACTAAGCTGACAGCTCAGGTAGATGAATATTTACCCCTGACATAGCCAGTATTAGTACAAAACTCCCTGCCTGCGCTACCATATCAAAAGGTCTCAGCCACTGTGATCCAAAAGACCTCTTTCCTGCAAGAGTAGCTCAGACTGGAACAAAGCTCAGAGGATGACAGCAACCCACCTCTGCTTTTATCCAACCAGAAAAAGTGGCTGTGCCCCAGCACTGCTGGTTTTGTTTTGCATTCTTCTTGGTAGGCTTGTAATTAGTTGCGGGTAAGCCTCCCAAACTGCTGCATGGAGCACAAAATGCTTAGAGAACTGAGGAGTTCAGCCCAACCCGTAGTCCTTCTGCATGTCCAGAAGGCCAAGGCTGGAGGCTTTGTTTCAGATAATCCTCAGTGGCACAGACTCAGTGCAATTAGAAGGTCAGTCAGAGCACAGCTTCTAATTAAACATCACCTGCCTGAGCTAAGACTGGGGTTGTTGTTTGGTTTTGGTCTTCCAGCCTGCATCATGATCACTCAAATTTTGATCATGCTACTGTTTATAACAACAATTTCTGAATGCTCTGGAGCTTGCTTTTCATTTCCTTGTTTCCTGTTGAATAAAGAGCTAGTGGCATGGCATTAGTGTGACCTCCCATCTGATAATTGAATTGATGACCCAATATTGAGAGACTTTATATCCCAGTCCCTTGAGCTATGCATCCCTTTTGGATTAAAAAGATTTGATGTACCACACTCCCAAACAGAGTAGAGACATCTTAGTGAGACAATATTAGCATAATGTAAAACGCCAGCATTTCAGCTTCATAAATACAAGTGCTAAACAAAACAAAACTAAAGCTCCACTTCAAGAAGCAATTTCTGAGCTGCAAGGAAAATTAATCACTAAAACTGCTTATCAGGGTAGGTGGTTGACTCACCATTGCTTGAAGTCTTTGAGATAAGATTAGATTTTTTTTTTTTTTAGGTCATGATTCAATCAAATTCCTGGGAGAAACTGAGAGTAGGACATTGGGCTGAACAATGGCAAGGTCCTCTCTGACCTTGGATCCTGTGAATCTCCACACTCTCTGTTCACCTGCCTTCCTTTATGGGCTACGGGGAGAATGAGTTGGGCTTCAGTCCCTCAACCTGCTCATGCCACTTACAGCTCTGCATTAAGAAAATGACTGTAATCAAATTTCATGCTTCAGGGCTTCAGCCATTTGCCTGAAGGGAACAGGAAAAAGGTTCTTCCCCCTCGCCCACATGTGCTAATAGCTAAATACATGTTATGTTTGTTCGGTTGTTGTTTCCCTTTTAAAACATCACAGAGTGTGCACAAATGGATATGGGGCAGAGATGAAGCCAAACACAGCTCTACAGTAGCACAGAAAATGCTCTCTGGTTATCATCTCTTCAGTGAGTCATTCTGGCTCACACCTTGGGTCTGCGCTAATCACTAGCTTTGACAATTATCAGGGTTTGTAGAGAAGGCATTCCAGCTGTGAGGGGCAAGATGGGAAGTAGAGGGCACTGATGCAGAAAGGGACTTATGTATACCTCATCTTGTGGGGCAACGTTTGATGAGAAGATCTCAACTTTCTCATTTAATCAAAACCTTGTCACTGCAAGGTCTTTGTTCATCAGTGACATCTTGGTCTCACCTGATTTTTGACTGAACAGAACACTGAAGTCTCTTTAAGACAGAAATGCTTGGTCCGACTAAAACCTACAGCCATAGACCTAGGGGGCAATCTAAATGAAATTTTTAAGAAGTGGCGATAAAAAGGAAGGCAAAGAAGACAAAATGAACGGCCTCCCCTGGCCTTAAACTCTACAAACTATAGCAATTTCCTTCCTAAGAACTCTTATCACCCAAGCCTGTAAGAAACTAAACAGAGAGGGGAAACATATCAAATATGCCCAAGTCTCTTGACTTCAGTGCAGAGTATATCACTTTTTTTATATAGAGGTAAGATGTATATTTTATACCTATAGATGCCTGAGATAACACATTTATATACCACTTGAAAAGGAAATCACCTGCTAATCTTCTCCAGGGAAGGAAGATGACACAGATATAATGAGCCAATCGGTCCAGATCTGTCTTCCCCACATCTGTTGGACCCAGTTCTGGGCTAACTGGTGTCCATGCAAAACCAACCTGACTGACTCAAAACGAACTTCCTTTTGATCTATGCCAGTATATAGGAAATAAGAACCCATGCCTCAGGAGCAGAATGCATTCACGCTGCCAGGGTTACTGCAGGTACAATGGGAAGGGGCCGGGCAGACAGGCAAGACAGCGTATCATACCTGAGTTCAGCCCGGTAGCGAAGAAGCTGAGGACAGGTGGTGTCAAAAGGAATCATATACAGAAAAATCCAACTTCATGAGCAGAAAGGCTGTTTACGGTCTTTACATACGGCAAATGAGCACGAGATTTATGTCGAAATTACAGGGAAATTCCTATGCATAATTACACTTCCAGTCGAAGCACAGAAAGCAAATCCGTCAATATGAACATTGCTACACTAACAGTGCAGCTGGTCAGGCCTCCCCATTACAGAACCTGGGAGATACAGAAAGCGGCTACGGACAGACTGAGTCATGGAGACATGGCACTGCTTACCAAAGTAGTCATCTGAGGGAGGATTCTCCATATCATACAGCATTTTCTTGGTCAAATGTTCCAGCTCATCCTCAGGCCTGAAGGCAGGAGTGCTTGATGCAGGCCCAGAGCTTGGATACCCGCTCTGAAAATAAAAAGGACAAACAGTCTGTGATGTGGTATAAAAGCATTCCCCCACACTAAGATGGTCTACTGGCTGTTCAGTGTTAAATTCATTCTTTGTCCTATTTTTGCTTTTTTCAAAACCCGAGGGATTCACGCAAGTAAACATCCCATTTAATGTAATGAAAATGGACTCCTAAAAACATCCAGTGAAGTGCTATATATCCTCTTAGAATGAGGAGTGTTCTATGCCTCATAATTAGGTGTCTACTGGGTAGCACATAATAATAAATAAAGGAGAAAATTATTCCAAGGATAACTCGATACAAACATTTTCCAACACTGAAAAAGGCTTTGGAAGCATTTCAGTTTGGATTTGGCAAAAGCTTCCACCATTTAACAACGCAATAGAAAAGAAGCTGAACTGGTGTAGTATATGGACAAAGATAGATAATCCCTAACTGCTAGTTATGTTCTTTGCTTGTTTGTTTTGACACAAATCCTGCTATTGACATCAGTGAGAGCAGGAGCTGGTACTCCTGCAGATTTTTAGTACTAGGAATACAAAGGTTTTAATACGTGCTTAGAAATCGAGACCTCTTGGTCTTCACGTGCTAAGAGCTGGCAGAAAATATTTGCAGTTCATCTCAGCGAGTTGTCTCCCTGGAAAAGAGCAGAACTATGGGCGTATTTTGAGAAGCAGAGAAACAGTCTGATGCCTAAGAGTTTCTTAGAAAAAGCTAAGTTTGGCGCGTGTAATGAGGAACTCTGTCAT
Organism: Struthio camelus; assembly: GCF_040807025.1. NCBI lineage: Eukaryota > Metazoa > Chordata > Aves > Struthioniformes > Struthionidae > Struthio > Struthio camelus. The sequence continues at coordinate 20,531,766 of NC_090950.1, forward strand.
TTCAGGATTAGAAGATGCTGACATCAGCTTTCCTTGTGTGCACTGCTTTCCTGAAAGACTTGCATGTGAAAATTAACTTATTTATGAAATACAGTATTTCTGTAAAGCAAGTGATTTAATTGATTAATTCCTGCTTTCATCAAGGATTGGACTGTAGATCTCAGTCCTGTGAGCATTAGTCTAGAGACAAGTATTTTTCCATGCATCATACCCATCTAAATGCGAAGAAAATGCAAAATCACTGGACAAACGAAACACCGGTCACCTATAGCTCAGAGACTACACACACCTGACATGATAAATCTTTATGGATCCAGTCATTTTCAACAGAGAACAGCAGCTTCACAGCATTGCAAGAGAATTAACTAAATGCTTTCAGGCTTTTTTTTTTTCTTTCAGGCAAGAAAGAGACTTCAAATGAGACATCCATCAATGTAGAGGAGTGCTCAGAACTGTGCTTAGCAATAATACTTCAATCATCCACTCTAAGCAACCGAACTCCTGCATTTTCCTGACCTTGTCATACTTATTTTTCTAGATCCCATGCTAGGCTGTATACCATTACCCCCCTCCCTTGTCACCTTAACCTACCTCATGTGCTGCGCCCATGATGTGAGCACAGTGGCATGAACGCACGTCTTGGCGGTGCCAGATTTACTGCGCAAGCGCAAGGCGGCAGTTGCACCTGCTGCCTGCCCTTCATGTGCTCTCTAGAGCAGTAGCAGTCGTGCGCAAGGGAAATGGGTGGCAGGGTCCCCAGGAAGGAAGGGCACCTGGAATAAGCCACAGGCTCGACGAATTTCCCTGAAGGGCTGTGCATGGCCCATTTGCCATATGTTCCGCGAGAACAGAGGTTGGACCTACCATACATTCAGGTTTTCCCAGAGATATTTTCCTTTCCAGCTGAGGGTTTTCATCTGAGCAATATCCAAGGATTTTGTGCATTTGTCCAGGATTTCGGGATGCCTAGCAGTTGCTCTGAGCACGCTGCTGAACATCTGGAAATCCTGAACATCCACGCACAGCTCAATAAACTCTATTGTACAAATGCAACCATGCTGATGTGTTTGGGCTACCACCAACTTATTTTTTCATATGAGAGACAGGGCTGTATGGTGCACAGGACTTGAATTTGCTCTGTAAGTCAGGTAAGTGCCACCCCCATGGGATATATCACTTTGGTGGAGGTAAGGACACCCACGTGACTGGAAGTTTCAGAACCAGGTAGTTGACCCAGCACACTCAGATGCGTGGCCAGTTTTTGATGGCTATTTTTAGAAGCTCAGCAGACAACTGTTTCATTAAAGATAATAAATAACTCTAAAAAAAGGCTTATTAATAGGCCAATTAAAGCTGCCAAATGTTAAGCATTTAATCTTGGAAGAAGTGTATTTTTTTCCTTTGCTCTCTTGTTCCTAAGAGCTGATCATGAATCTCGCCTGAACATATATTTTAACACAGCAAGTGCAGCCAAGGATTTATTAGCCTGAGAAATCAATCAAGCAACTGAACCTCTTAAAATATTATTCCATCTCTTGTGCCGATTTCCATGCAGAAAGGAATGACCACTGCCACCCCGACAACTGAGACACCTTCCCTAGGCTTTTCATGGACTTTTACCCTGAGGCCTTATAATGTGAACGGACACAAAGAACGCAGCATGAGGAGCTGCCTATTCACCGAAAAGGGAAGCGAGAGGCACGGAGGTACAGTTATTTGCCCATCGTCACATGTGGAGTCCGAGGCAAAGACAAAATCCGTGCCTAGACTTCGTTTAGTCTTCGTCCAGTGCCATAACCACAACCCATCCTTCCTCTTTCTGCGGTAAAGCACTGCTGAAAACCCAGCTGCCAGCCCCGTGTCGCCACGCGGCACCAGCTGGCCTTGGGGCCAAGCACGCAGCATTTCCAGGGTGCACCACGGCCACTGCCAGCCCAGTCTGCCGCTGGCCTGGGGCGGCCCGCTGTGTTTCAGCAGGGCGCTCTGCTCCTGGGCATGCCAGTGGGAAGCCCTCTGCCTCTCCTTTGTGCCGGCTTCCCGCATCCACGGATCCAGGAGTCGGTTGTGCCTGCTTAGCTCAGCAGTCAGGCTGTGCTGTTTCAGACCAAAGAATGAAATCTGCAGATCTGAAGTCCTCCCTGACTTTCTCTGTTTTTGGAGGCCGCACTTGGAGGCCTCAGACACACAATAAATAGGCTGCGCTCACATTTTCTATCTACACCGCACATTTCTAAACCAGGCAAATTTCTTATCCAGTACCCAGTGTCAGCAAAAATAACAAATATCAACCATAATGTTATGAGACTTTTTAACTTATTTTGACTAAAATGCTGTGCCTTTTTGACCAACATTTAAGCAGTGCTAGGCACATCTTTTTCCTCCTTGCACGGCACGCACTGAATAGACGCCTCCAGGAAAACACATTTCATGCATATGAACATGCTGTTGAGTTTGTTGGGACATGCACGCACACAAACACAGAGAGAAAAGTGTATCCTTAGTCTGACCTAAAATGCTTGTTTCAGCAAAACAATTTCCTTCCTCCTCCTTTGTTAGGTCAGGGTAAAAATATAACTCTGGCTTTCCTTACAAAACAGGGTTTTGTTGTTGTTTTTTAAACTTCCTCTATTCTCTCCTGATCTGTACATTGATCAAGGCTGTCTAGAAATTCAATTTACTGTCTAATCTACCATAGGTATCTTCATGTGCTCTCTTCTTTCCTCCATGACACCTCAATGCACACCCAAATATATACTGCCTGAGCTACAGACAGCGCAGATTTGTGGTCTATGCAGAACTGCAATTCAGGCCTCCCGAGCCTTTGACCATCATTTTGTCTGGCTAATCCCGGCAATACCAAAGATGATGAACTGCCCAGTGAAAATAGAAGTCTTGGCCTGCTTTGGTAGCATGAGTACCTGAGTTCAGTCCTTGCTACTGCTGTCAACTACCAAGCCACCTTGGGGAGCACCATGACAACCACAGTCATACTTGCGAATGCATTCCTGAATAAACACTGTGCTGACTGCTTAATTAATGGGATGCCTAGGAAAATGCCATCATTCTAAGGGTTAAACCTTGCAGTAGAAAATATCTTCATGCTACAAACAAAAGGAAGTGAGTTAATCGCTTGTGCTGCTCTCAAGAGCACTGCAACAACCGCTCGTCTTCCTCATTAAAGTTCAGTTCCTAAAAAGCCAGGTCAAAAGAAGCAGTCGTGTGGAATCACTGCATGATTATCTTGGTACACTAAGTTGAGACATGCTTCAGCACTTCTTTGGCATGCATTTTGTACTGCAGACCTCACCAGTAACCATCTGTCTCCGATTTAAAGGCTGCCCAGAAAGAGGGAGCTCTGGAGTTAGCAAAGTGCATTCTCCTACATGAACCTTCCCCATGCACACTCACATTTTTACCCGAATTGGAAAAAATACTGTGCAAAATCAGCAAAGACATCTAAAGATAATGCTGTGATGAATGCGCCATCATTCAGAGTACACTGTATGTGGTCATTTTTTCTGTCCATTTGCAAATGATGTACAAGAGATTTCTTCTTTCTGAGAGAAAATAACTTCAATTATGTGTTCCCAATTACAGAAACGTGGAAATTATCTTCTTTTCAGAAGGTAGAATTAGCCCAATTTGGAATTGAAAGGCAGCCAGAAACATCTCTCACTGATACTTACTTTCCCTTTCATTTTTTTCTCCTTGTTCATCTGCATAAAGCTAGCACTTCCCTTTCACTTCACTCACCAAAACTGATCATCAGTTAAATAAACAGTTAACTAACATCTCAGCACATTTTTACTCGATGGCCTGACAAAGACCATGCTTTTTCATTTAAGTTAGTGACTGTCCAAAACAATCGCAAACTTTCCAACCAGAGAATTCAGCATGGTGCCACATCTCTCGTGAGTCAAGCTCCCAAAGAAATATCAAGATTGCCTGCAGCTGCAATTCACTCTATAACTAAGGCCAACTGATTCTTCTTACAGAGAAGGTGCACTGGAAAATTTTTTTTTAATTCTTGATTTATTTTCCCTCTGAAAAGTTACAGCTGCCTGAGTGCACATAGATTCCTGAAAAGATGATTCCGCCTAGAGTCCCTGAGCCATGAGCATTCCTGAGCTTATTCCCGGTAGGAGAATAATCTATCAGGTTCCTTTTAAGAAGCTGCCCTGCAGGAGACAATACCCACCGACAGCTTGTGACCTCCTGCCCACGTGGGCAGGCTGAAATTGCAGATTTTTGGGGCAAGAGTAACTGAGCTCTCTCCCAAATGAGCTCGGTGGGGGCAAGCCACAGGTTACCTGCTGCCTACCTGCCTCCCAGGGCGCCCAGCACCAACTGCTTAGCAGGAGCAAACTCGAAACACGGAAGCGGGCAGTCCTGGCGGCAGAACCTTCATTTGTTAAATGCTGGCATGCTTTGAAATAGGACGGTTTTGTAACTACTCCCAAGCTCTAGAGGATATTTTTCTTTATTTTTAAACTTCATTCTTGTAACTCTGTCCTCACTTGGTTAGCCATACTCATTCCCATTGCTATTCGAGTCCTGTGAAGCTCTTGGTTTCAACAGTCTCTTGTGGCAATGAGTTCCACAGACTTTTATGTGTTAATAATATTAATAATAATAGAAAAAGCTTTTTATCAGTTTTGGCATTGCAGCCTGCAATTTTTGTTAAATGTCTCTTTTTTAACCTTCTGAGATACGGATGCAGACAGGTGAAAGGGGAGGTACCTTGTCTGATGGTTTCAAAAGCAGGACAACAGAGCTAGAACGCAAAAAAAGTTAAGTGAAGTGAATCACTAAATAGCTGAATGGTTCCCAGAACTTCTGAAAATTAGGCTGCTCATATAGATGCCTATTTCGGCAATTTGGAGCCCAACTTTTAGCTCCTAGTGATGAAAACAAAAACTTGGTCTCTGTGTATTGATACTGAATTCAATAGGATCAGCATACATGCACCTTAATTACTCTGTAAAATGGGTTTAACAATATTTCCTCATTAATTTGTCTGCGCATGCAAAGCGCCCCAAGCTTCTGTGATGCAAGTGACTACACAGAGACAGTGTGTTTCATTAATCATCAAGCACAGTAATAAATGAGCATGACTGTTTCGTCCTTGGATTGTTTGTATTCTATTCTATGCCAACAGACCAAGTAGGTTTTCTTGCTATTCTTCATGTTCTCACGAGTGTTTCGAATCTGAAAGAACTGGTTGCTTTTGCTGTGTGTTATAAAAGTTGGATAATCTCTAAATACCACTATCTGGTGCCTGGTTCTGCACTGAGCATGACTGTGTTAAATGACAGCGTCCACTTCTATGGACAGTCATTTTTCCGCTGGACACTGTGGTATGTCTTTAATATTCAAAGTTAATAGGAGAATAAATAGACTTTTGCAGAGCAATATTGGCCATTTCTAATTAGAAAAAGCAAAACAAGCAAATCTCCAAGTAATGCATTTTTGCCCTATCATTTCAGGAAACAGCAGTTTTAAAATACATTTCAAAAAAAGATTCTCTATAAAATGCTACTTATTGCTGTCCCATTGCTGTTTATATGTATACACAGAAACAAGTGCAATGGTGCCTGATCTTGCTTAGGGCCTCTTGGCACTATCATTACACAAATATGCTTTACTTGTTGAGGCTTATCTCATATGAAAAGGAGGGGGTTGTCTTGTTTTGTGTTTTCCTATTAATCCCATTTACCTTGGTAATAGACACTTTAGGCACTTTTTTACAAAGCCAGAAGTGCCTTGAATACAACGTACAAACTGGATGGTACTACTGAGAGGGGGAATGGGGCATCATCTTCATATGAATATATGGATAGGGAGAATGCATCATTTTAGCCCTAAGTTTTTGGCTGGAAGAGCTTGTTCTGCTTCATAAAATTACATCAGGGGGTCCCACATTTACTTTCCTATTTGTTTCAAGATTGAATGCTTTATTCTATTCTAACTGCTTGCCTTGCCATCTTTCTCTGGGCTCTGAGTCAAGCGCTCTCTCATTCCCATGTATCATCACCAGCAGCAAAGGCCCTACAGCCTGCTTATCAACTCCCCTTGCCTTATGTCATAATAATGCAGGCTTCCAGTGGTCGCCTTCAAAGCATTAATTAATTAAGCATTATATTTACTGCTATCAGCAGGTCAAAATCTGCATTTCAGAGTAGGTATCATAAACATTTGAGGGAGATGATGTTCTCAAAGTCTTAGTCACAAGCTGCATAAGGAAGTGCTATAGATGGGTTTGAATTCTCTCCTTGTCATTTTGGCTATACATCTTGGGTACACAGTGCTGTCTAGAGCTTTTTGCCAAAAGAGATAATGAGCCTCAAGACTTATACAGAGTACATTTGTGTAAATTCAAGGTAACACTACCGAAAGAAGTAAGGCTGCTAGGGAATCTGGTTACAGCGAGCGCACTCCAAAGCAGGGCTCGTGGTCTCCCCTTCAGCCAAGCTGCACCCCCATCTTAATAGGACAAGCACAGGGGCATACCTGCTAAAAAACTGGAAGGCTCCAAAATTCATTAGCATGAAAAGAGATGTGTTCCCTCACACAGGATGCAATTAGCCTGTGGAATTCATTCCCACAACAGACCATTGAAAGAAAGCATTCTCTGCTCAAAACCTACCCTTCCAGAAAGAGCCCTAAAACACAAGGAAATAATAGTGCTTTGTTCTCTTTTAAGTTTTTCATTTGTGAAGCACTTCACAAAGGCAGAGCTCAATCGTTTTTTACAGAGGATGAAAAATGACACCACAAAACGGGCTTAGTGGCTAGGGCAGAAGCACCCACACCTCTGGTCCAGTGCCTTCTCTGGTGGACCACAGTAACAAGGGACCTCACCACCATTCACCATATGCTGACAGGGGTTGACATGGTACGAGCACCATCTGCCCTGTGGTTCAGGTTCATTGCCTATGCAAAAAATAGGCTGTCCCAGCTGCAGTTCCTGATCAGGTAACAAAAACAGAAGTGCTGGGGCATCACTTACTTATGTTTTAAAAGAAAAATAAATCTCACAATTTTAATGATACTAATTTTGCATGTGAAACTTGCATTCATACTGTATTAACAGTTTAAATATAGCTTTCTTGCCAGATGCCTGAATATGCTAGAAAAGATACTTAAAGTATGCAAATTGAGTTTCTGTTTTAATATACAAAGAAACTTAAAATCACATCACTTTCCATCAACAAGACAGGTTTCAATCTAAGCTTTTTTTCATGTGACAACTATAACAGCAAACAAATGGTTAACCAAATGTGTTTAACTCACTATCTGTAGTCTCACTTTTAGTCAGCTGTGACATGGGCCATTACCCTTCCCAGGACACTAGTGACTTAAATGAAGACTACATATTTTGCTTAACATTAAAAAATTATATATATATATACATTACTGTAAAGAAGCTTCTCAGTTTGGAGAGGGCACAAGGTTTAGCATCCATGGGAGTGGAGGGAAGGGTTCCTGAGTTTTATCCTCAGCAATATTTTTAACCAGTCTGATCCTGCAGCCTGCTGTTTTAAATGGTGTTCATAATGCTTGGCTGTCTCAAGAGAGCTTGAGAGTCTCAATGAACTCATGATTACAAAATGCTTTGAGATCCTTGAATGAAAGATGCTGAATGAGTACAAATTATGACTATTATTAGTTATCTTCAGTTGCCAAGTTGTGCCTCCTTCAAATCACATGTGTCTACGTTTTGTCTTTTAAGACTTTGTCTTACAAGGTCTTCAAAACAATCACTGGTCTCCCACTATACCCTTCAGCTGCTCAGGAGGTGTCTTGCTTTATAAATAAAAATGATAAGAATAATATTAGCTAAAACAAATGTGGCAAAAACAAATTCTGTTCCTGCTGGACTCTCTTTCTTTCTTTTCTCAGGGTAGGAAGATTTCTCCATTTTACTCATGCTCTGATCCCAGAATCATTTATTCTCTTTTCATCACGTGTAGTTGCTTTCTCCTTAAAATCTTTGCTGTTTTTCTTTCAGGTTTATATAGGCCTCGTTGCTTGAAGTGGTTCCTGTAGGGTCCCAACCCCTTTTAACAAAATGAGTACAAGTTCCTTTGGAAAGTAGATGGGGAGCTGTGAACAAATTGCAGAGTATAAGCACTGAATACGATCCTTTATTTGACTTTCAAGACTCTCTCAGGTGACTGAGTCAAGGGAAAGGAGGCAGAAATTTAAGAGGCAGTTCAGACATCTGGATTCTGCCCAGACCATCTAATTGTGCTTAGCCCTTAGCTGAGCTGTGCTTTAAAGGCGACAAAAAATATTCAGAGTGACAGCTTTTCTAGTGATACAAGAGAAAAGAGAATCTGCAAATAATAATGAGAAGATTGCTATTCTTCAGAGTCGAAAGGAGAGCTCATCTGCTTGCACCTCCAGATCTTGTAGCGAAAGATCATAGAGAAGAGTATTAAAAGGGTACTGATACAGCTCAAAACAATATGTAAAGCAGTAAAGATCAGAATTCATTCTCTAATTTCTGTCTCAGAGCAGCTTTGTATTTTATACCATCTATATGGATGGTTTTGTTGCTGAACTGCTTTATAACTTTAAGCGACTGAAGCTTTATTGCATTTAAAACAATTAATACTCTGCAGGTATCACTACGTTGCATGAATCCCAGCTCAGCCTAACTTCATGTCAAGTACCATTTGCAAAGATGCATTATGTAATTCATGAAGAGCAACTGCCCTGACAGGTCACACTAGTTCACAGGTGCCACCTCTACCACTAAGCCCTGGCCTCTCTGCATCTCCAGCTCAAGCTGGGACAATGGGTTCTTAACAAAATTATCGGACTGGATTTGATCATAATGACTAGTGATTAAAAACTTTCAAAAGATCCCTCTCACCTTCTGTGAAACAGAGGTGTCCACCACAAGCGGGCAGTTTGCTTGCAGACCTAACGCTTCTTCCCCATGTTAGAGTCGGGGAAAGTGTTAGCCAGAAAGCTCGCATTGCAGCCTGCATCCACAAGGCATTAGCTGTCCTTCTCACTTCCAGTTGCTACTGTGAGGCTGAGGAGTGTCAGGCAGAGGATACGACTTAAATCACACTGGTGGTAAGGAAAGAGATGGTGAAATTAAACATTCCTATCAGGAGCAGAGGGAGTAATATACCACAAGAAAAGGAGCAGGATAGAGTAAAGGGCTGCAGTCCCTAATGAAAATCATCTTGGTAGCCTGCGGAGCACTTGCCCTAGAAGAGACTTGCACGTGTTTCACTATCAATTACCCCAGCATAATCAAAAATAATATTTTCAGAACACAGCAGTGCCAAGTTCTATACTGCACTTAGGGAAAAAGGCCAGGGCAAATGCCTGTCATGTAGATTATCATTTATTTCACCCAATGTACTTATGAAATGATCTCTCATTTGGCTCCAGCAATAGAAATTTCTCAACAAAGTCATAATTCTTCCATAATACAGTCCAGAGCGGTTAAGTATTACTCAGATAAAGGCTTCAAGGCTTCCTTGAAACACTGTCCCTGCTCAGGAGCTTCCCACAGTCAGCAGGAGGTGGGAGACAAGAAAAGGGCAGCAAGACATTAAGAATGATTTTCCATCATGGGAGAAAGCCACACATCCCACTTGGTGGTCAAATCGTGGCCAAGAGGCAAAGAAGCAGGGGGTTATCAGCTACTGAAAAACGTTGCAGGAAGTCTCACCATGGATATATGATGATCACAGGGTCTCAACCTTCTCCATGCAACCTGCAGGCACCAGAGTGAAGACCTGAGGTTGCTGTGCTACTCATGGTTGTCAGGTAATACTGCTTGCAGAGAGGTAAAGAGATGGCACTTGGAGGAGGAGAGCCACAGGAGCACAGAAGTCAAGGTCAGAGCTGGAATGAGGGCTCTGACAACACGAGGAAAGAGAGTAAATTAACTTTTTTCAACACAAAAAGAATAAATGAAAGGGCAGAACTACAAAGGCAAAAGAAAAGTGGCTGGAGAAAGAGGAAGAGAGGAAGGACAGTCAGAAGGCAGTGTGCAGTCAGGGATTTAAGACAGACCTCAGCATCAGAGGAGAGGATGTGACGAGGCACAGAGCAAGGCAGAAGAAAGTACAACCTGGCTGGCAAGAGCCCATGAAGAGATAGCTGTGTGCATCCCGTGCATGAAGGACACAGCCAATGGCTTAGGGAAATGAGCAGGATGAAATGGAAGTACGGACTAACAGCATCCTCAGAACAGGAAGAAAGCAAGCAAGCAAGAGCAAATGAGCGGGTTCAGCATCAGCCGACTTCACTGAAACAGCTCCCTGTATGACAACTCTCCAATGCTAACCAAAAAACCACTAGTCTCAGACTACGGTGTTGGTCAGATGCCTTTGGACATGCGCCTCTGTGCGTGCGTGTGTGTGTGCACGCATGTGTGTGTGTTTTCGTTGGGTATCAGAGTGGATGGGGACTCAGAGGCTACACCCTCATTCTCACTCAATCCCTGCGCTGAAGGGCTACAGGGCATTTACATAGCAAGTAGCTCTCATGTTTCCCCTTCTGCACGCAGTGCATGATCCCACATCCATGATGGGGACCCTTTTCAGCCAAATGGAGAATTGCTTTGTGGTCACAGTGCTCCAAATGCTAAGTGCATAGGTGCTTTTGCTGTGGTGTTTGTTCTGTGTATTGCAGAAATAACTGCAGTCTCCAAGCCAGATCATGTTAGGAGTAAAGACCAAGGATAGGAAATTCCTTGCTCAGCACCAGAGCCAGAATGAAATGCAGGATTCCTGGGATTCTGAGCCATTCTCTTTTACTTGCTAGTTCCCTGCTTTACCCTTGGCCTCTTAAAAAGCCCCAAGATTTTGGCAGCCAGAGCAGGCTGTGTAATAGACCTGAATTTCCCCAGTTGCAGCCTCTAAGACTGCCACCAGCCTGAGGGCACAGCCACCGTACTGACATACAGACCTAATGATCTGCGCTGTTCAAGGCACCAACTGCTTGAAGAAGCTTGCCCTCCTCAGAAGGCCATGCTCAAGCTGTATACCTGCTCTGTTTAGTGCGAGGCTGGGACTGACTCTGAGGGGGTCAGGAAGAGCCTGATGACTCAATAAATAAGAGGCACATGGGAGAGTAAGCAGAATTGACAGCTCAACAAGATCCATGTTTAGCTGTCAAAACATTCCTCCATCTACAGAGATGCAGCTAAGAAGGCTGTCCACATACCTCCTGGGCTAGAGGCAAACTTATCTCACTAATTGGTCAAGCAGCAGTTCACGTAGAATGGAGTGAACTGAAACAGGCAGTGGCATGTGCAATTAGAGCCGACGGCTGTGGCAGGACACAACATGGTACCTGGACCGCTTTGATATATCAAAAAGATCACTTTGTCCATAAAGAGTTTTCATGTCCTGTTCAGCCACAACAACAGCAGCCTCCTTCTGTTTTTTAATGATTAAGCAGCTCGCAGGTTGACTGAGCAAAGGCTAAAGGGGAAAAACAAAAAGATATATATAATTCTACTTGCAATATTTACTTAAAAAGGATGGGCCAGACATTCAGACGGTGCAAATCAGAGTCGCTCCACGGAACTTGCTGATTTACACAGCGGCGGAGGATCTAGCTCAGCGTGCCAAAGTGAGCAATGTACTCAGGTGTACATTGGCTGTTCAGGAGGCACCATTTGAGTCAACAAGGTTGTCCAAGTCTAGCTCAGCCTAACTGCAGCCCACTGAGCCCTCAGCTGCATTTGTCTTTCACAGGAACATATGACACAGGGGGAACACAGGCTCCCAGGCTGCCAGACCAAGAGCAAGCATTGCAGATGAAGACCCTACTCTTTCTGTGGATACGGGTGACTGAAACCTGCTTCTTTGCAGGTGACACTCTTGGGCTTACTTCATTAAAGTCCTTGTTCTCAACAGTGGGGCCCCCTCTCTCCACCCCTCTCAGTCTGGCTTTCTTTTACTCCTATTACCACTTCTCAGCTCAAGCTGACCTGTTCTTCAGGGCTTCCCCTCACTATGCTCCTCTTCAGGAGCCTGCTCCCCCTTGCAGCCTATCTCCAAGTAAGCTTGCTTCCTCCACTGCCCTCTTACATATCCTTGCTCCAAGGGCTAAGCGAATTTCAAAAGTGAGCCAAGAAAGAAGTTGTGAATGTCAAGCTCTTGCAGCCTCCTCCTTTTCCCTCTCCCCCAAGACTATGTAATCTGATATCTACATTCTCTTGCTGTCCCACTTGCCCTCTGTATTTATTAAATAGGGGACTTAGCCCTCCTCTTTGCATAGCACACACATCTGAAAACTACCCATGCATCTGAAAGCGTTTGCCACATGGAGGAAAAGAAACAGTAAGGACAGCAAAGCGCTGGAAGAGATTGCCTGGAGAGAGCCTGTGATTTCCGTCACTGAGGCTCTTCAGAGTAGGAACAAACAAATATTTGTGAAGAATGGCTTAGAGTTGATCCTGTCTCTGAGCAGCAGACAGATCTTCAAGTCTGTTCCAGCTTTATTGTTTGTGCCTCTGTTATTGTGATAGTGGTGGTGACATACTTCGCAACAGAGACAAGCAGAGCTAGCTGAAGGCCCTATGGATCATCTTCAGGAAAGGAAGCTCATGTGCAGTTTGAAGTTACTTTATGGCTTTGTTCCAATCTCTAAATCAAAGAAATCTTGATCAGAAATGGTATGACAAAGAAGGAGGGTCCTAAACAGGCACAGTGAGTGCCCTTCTTTTACCATCTCCAGATGTATCTCTAGCTTACACTGCTGGTGCATTGACTAGCTAGTGTGAGGTAGCTCACTCTCACATTGCTCACTGTGCAGGCTGTAAACATTTTTGTTAGAGAAATGGAGGGCTTGTTTTGTCCAGGTTCCTGGGAAATGCCCACCTGGCACTCAGTGCTAAATCCCCATTAAAATCTCACAGAAGTTGGACAGGTTGCAGTGCATCTGTCCAGGAGCAGGGAAGCGGCAGGAGAGGAAGCATTCGGAAAGTCAGCATAGCTGCCCCAGACAAGATGGCAAAATGCTCTGCATGTCTGCTATAAAAAGACCCATGTGTGCCTGTGGTGGATGAAAAGAAATGAAATTACTCCATAAACATCCATACAAGCCCATCTCTGCAATGCTGCCTTATGGGGGAAAAATGGCAGGGGAGCTATCTAATCTACTCATTTCAAAGCCTTTAAGCCACAAGACAGTATTTACTAGCCAGCACCAGACAACATTCAAGCAAGAGCAGAGAGTTACTTTCCTAGCCCTCCCTGTGAATTGTTCCCATCTGTGCAAGAGAGCAATCCAAAGTCCTTATGCCCATGACAGCACTGCAATCACACGCTTCATTTTTTAAACCCAAAATAGCACGAGCCAGACCACTGAGAGGCTAGTACATCACATGCAGCTGCACTGATAAAAAAGACACATTCCAAATGCCTCTCTCCAGCGCGGAGGGTTGCTAGGGAACATATCGAAGCCACAACACAGGCAGATTTTGCTACCACTTGCTGGTTCTTTCCCCTCTTCCCACCTCGTTCTTGCTGTGCCAGGTTCTTCGCCCCGGGAACGCAGATCTTCCTGTCTGGAGTGTGCAAAAACAAGTCTGCCTGCAACAATGGGGCATGGGTTCCTGACAAGAGAAAACGCTCTAGCCTTTGATTTTCAAAGGCAGCTAACTGATGGGCTGAGAAAAAAGAGTCTCACCGTTTTCTCTAAGTCTGCATGTTATTTTGTTCAACTCGCGCTACGAATAAGAGTGGGTAGCAAGCCCAGGTGGTGCAACCAGCCAGCAGGTTGACTTCACGGGAGCCGTTCCAGCTTGCACACACAACATCCCAGTGCCCCGAATGCCACGCTGTGCTCTCTGGCCCCCTCATCTTGGGTTCCTCTTTCAACCAAATGCATGACTCTTCTGCAGGTCACTGCAGGAGCCAGCACAGCTCTGCAAGGTGTTCCCAAAGCTCTGTCACGTGCATAAGAGAAGGGCTGCTGGAGAACGAGACAGAAGGAAGGGAAAAACCTCCACTTTCCAAAGAAAGTACTGGGGCTAGGAGAGAGCAAACAGTGACCACACTGGAAAGGAAAAGCTTTCCAGTATTAATCAACGTTTAAACAATTCGACTGAACGATTAGGAAATGCAACGCTCCTTACTGCGGCATTAGAGATTTATATTTAAATGTGTGGTTTTTTTTTTTTTTTCTGGGTTATTTTTAGCTAACAGTTGATGTTAAGCTGGCGGTGGCTGCTCTCAGATCAATGAGGCTCTCCCATGATGGCAGCCAGGGGAGCGATGACGATCCAAAGCCAGATCTCGTTCACCCGTGGGATGCTGCTGGAGTGGCTCACCACAGGAGGAGACAGAGAGAGCAAAGTGGTGGCTCTTTCCCCAGACTTACACTCCCACACCAAGATGTGGGACTGGTCAAACTCCCTTCAGTGCCAACAGCAATTCAATTAAATTCTTAAAGCAATAGATGGGAGACACCTAACAAGTCTGGCAAAGCATAACTCTAAGAAATAGCAAGAGGAAACAGATTTGGAAGTGGCTTTAGCAGATCACTTAATAAACCTCATTGTCCTAAGAAGGAGAAAAATATAGTATGTGTTTGAGGACCTACCAAGTACCTTAATTCTGGAAGCTGAGGAAGAAGTGTTTCATTTTCCCATTAATAGAACAGCACAAATTTTGGGTCTCCACAGAACTTACACTCACAACACCCTCTGGACAAGGGGAAACTCGTGAATTCTCCCCAGCAGATCAGATCTGTGGTTTCCATCCACTACAGTGTCATGTCTCCAAGAGTGACCATCACCAGCTCATGAAGTGGTACAAAATATAAGAAGCACAAAATAATAAAATATTAACTAGTGTGTCAAAAGATTAAATCCTCCTTGACTCAAGGTAATTTGTAATTAAGACTGTGCTTTGAGATAGGATTTATGTTTCTTCTCAAAAAAAGAGAATCTCATACAGTGTGACAGCATGCATTCTTATTTCATGACAACTGAGGCAAGGATGGTCAAGGTCTCTTTCTGAACTTCGCTCGGTGGCATAGCAGCAGCATGCCAACATATAAATATCCTCTACGGATTTTTGTTCTGTATCACATGCTATGCTCCAGATCACACAAACAAGGATGATTCTTGTTTCATGAGGGAATAAAAAGTTGAACGCAAATGTGCTGATTCCTATAGAGAATTTGCCCTATATCACTGGGTCATCCTCTGATGAAGGTCTGTGACATGACCTTAACAATGCGGTAAGAGTGCCAGCATCTCCTGTAGCAATGGCAGGACCACCACCAGCCCACCTTCATTTCCCCTTTAATCGACATTTCAGAAATGATATTCATCTGCAGAGACATGGTAGGTTGATACACGCCAGACCCAATTTATTCCTCAGCTCAAGCCATATGGTTCTAATAATAGTGGCTAATAAAGGAAGAGTATGTTTTCACCTGTAATTTTTCAAATTCCATCAAAACGTGGTGCAACACAGAACACTGCAGACTGCAACTTGGCTCTAGCACATGTGCTCAGTCACATTTTGCACTGCTCTGCACTTCCTTTGCTAATGGCCCTTAATTAATATGCACAACCAAATCAGCATCAAGGGCAAAGAGAAAGTGGTGCTGCTGTAATGTGTTTGCAGAAATAGTACCTTCAATTAAAACAAACAAACAAACTAAGCAGCTGCAAGTTTATTAAAAGTGGATTTTGGGATCAGAGCCCTGTAACAAGCTTTGGAAATGACTAGCAACATAAGACATTAAGTTATCTAATGGCTTTTTGGCAATCATTTTACTTTAGAAATAAATTTTCCAGTAGCATGGAGACAAATGCTGAAGGCCAACCTTCACATCTTAGTCTTGGCATGTCTCAATAACCTCTGCAGTTAAAATCATCCATTGGGCACTTCCAGGAAAGACAGTCAGTAGACTTCTCACAGAGAGAAATCAGCAAGAAACAGCCATAGCTAACTCAGAAAAGCTTAATGGAAAGGAAGCAAGGGAAATGGCTGGTACCAACACCCTGATCTAGAGCTAGGGGATTTCCACCTAATTTATCATGGAAAAAAATATCATTCACCAAGTCATCCACAGAGTACACACTACAACACTACGTTCAGTATAGCAGCCTAGCATCATCTGACTCTAAATGAAAGCGTAAGAGGATACATTTATACTGCATGTGATTCCAGCCTCCAAGAATGCACCTCAAAGCAGTAGTAATGTGGTCGTTTGCCCAGTGGTGCCATTAGCCTGCCACAAATACTGTGCTAATCTGACACAAAAACATAGCTGTGTGCAGCCAGGTTAGCTGGCTGAGCTGGGGGCACCGGGGCCAGCTAACAGCCCACCGAGCTTTGCAGAGATGCTGCTGGCTCCACCACCGGGGTGCTCACAGTCTTCCAGCCCCCTCCCCAGACTCTTTGAGTGAGCCCAAGGGGCCAGGCAAAATCCCCCACAGGCCTTTTTACTTGGGGAAATAAAAATGAACAAGCCACAGAGAGACAGCCCCACAGCTACCTGTGGCAGAAGAGTGCGCTCGGAGGTTCCAGCAACACGCATGAGGCCAGCGAGGATGCAGCGATTTCATGGTTCACCTTTGGGCCAGGCTAAAGCCTCGTTCTCTGAACCAGACAAATCCAACAGCATAGACAGACTTACTCTCAGGGACAAAAAAAAGGCAAGGCAAGACACAAAGCTACTTCTACAGGATACTTTTTAAGTGAAAGGCAACACATCAGACCTACACTCCTATGGACAAAGAGGGGTTAGTCCAGGAGGACTCCAAGACATAAGTCTCCATTGAGGTCCATGTCATGAGTCTGACTGTGCTGTACAAAACCCACCTGAAGAGATAGTTCTGGTCTCTAAGGGCTGCAGAATAAGTTGAATCAGTCTCAAATCTCTTATCAGATAGATGTCCAAACGTCCAGGATGCCTCAAACTTCAGTGCAGCACCTTCAGTGCAAATTATTTCCCTCCTTACTGCTATGCTTATTTTTCAGTTCTATAGGAGCTGAAATCCATTATTTTTCACCTCATGGGACTGGAGACCAAAACATGTTGGAAAGGAAAAGAATGAGATTTACATCTGCCTTCTCAAGTCCTTGAACTGGAGGATGTCTCCAGGTGATCAACGTGCATATCCCCTTTAGATCCAGAAAAATTTCCATTTGCAACACGGACATTTTGCACACAAAGTGAATCCCAGAAACCTATATTCCTCTCTTAGGGATTGTAGTGCCTGATACACATGACCCCTACTGAAATGCATCCAACTGAGGACACCTCTTGTTAACATCACAGAAAGAATCATCATTAAATAGCCAAGCCTTCTGGACAAAAAACACATTTCCATGTTCCTAATGATCTGAGCAGCTCATTTCAAACTACGCATTTTTACTTGAAGGTGTCTTTTCTCTTTTATCAGGAGCTTTAGGATTTTTAGATCAGATTCTTGCCAACACTTGCGCTCTCTGCTCTGCGAGTACTAGCACTGGTGTGCTAGGACTAGCTAACGCACAGTTTACGGCTGCCTCCACTTTGCATCCCATACACTTTCCTAAAGCTAGCTGCTGTTTTCAGCGACCTGAGAAGAAATACTTGTTCTCTTCGTAATTAGATTCACAGTAAATGCGGGAAGCGAAGCAAAAAGAACACAATGTTCAGAGCTGCCACTCATGGTTAAATAATTAGTCAATATTACGCTCAAATGCTGCCTCCAGTGTTCATGCCAATCTGTACAGGGAGGCATTTGTCCTTACATTACTTTGGCGCCTCATTTCAGTAATTTCTATAAGCTGGCAGCCAGCCTCAGCAGAGAATGGGTCACACCATTGCTAATTCAGATAGATTACTAAATACAAATAAGAACAGAGAGGGATTAAAGGTGGCAAGATGTTATAAAAGCTGTAGTAATTAATATATGCAAGAAATCCTTTCACCTGATTTTTATAAAGTAGGCCTTGTTTCCAAAAAAAAAAAAAAAGAAGAAGAAGAAGAAGAAGGAAGAGGGCACAATTAGTTTATAATTAATGCAGAATCATAATCCTATTTGGTCGACATGTCTGTGTATTGTTTTTTTATACACACAGAAGCGCTATCAGTTCCTGATAAGAGGGATTCAGTTGCTTTTCTACAGTGCAAAGCAGCCAACTCCTTTTGCTCAACAGTCAGTAATACTGCAGGCACTGAAAGGATCCTGAAACACTTCCCCAAACTGGAAACATCAGTTCACTGAGGTATGGCTTCATCTAGATATTTATGTCATTCCTCCCTGTGCGACATTTATTACAGCTATATTTTTCTCCATAGCATTTGTGTATGCTAGAAGGGTTTCATGACGAAAGGAGTCATGATGGCTTACAACTGATCTAAAGCTGAACTCGATTCTCTTGGAGTGCTAGATGAAGCCTGAATTGATGCTGTTGGCTGGTTAAATAAGCAAACTTAAAAAGAAAGGATGAAACATTTTAAGAGGAATAGGAATGAGTACAGACTAACTCCAGGAACGTTCCTGCATCATCCGTACAGGCTTTTTAAAATGCTTCTATCAAAGGAACAGGGATTATGTCAAGATTTACCTCAATCATCTAGAAGTTGCATGACTGTCTAGCTCATACCTGGTTAGGCTGTGCAAGTTTCACTTCCATCTCTTGCCATCCAAGGGCAAGAGTTCTAGAGACATGAATGAAGTTACCCTGTCGTAAAGCAGAGGCAAGAAGAAAAGCCAGCTCTGGCACACAGCACCTCTTACAGCTCTGCTCGACTACAAAGCACCTTTCCGGAAGCTGTGCACAAGGAACAACATTATGATCTTTGGAAAAAAATTGCTTCTAATGCATTTCACCGGACAAAACTCAGTAAAGGTCAATAAAACAGGATGCAGCAATTCAGCAGCTGAGAAGCACTAAGAAGCCCACCTGAGTATCAGCTCCATTTCACAGTGCTGCTTGCTCCCGGGAAGGAGCCGCTTCCCCGTAATCTTTGCTTGGTACATAAGCTACTGTAAACTTGCCTACTGAGAGCATCACTGTTAAAACCAAGAGCATGTCTCATGTCTGCAAAGGGATCCAACTGACTAAGTGCAGTTCTGATTTACGGCACCTGTTGGATACAGAGACTAATGGGCCACTGAGGTAGTGGGTGTGTGCCTGAACAACCTGCCCAACCTCTGAGCATGAGAAAGAGAGGGAAGAGGAGAAACACCGATAAGAGAACTCTGAAATGATTCACTTTGTCTGAGTTTTACTATGCATGCCTGACAGTGACTTTATTAATCAGACAACTCACATCTGGGTTGCCACCCTCCCCTGGCTGCTTCATCCATCCACACAGCTGGCTGGGGGAAAAGAAAGTGAGGCCGGATCCAAATTAGGAATGAGGTATTATTATTGAAGTAGAAAATTAATTGCTTTTCTTCTCCTTCTTCCCCCGTTCTGAAACATCCCTCCCAGGGAAATTTGTGCTGAGAAGTCCTTTTGAACAAACACATGTAGAGAAACAGAACATGGTCCATATGTACTAGCAACCAAAAATAAATCGTAGTCTGAAATGCATACAGTCAAGTGGATTCGTAATGTCTCTCTCTACACCACAGTAGCAGATGGTCAGTGAACTGTTACAAGACAGACCAAGACTAGTTAAACAGATGGGTAGTATTATTTTTATACTGGTTTATGAGTGAATATTTAAGTTTCCATTGGGTCATCTGAATTAGCATTGAAGGGACACACGCTTGAAATCACCATCCAGCCAAAACTAAATTCCATGGAAGGCTTAACCCGAGGAAGATACAGTGACTTTTTCTTATGGCCTTAGGCTGATGCTGTGAACATCTGTGGCAAAACTCTCCTAGATGGAAATTTTCCCAGATGGAAAGCAGCTCTGCCGAGAAGGACCTGGGAGTCCTGGTGGACAACAAGTTCAGCATGAGCCAACAATGTGCCCTTGTGGCCAAGGCGGCCAATGGGATCCTGGGCTGCATTAGGCAGAGTGTTGCCAGCAGGTCGAGGGAGGTGATTCTCTCCCTCTCCTCAGCCCTGGGGAGGCTTCACCTGGAGTACCGTGTCCAATTCTGGGCTCCCCAGTACAAAAGACACATGGCCCTACTGGAGAGAGTCCAGCGGAGGGCTACAAAGATGATGAGGGGACTGGAGCATCTCTCCTATGAGGAAAGGCTGAGGGAGCTGGGCCTGCTTAGCCTGGAGAAGAGAAGACTGAGAGGCGATCTCATCAATGTTTACAAGTACCTGAAGGGAAGGTGTCAAGAGGATGGGGCCAGACTCGTCTCCATGGCACCCAGCGACAGGACAAGAGGCAACAGGCACAAACTGGAAACAGGAAGTTCTGTCCGAACACGAGGAAAAACTTCTTGACTGTGAGGGTGACAGCACTGGCACAGGTTGCCCAGAGAGGTGGTGGAGTCTCCTTCTCTGGAGATATTCAAAACCAGTCTGGACACTATCCTGGGAAACATGCTTTGGAGGACTCTGCTTGAGCAGGGGGGTTGGACTAGATGATCTCCAGAGGTCCCTTCCAACCTTGGCCATTCTGTGATTCTGTGATCTCAGCAAAGTCGGGCCAATGCTGCATGCTTCTGCCACTACTGCTGCTGCTGCCTAACTCAGATTGGGGTGTTTGCTTTCTGTTCCCGTGACAGAGCTTTTCTGCAGTGATCTGTCCAATGCTGAAACACCCGCTGCTCTAGCAGCAGCGTGTGAACTGCAGGGCTCCAGCACTTCCACCTCATCTCTCTTCCTTCAGTGTTTTTTTGCCGTCCTTTTTAATTCTCAAAACAGTAAGGATCTAAACTGCTGGAATGAAGTCAAACAACTCAGCTCAAAGGCTAAGTTGATGTTGGTGGCTAGCATGAGCTGTTATGGATGAGGAAAGGGAACAGGACGTTCTATACAAGACATGCATTTAAAGACTTGTCCAAGTAGAAAGAATGCAATAGAAACACCAAACACACAGCTTGCTTTCCATCGTTTTTACAGCTTGCGTTTTGGGGGAGGTTTTTTTTGCAAGTCTCGCTCTCACAGATCCTAAAATATGCTGGTCTGCTTCACTTTACCCTTCTCAAGGATTAAGCATAACATCTGGGTTCACAAGAGGGCAGGGCAGGCTAAAAAATAAGTTAATTAACAGCTCACAGTCTTTTATGTCACACTCAAAAACCTAAACTAGCATTTGCTAAAGAGACTTACTGGTAAGTCTGGATGCCTGACATCTCCAAGGAATTTGGCTTTTCAACAACCACTAAGCACCCTTTGACAATCAGGCCGTTTCATGGTCTAGAAGGTGGGCAGAAAAATACTAGAGACATCCAAATTCTCTTAATCGCAAGAGGGGAAAAAGTGACCCAAAATGCCTATGTTCTGTAAGTGCACATACCCTGACAGAATCAGTCCGCTGTCCACGAGATGCCTGGATCACATCTGCCCTCCATCTTTTTAACAAGTCTTGCAGTGGGCAGCTATGGATTAGTTACCCCTTGCTTTAAAAGCTTTTTATACTACCAGAGGGATGCACAAAGGCTTCATGTGTGACTATGATTCAGGCCTCTCTTCTGCACGATGCTGCTGCAGCCAAATGTGGTCGCAATCATTGGAACAGCCTTAGTTTTGAAATCCCACCATCCAAGTCCAATTCTCACTTTTCAGAGTCACCACTGTCTTCACACATTTTGAAATACTGATGACTACTCAGATGAAGCTGCAGGTCTTTGCCTGCAAGCTTAGAGGAGGTTTATTATGCGGGAGTACCACTCCATGCCTGCATTATCTGTCTAGCTGCCATCGGAAAATAGTGCATAAGAAAAATGAAACTCTCTTCGCAAGTATTTATTCCTACTTTACTAAGGGCTAACAGTAACCACAGATAAAAATGAGAGTTCTCATTGAAACATTTCATTTACCTAACAGCTTGAAATCTCTAGGCTGAAGATTATGTGCGTGCACATGACTGCATGCTAAGTCTTCAATTAAAGAGAATGTAAAAAACTTGCAGTTTAGTCACCAGGAGACTTTTAAGCATTCACAGCCTCATCTCTGTGCACATGAAATGTTAATTGGGCAACCATGCACGGCTGACTCCACAGATAATGGTTCAGATAGCAGTGGCTTTGTGATACCTATCACTAAGCTTTAGAGGTGAGGGAGCCAGTCTTGCTTCACAGTTGATGACACCTTGTCAACAGGCCATGTTCTCCAAGTCAGTTCAGGAGTTCATTACATCTAGATAACGCCCTTTTTGCTCTCTGGCTGATTGTTTATTAATGTCACCTACAACTCAGTGATTCATCACAGGAGATGGAGGGGTGTTCTGCAGCAGGCAGGCAGGCAGCCTCCAGTTGATCCACTGCCCTGGCTGGAGTTCACCACAGGGCTTTTAATTTCACGTATTTATTTATTGTTGTTCCTGAAAGTCCAGTCCTGTTACAGAACACACTCATAACTGCACCTAACAAAGGTTCAGGGCTTGTCAAAATTGGTCTAATTTGTACGTTGTGTAAACAACATTAAGAGTTTGGAAGTTCAGTATTAAGCCATCAGCTATTAGAATGGCATTTTAAAATATGAATGATTAGGGAGACATTTGCAGAATGCACTACTGCTAGCATGGCTTGTAGCCAGCACAGACCAGTAGTCTGCACTGTACTGCTCTTGGTGCTCTTCCACACACAGCGTAGCAGCCTACTGCTGCAGCTGGATTAGGGAGTTGTTCTCTTAGGCTAAGTGCTACAGTTCAGTGCACTCTGATGTTGAAATTAGTTTTCTGAGATCCTCTAGCAATTATACAGAAAAAGGTTTTGTAGTTCTGCTCGGTGACTTAAAAACCTCAACTGAGAAATTGGTAGCACCAAAAATGTTTGCAAAACCTAGTAAGGGCTTAGGTCTGCTGCACAAAAGGTCCACATTTTGAAAATCTTTGCATTAAATTTTCATTTCTTTTTCTTCTTTTGCTCAGGCGTCTTCAGGATGTCTCATTTTCCTTCCTTCAGTCTCATCATCGACAACACTCCCTTTCCATACTCTGCTTTGGGTACTAGCAGAAAAGAGTTGCTGGGAGAGCAAGACCAACATTTTCAAGGGTATAGTCCCAAATACATAGTATATATACATACATACATACACACACACACAAATATATATGCTGATGAAGTGCTTAAATTATGAACCTGGGGACTTAAATTAAACTAACTGGAAGTGTTAAAAGAACAGCATTTAGAAGATGGAGTCATTTGTTTTGTTGCCACATACAGATGCAGGAAATTACATCTTGGACTTCTGTTTCTAAAATCATTATCAGCGGATCACTGCATCCAGCTACCACAGCTGAGCACTGGAGACGAGATCGGCTGCAACAGAAAATAAGACCCACTCTGGTAGACATTTAAAGTTGAAAAGTCTGGCAGCTTGACTTTGAAGCTACTTTCTGAGGGAATGCAGTGTCATCAGAGATGATTCCCCTCTTTCAGGTTCAAGGCCCTACTTTAGGAAAGGCAGGAGAGAGTTATGGAGAGAGGAGGGGTAGGATAAAGAGCAAGGCAAAAAAGGGGAGAAAAAGGCACTGCATTATATACCAAGACAATTCTAGTTTTTTGGAATTATTGCATGCATGTTTTATATTGGCTCTGGGTGAGCATGAGAACGTAATTTGCAGGAAGAATGAAAAATACAAGGACATTTAAAGGGCCTTGGATGTGACTCAATTTCACTTAAGGGAAAAAAAAATGGCAATTACTATATCACAGGTGAAATTCTGGCTCTGCCAAAGTCAATGGGAGTTTAGCCAGTGGCCAGGATTTAAACCCATAATTTCTCTTCAGATTCCAGCAAGATCCAGTACTGGATTAATCTGATGGTCTGATTTTATCCCTGACGATTGGAATTTTTTGGGGAACCCAACAGTGACTTTTCCACTGAATGAATGGATTGTTTATAACACAAGATATTACTATTATATTTTACTTTATTTTTGACAGATAAATATACTACCACAGAATCACTGGGCTACGGTTTTCAGAAACAGCAGTTAGCAGTACTTAAGCTCGGAGAACCAGCAAATTCTTGCTTTTCAAGAAAAAGGGGAACAATATCTAAAATAACTTCAATACGCAGAAAACATGAATCCATTCTTTCGGCTAAATAGAGGTTTGTTCCTAAAACATACTTTTAGACATCTTATTTTCAATCTAGTTTGGACCAAACTGGTGTTGTGGTGGTTGCTAAAGTAGTTATGTTACTTGTTGCAATTATATTTTCCTTCTACCCCAAACCATAAACTTTCCCACTTGTTGCGTGACACTGCAATTACTCCATAAACTGTGCTAGTCAGTTTGTTGACTGCAAAATACATAAGCGTCAGCGAAAGCCATTGGTCTGCACAGCGGATGAGAATGCAGATGAAAAACAGGGAATTCACCAAACAGATTTATGGAGGAGATTTTATTGGCCATTAGCAAAACGTCCACAAGACTCAAGCTTTCCTCAGCAAACAAAATTTGCACTTGTAAACCAATGATATTGCAATGGAACTTTCCACCGAGGTATGTGAACTGGTGAGTCTGCTCCAGGAGAAAGAAAAGCTGCTGTGATCAAGGTGTTCACGCTCACTCCCACTCCTGCCCTCTGCGCCTCAATTTCCTTTCTCTAGCCAGAGGATTAAAAACATCTCCTTGCTGTAAGCGGTGGTGGGCTTCAGTAGGGGCTGGAGGATGTTCAGAGTCTACTGGGGGTGTGAAGGAAAGCTCTTGCTCTGACTAGGAAGAAGGAATATGGACAAAATGCCAGCAAGTTGTTTTTTTATCTTCAATTTTTTGGACTGTTGCATGCTATCAAAAGTCTTTTGCTTCCTCAAACCGTGCAGTTCCTCTTTAGCTGAGCTGTGAAGTTGTTTCATCAACAAACTCCATATAAACTCTTAATGATAAGGCTGGAAGATTTATGATTTTTTGTCATCTTTAAACAACTATCATAAAAAATATTGGCACGTTGCTGAATTTGTTTGCTGAAAATTGACACTTATTGCTGTCTGCTGTTAGAGGATAATGTGGTGGCCCGCTACAGTAACCACGAGATAAGAGACCGCAATAAACTCTAAGGGGAAAAGGACTTTGGGTCAAACATTTTCAAATTCATGTGCCTGAAGTCAGGCTTTGAAACACATCTGTAAACACTAAATTAGAGGTCAAGTTTTTCAGAACTGCTGCACATCCACAGTTCCTACTGAAGTCAAATGCATTACACTTAGCAAAATCAGACCTTGGGTTGCCTCTTTACGAGCCTAAATATAGATGTATACGCCTAATGCTGGGTGCTAGAGAGAAATATTTGGCCTCAAAGGAAAGAAAAAAGAGAATAGAGATTGCAATGTGTCACAGCTGTGTCACTGCTGCAGTATCACTCTCTAACTTCACTAAGTTATTACTGATGAGAAAGATCAGCTTCCAACTTGTGGTTTTTTGCAAAGCTCAGGTTCTAGGCCTTGATTTGGTATCACAGAAAGAAGTTGAACATTTGGCAACAGAACAGCAGAAGCTCCCTCTTTTAAGAGCAGAGAAGACAAGGCAGCCCTGGTCCCAAATCTGCTCCTAAAAGCACCACAGCTCCCTGCCCAAACCTCTGTTGATATCAAACTCGGCATTAGGGCCAATGGCTTCACAGAGCCAAGTTGACAAATGTGTGCAGGGAGAGCCTCGGCATCCTTGTGGCACCACATATCCTTGTGGCAAGCTGGGTTGGGAGCCCAATGGACACATGGTGGCAACACCGACCTCCCCAAAAAGCAGCGGTCTTTGCCAGGAGCAGCATCTGGGAGCTGCTTCATGGGATATACTTAGTCGCACTTTGCTGAAGGGAATAAGACGAGATAAACTCTCTGAGCCCCTCCCAGCTTTTACAGTTCTAAGATTCAGTGAACTGAGGCAAGTTGGGTAACACCAAGGTATCTGGCCGTTCCCTCGAAAATGTTATGATTTTAGCAGAGACACCCCCAAATTGTTCCTCTCCACTAGTGGGAAAGTCTTTTGGCTTCTCTTACTGTTCTCCATGCTAGAAATCAACAGGGAAGGTGGACAGACCTGCAGGTGCCTATTAGTTACATTCCACTCTCACCTGAGACTTTCTCTATTCATTCTCCCTGTCTCTTTCCCTTCAGTCACTGGGCATCCCTCACTCACCCCGTAACTGTTGGTCAGCATCACTCCTTTTCTTCCATGCTCCCTAATGCCTCAGGACAAGGCACGTAGAAAATTATGCCCCATCTCCATCACAGACACACAGAGCTGGGCTAACCTGACTGCCCATCTTCAAAGCAGCCTTTTCGAAATGCCACCGAAAAGCGCACACAGGACAAAGGCTGTGTGGCTCTATAACTGCCCTTGATGCTGCAGCACAGAGCTGTTGTCCTTTGATGGAGCAGAATTAGGGTGGTGATCAGACTGTTAAAAGCCTTCAGCACACTGGCTGCATGTTGGGTGCTAAACACTTCAAAATCTTTCCCCAGAACACGATGCAAAACTCAAAGAAATCAATGGATGTGAAACCTTCTGCTTAGTTTGCTCAGCTTGCACCAAACTCTATAGGCACAACTGCCAGTACACAACAGCAGCAACACTGAGGGAGTGGTGGGTTCTCACCCTCTCCAAAAATGCAGGTCATGGATGTCTGAAGCTGAAGATAAATATCTGGGGTCAACCTGTGGCAGTCACGACAAGGTCCATCCAGAAATCTGAACAGAGGCAGTGTTAAAAAAGAAAAGGGTGAGGAGCAGCAGCAAAGAAGTGACTGAAGCTGCAGATAAGTGAATACACCATGGATTCTGCAGATGCTAACTACAGACAGATAACTAACAAGTAGTACAGATGCAATGAGCAAAGCCCTAGCTAATCTTACCAAGTTTAAAGACAGTATGGTTTGGGCAGTCTTCGAGATAATAAACTAAGGAGAAGAAAGAAAATGAACAAGAACCTTAGAAGACAGATCAGATACTGGGAAATAGGGCATCAGCAGCAGACTGAGTTGTAGTCTAAATTTTGGATGAGGAACAGCCCAGCCTCTCCTCCAGGCTCAAGGACTGAAGCAACAGACACCTTGACGGTGGCTGCCTATCACAGCTGGCATGGCACTCAAATTCATTTCAGCGTGAGCTCTCTGGCCAGCTGCAAATTCTACAAGACTTAAACAAAATGTGGCTCTTAATCAACAGATTGAATGTTGAGAAACTTGAGTGCAAGACGGGTGCCAGAACCCACATTCAGTGAAAGTTGTTACGCATCAGAGGACATGGCCAGACCAGGCTTTGAGCCCGAAATGACTGTGACAGGAGCAGCGTGTGTTCTCTTTTTAATGCACTGCTGTTTCCTGCACAGTGGGGTCACAACAGCGTAAGCGACAGTGCAGTGAATGGTGACACCACACACTGCAAAGACTAAGTTCTCATGGCTCTTCTTGGGGCAAAACAGATGGAATTTGACCATGGCCTTTATCTGATCAGTCTTAGTAAATTCAATAGGGTTGCAAAATAAGGTGCAGAAATAGCAAAAGGATTGTCTCGTGCTTGAAGATATTGCAGTCTCAAGCTCAGAACTGGGCTCTAGTATACAAACCTCATGCCTGTAAAAACTGGCTTGCAGGCAATAGGAAACTACGCTTCACTAAGCAGAAACTCGGCAGCTTGCACATGTGCTGTTTAGCACTGTAATACAGTTAGGAACAGCAATGGCTCAGGTTGACGTGACATGTTTGGAAAAGACAAAGACAGGGAGGTTTCTCCCTTTGACACAGGGGATTGCAGTCAGTCCCCTGTGGTTTCTTGCTCCTCACACTCTTCGCGGAGAAGTCACATGCCAGAGCACTGTCAAAACCTTCCAGAGAAAATCCAGTCGTTCTACCCTGGTCCCTAGCACTGGGGTATCTAAAGTGTTGTCCTAAATAACAACCATTTCAAAGCTCCTTTTGTTTGTGACAGACATGCATCCTTAGCATCCTCCTTTCTTTAGGTCTTTCATTACCCAATTTTGGTTTGATCTGTGCTTTTTCAGCCAGGCAAATGCTTGCTCCTCTAGTTTGGTCAGTGTCTACTTTTTCTTGCTGAAACTTCCTGCCTCTCTTCTTCATTTAGGAAATTATGCCAGCGGTTCAAGAGGCAACACGTTCACCTCTAAAATAACTACTGAACCAAGATCTTGCTGTCTGGTCAATATATCTACATTTCACTTCAGACTTTAACCAAGGATCACAGAGAACTAGAATGGTACAGGCTCTTCTAAATTGCAAGATATCTTTGCCTTTTGTTTGCATGTTAGGCACTGTAAGGTAATAAGGAGACAACATTGCTCTTCTCCTAAATGCTACAGGTTCTACAGGATCTCTCTCACAACCTGCCCCACAAATGGTAGAAAATGCGGTTCTTGTATGTAGCTGGCTCTGGAGAAACTATGTTTAGTAATGCACCCTTGAGAGATGATTTCTCAAAGGAGATGCAAAACAAAGTACTTGACCCCCCCTGTGATCAGTACTGCCAACACATCCTAATGCTACCCTGCAGGTTAAATTACAATTGTTAACATTCATTACAGGGCACCATCTCCTAAGCTCTAGGCACCCCAAAACAGGCAAGAGCAGCTGGCTGCGCTTCTTTTGAAAAGCAGGTGCACGAATACATCTTCTGAACATTACAAGTATGCAAGAGAAAAATAACATTCCCTTTCCTGGAACTTATTTTTGGCAGTTGAACATTTCACAAAGAGAAACTGTTAGTGCAAACAATCAAAAGGTCAAGCTCTAAATAAACAGAGAGACAGTGATGAAAGGGGTTAGTTGTTATTAATCAAGCTGAGATGATCACAAGTCAAAAAAAGTAAAGCAGCAATGAAGACAGAGAGCCATAAGCATGCTAGAAATTTTGGCAAGATCACCCATGAAGATACAAAAAGCAAAAGTTGCATTACCCAGCCTGAGAGGCAACATGCCCCAAAAAATTCTTCTTCTCAGTTCCCTGAGACTCCCAGCTACTTTTTAGCTCCTTTCACTGATTTTAGGAGGATCAACAACTGGTTTCACACCAGAACTGAGCACCACCTATCCCCACATAAATACTATCCTTATACTAAGATAAAGGGCGAAAACAAATTCAATAGGTACCTACTAAGTCAAACCTTGCTTTATTTTCATGCCTTAACGGGATTTCCCTCCAGATCAGGTATACATTTTTCCATGACACATAATACCAGTGAAACACAGTAGATAGCTCATATTAAAAGAAAATTGTACGGAATTAATTAAGAAAAAAGAAAAAAAATAGAAGAAAAGACATTAGACAAAAGACAATCGTTCAAAAATTTCCTGGAAACTTTGATGATTTAAAAGTTATTTAAAGCTTTCTTATTTTACTGAGGTTTGGTTTTCTTGCTTGTTTACCAGTAACGCGGCACTGTTACATTGAACATAATAGGTACTTCATGAAGAAAATATAGCATTTTAGAAGTTACAGATCACTTCTTGGCTCTGACATCAAATTCAGACCTGATAATGAACGTATCCCAGCTAAGGACTGGCTCTCCTTCCAGCGAGCTGAGCCCCGAACATCAGCACAGTCAAAATCTGGCTCTACAGTTTGTAGCTTGATGCTAGGTAAACCCCTACCAGAATCATTTGTTGTTTAAAACAAACAAGCAAAATCCCTAAATCCCTTGATGTTTCTGAATCATCACATTGCATTAGTGCAGTTTTTAAAGGTGGATTTGTTTCAGTTGTTTGGAGACCTTTTGGTGGGATTGGTAAGTGCTTCTTGGTCAGAAGGTGACACGGCATCAAGGACACCAGTCTTATGGAGGAAAGAACTATCTCAAAACAGCCACATGTTTATACCACACAATGTCTCGTGTGCAAGGCTGCAAGTAGCTGTCTGCAGCTGATCACGGGACAGCAAGGCCATAGCTCATTGAGAAGAAGGAATGCATTTTAGACATTTCTGTGAACACTAAATGTTTGCTAAAAGGACAGGATGAAGTTTTCCCTCCCATACGACAAAGCATAACTTCTCTGTGCCATCTCACATCATGCTGTACATCTCCTCCTCCTCCTCCTGCTGGCATCCAGCCAGGGCAGGGTAATTAGAGAACAACTGATATGACCAGAGCAAACAATATGGTAAATACACACACAGCAACTGCTCCAGCTGCACAAGTTCCAGTGTCCCAGCAAAAGAGAACAAAGGCGCTCAACAAAGCCAGCAGCTCCCTAGACACTGAATGATAATGGAAAAGTCTCCAAAGCAAAGACTGTGACTGAAGCAGCTCACGCACTGATGGGAAAATTAGCAGGTCTCTTTAGATACTGATTTGTACAGCAGATTTGTAGTGACCCAGATAAAGAGAGCAAATGTCCTTGGAAACAGGCAACGGTCTCAGAAAACAAGAGGGACTGCAGACACTAGTAAGCCTAAAGGTCTTTTGACTTGGGAAAAAAAAGAACAAAAAGAAACGACTGTTGGCACTACAGGTCAGTATGCTTAGGAAATAGGACAGGAAATAGCAAGGAACTGTTGGAAGTCATTGCGGCAAGAAATCACGAGGACAAACACTGCCGGGTCAACACAGCATCAAACATATGGAGGTTTAGCCCTGGCTTGCCACCTTTAGGTGCTGTTAAAACATGAAGAGCGAGGGAGGTAAATGCATATGGTCCAACCCTGCAAAGTGCTGAATGCTTTTCAACAGAAGCCAGTCCTTTAAACTTGCACAAGTTCTTTCTTTCTTATACATTAGAAGATGCAGGAGAGAGTTGTAGAGCAAGGAGAAGGAAGATGTACATTCATGAATCAACATGTACACGTGTGTATTGTGGTGGCAAGAGAGCGAGAACATACAGAGATCAAACAGGCAGTGCCTTAAGCTACACCCTGAGCTTCTCTTGAGGTTTGATCTTACAGTGCCATCCCCAGCAGGAACTTTAAGCTTGGTCAATCACTAGGCTGCTCTAGCCTTTGGACTAAGACAACACAGTGGATAAACTTACATGGGCAGTGCTGTACCCTAATGAAGAATACAATCAGCTGATTGACTAAGATCCCCTTTCACTACAGAAGGCCGGTGAACACTTGAGCTCTTCCCTTCCCTTGAGCTCTGAAATAAGTAGACGAGACAGCTGTGCTCTGATGGGCAAACACGCACGCAAAATATTACTGGTGTGCTTTGCTTACTGCCCCATGCCTGGCCATCCCAGTCAACGAGGCAAATACCAATCTGTGCTGTCTCTTGAAAGATGTTCCAACTCTAGCTTCTTGCCTAGACTCACAAACGGTGCACACTTCCCAGGGAGATACACCCACATATCTTTAGCCTCAGACCTTCCTTAACAATCTAGTGCAGCAGAAACACAAAGGAAAACTAAAAGGCTTGCTGCAACCTGGATTTGTCAGTTTGGATGGACCCAGAATACAACTCTCAGACCTGACAGGTGCCTTCACAACTTCTCCTTTTAAGAGGAAGCATGGACCGCTGAGTGTCAAAACCCCTGGGTTCACTTCCTCACTCTAGCACCAACTTGCTCTTTGGACTTGG
The DNA here is from genome assembly GCF_040807025.1 of Struthio camelus. Lineage (NCBI taxonomy): Eukaryota > Metazoa > Chordata > Aves > Struthioniformes > Struthionidae > Struthio > Struthio camelus. Next base: position 20,563,315 of record NC_090950.1, read on the forward strand.
GCATGTTAATTAATTTGGTTTCCCCATCTGTAATGAAATGTGCCAGCCACTCAGAGGCGTTCTTCCTCATAATCCATCACTGCTTGAAGACAGAAGCCCCCAGACTTTTTCCCTTGTGGGCAGATTTAGAGATTCCCACCAGAATCACTGTGAAAGAAGTATAAGATCTGCATCATATACGCCTGGGGCAAGAAATCCTACATGGGGAATTAATGTGGAACGGTTCATCCAAGAAAACTCAAAGGGAGAAGGAAGGGAACACAGGGTCCAAGCTGTCAAACTCTAGGCAAATTCCTTGACCAGCGCGTGTCAAAGGCTGAGGCTCAGCCAGTTACTGTAACCCATATTTTGGCTGAAAACTTCTTGCCCATGTTCAGCTGAAGGCCATAAGTTGCAGTCCTCTGCTTTACAGCATTTTGACCTCATCGAATAGGTGGCACAAAAGGAGTAAGAATCCTGGCTGTGATTACAGACGAATAGCTAGTGCTGAGAATGCAGGTAGACCTCTAGAAGCGCAATCACCCAACAGATATATGACATCACCCAGTGAACCCCAGATTCAACATGTCAGACAGCTGCCAGGTTGCTTCCTTCTGTTAGGCAGATTTTACATTCATTCCTGTAGTCCCCTCATTTATGAGTCCTCACAGTTTTCCCAGCAGTCAAACCTCTTGGGCTTCTGCCAATCTAAATCTATCAAGTGGCAATCACACAGGTCTGAGGAAAGCTGCACACCTTTGCCAAGGAATCACATGTTCCTGCAATTCTAGTGAAAATCAGTGTTGGAGAAAAATGGCATCAGCAGAAGAGCTGAGGCAGGTATGAGCTGATATGAAACCATCAGCAATATACCCTCACCAGCAAAAGCTCAGTCCAGCTGCCTTGCTCGCTCTCTTCAGAATGTTGGACCTTGTATATTGAACCCTGTACAGAGACTTTGTAGATATTCATTGCTGAGGAGGAGTGAATAGCTGCCTCCTGTGCAGAGCATGAGAGAAGCAGAAAAAAATCTCTCCCCAAGAAAAACAGGATGTGAGATAAAGAGAAGTCCTGCTGGGAAAAATCAAGAGCAGTGGGCTTGGAAGAAGGCTTAAGAGAAACATAGAACTGTAAATGTGGCACAAGTTTTTAATAATTCCTATCTATGGGGACGCCTGTTCACGATCAACCTATGCTGACATCTGTCTTTGCTACTTACCTATACTACCGGCTGTCCTTTTTGACCAGTCACCCATTGCCTGATGCGTCTGTGCACAAACAATCCCAGTGAGCCAAATCCCACTCTTAAAGATGCAGAAGTCCTCCCCAGAAATGGATGGATATCCCCTATGGGGTGTCATTTACCTGAGTTGTTCAGTTACTGCATTCTTCTTCGTGCTTCTTCACAAGAACTCACATGTAGATACCTTGTTACACGGAAAGTAAAATCTCTTTTTGCTCACAATTATTAACGCAACCAACGTCTTGCTCATCTCACAAAAGAAAGTGTCAAAAAGTGTTATGGCTACCATACACCAGTCCCAGCTGTCTTAATTACCAGCAGTAATCAGGCATACAGAATAGAAGGGGCTAGTTTGTGATTCACACAGTCTCCTAGCTGTTGTTTGAGAACTTCTGATGATAAATGCTATATGAGGCTCTGATCTATCCTCCCACCTGTTATTAAATCAACAGAGTCACTCCAAAGGTAACATAGCTCTACTGACACCACTGGTACCTCTGGCCAAATACACACATCACAAAATCATAACCTGCATATTATAATTCGATGCGCCTTCATAGGATGGATCAAATCCACTGCTAAAACACCATTCCATGTATGTTCAACATATGAGCTTTGTATATGTGGTGGTGTATCTGCAAAGGCTTCTTTGGATGTTTGTGTGTTTCTGCTCCTGGCTTCTCAATTTGCTCTCATAAATTCCCAACAGCTGGAATTACTGTAAGGCGGACAGCCTGATTCCAGCTGCAAACCAGTTGCAGGTGCAAACCACTTTCATAAATGAGTTTGTTTTACAGCCTTCTAAAACTGAATTGGGCATAACATGGCCACCAAATGTCAGATTGGCCGTCCCAAACCGAACACCAAAGGAGACTGATTGAACAATCCTGAACGTTGGGAGACAACATTTATGCTGCTCCTCATTTCTCACGCTCTTTACATCTGCTTCACCAAAAAACATGCAGATGCTTCTAGATAATAGAAAAGCCCAGGGTGTTAGTAGTCATTCCTGAACTTACTGGCCTTTTCCCCTGCTCAGCAACAAAACAAGAGAGGCACATACACCATGGCAAGGCACCGTCTGTTCAATCCTCATGCACTAAGCACATACTCAGGAGATGAGAGAGCAACCCATGTTCATATATCCTATGCGCCACCAAAGTCCTTAGACCAAGATGACAAAGGATAATTGTAGGAAGGCAATTCAGAATACGTGAGCAGGGAGCTGAATGGGGAGGTGCTCAGATCCAGCCACCAGAAACAAGGCATGGCGACACAGGTGGTATTCAGCTTACTATGTTCAAGAAGGCTCCAAGAAGGCCACAACCCTGCATCGTCCCTCAAGGCCACCAGGTATATATTCCACTAGCCTAAAGCTAATTCGTCCTTAGAACTACATGACTTGGTTCATTCATTCATTTCCCAGCTCCGAGGGAACATTTTTATCTCCTGAGCTCGAGTACCACAGGAGCCCTCCCTCTGTCACTGCATCAGGCCTACAGATTGATGGAGGGGAAAACCAGGTGGCTGCTGCCCACATGACCTGGCTGAGTTACTTTCTCCCTCTGGGAGCATGAGGAAATGACCAGAAAAGCAGGCTACTGCTGCATGCCTTTCAAGAGGCTTTGTGAAGAATTTAGTTATGATTCAGAAGAGGGCTCCAGAAATGTAAAACACCATGTAAATGCTAAAAGTTAACTGTTTTTAACGATGAATAGCCACAGATTTAAGACAAGTCTTTCATTTTTCTTACAAAGGTGCAAAAATATCCTTCATTGCAAGTAACCACTGCTCCTGCTGTGAGAAGTTTGGCACACGATTTCAATTGCATTTCACATAGAAAATAGGAATAATACTTTGCATTTACAGACTTTAAAACTACTTTGCAGACAATCAAGTCTCAAAACTCCCACTGTGATACAGTAGGCAAACATTATACCTGTTTTACAGATGAAACTAAGGAGGCAGGGTCGGGGGGGGGGGAGGTTAAACTACATAGCCAAAAGCCAGAAAACAAGTCATCTGAGAAATCAAGAACACTAGCAAGGCCTGTCTAGACCTACACTTGCTCTTTAGTGAATAGTCCTACCCTTCTGCTCCCAGACATCTATACAGCAGGGCATACACACTGCATGGCAAAAGTGGCCATAGCATTTATCTGTATTACCAGCACATTTAATATTCTGTATATATTTCTATTGACCATAGAGCATGCCTGGAATTGCATGAGACCACTTATTCCATTTTCTAGCATGGGTGGCAGTAGAAAAGTTGTCGACAACTACAAGTTAACCAAACATTTATTTTTAGAACCTAAGGCCGATGTTATAGTGTCTGGACTCATAACTACCCATTTCTCTGACATTAAGCTCAGCTACCACACAACAAAATTGTTAGAATGATAGTATTTCCAGGGCATACTGAGTCACAGTCCAACATCTAAAATGGGAAATAAAATAATTTCTCAGAAGCTGTCAGCACAGTGGGAGGCAAAGCTTGTAGGAACTCAGCTTGAGTAGAAAAATTCAGGTTTCTACTTTAAAACAAGTCCCTCAGCACTAAACATACTTTAAAAAAAAAAAAAACCTTTCTAGATGATAAAAACAATTAAGTCCCATGGTACTGATTTTGGGACATTATCTTGTATTTACAATAATTATTAAGCCATACTAGCAAAATAATAATGGTGATAACCAGGGGCAGCACTGAACCATGGCCCACTGAAAAGGGCTGTGTAGACTCAGAAGTATGTTTTTTTTTGCTTCGATCTGATCCATCCTAGTGATCCCATGGTCCTCACCTGGCTAGTCTTTGTGTTCAGTTCCAGGAGAGAGATGTTCAGGAACATCCCCCCCACACCACCCCCCAGCAGGAATTCATCACCCAAATCAGACCACTTTGGCTTGCATTCTCAGTGGGCCATGGTAAATGCTAATGTGGAAAAATAGGAAAGTCCTTAGGGCAGTAGTTTTCTGCCTCTCTTAATTTGCATACCACTAGTTTTTTCCCCTCTTGGAACCGCAGGCCCCCATATAACAAATTTAAGGTTCTGACAACAGGTTTTCATAGGTAGGGGAGTACAGCTCAGAAGTAACTTGCAGACGCTAGGGATCTGCAAGGTGAAAGCCACTTATCTACTGCACCGGTATGAGATAGCTGTCCTCAGAGAAGTAGCTATCTGTGGTCCCACAGTTAATGCTTAACTCATAATTGGTAGCAGAAGGTTTTATGAGGGTTTATTTCCACATATCCTTTGTATCCTTTTAAAAGTAAAAATAGATGTTCTCAAACAATGTAAACCTCCATTCCACAGATCTCTTTCTCTGGGTGTTACCTGGGGGCAGTGAGTTCCAAAAGCTGAATTAAAAAAAAAATCCGAATTAATTGGCTTGCTGAAGATTCAGTCTGGATGGCAAGTCAGAGGCTGAATAAATTCTCTCTTACTGTAGGATGCCTTCTGCCTGGTCAGAGGCAGGAGAAGGCATGGGAAAATCTCATCCTGCCATTGCTTTTTGTGCCAGTAACCAGGGTACAACACCCATGTCATCTGTCAAACAAAGTACACGTTCTGGATGCTTTCACTAATATTAATTTAAATTTATAAACAAATACCAAGAGACTACCAACTTGTGCAAGGGTGAAGTAGTTCATTTTATCTGAGATGCTTGTTTTGCCCCCTTTTCTCTCCTACTCTAATTTGATGCCATCTTGATTTAAAAAAAAAAAAGGCAAAAAAGGGTATTTTTGAATGCTGCCTTCAGATATGCATTTGTACACATTTTCCATCTTTTAACTAACAAACAGGAGGGAAAAACAAGGTTAATTCTGCCAGCAGCCTGCTGTGATATAAATAAAAATAATAGGTACATTCACAGATTTGGAACTTTTTACAGTCACTGCTGCAAAAAAAAAATTAATTTATAACCATGGAGTCCTGCAAAACATATAACGAAGACATAATAAAATGGAATGTTTATCCTGTGGCTCCCATTAGACCTCTTCCGTTCGATGGTTGTAACTAATGACTTGTTTTTCCACTTTTGTATTGGAAGCCTTATTATTGGGCTGCACAGAGCATACCTTATTTGATTGCCCTAGCAATGCCTGCACCTCTTGTTGAAGCCTGCAATTAGATGTTTATGAAATAATATTAAAAAGCTGCATAATCTTGTCTGTGGTCAAAAATAAAAAAAAGGCCAGCAACAAACCAGCCCTGTTTGTATAATATTATACCGAGTACAATAGACTAATGTTCACTCCAGTGCACGTGTCCTTTTGACTAACTACTTCTATCTGACAACCTTTTTTTGGCAACAGAACACATTGTACTTTTTGGACAATTGACTATGGAATATAATGTTGTTAATTCAAAAGCAGGTCATACAGTACGGAGATTCTTGTTGTCTTTATCCTTTTACCTTTCTTATCTTCTTGCTGTTTAAATTTATGTTTTTTTTTTTTTAATTACACATACAGCTTTAATTGCTGTGCTGTATTTATTCACCAGAAGGTGACCTGATGGTGAAAGGGTAAAGAAAGGTAGGTGGGAAGCAGAATTGAGATTTGTAAACTATATTTGGATATACTTATCTGTGAGCAATCTGACAAAGAAATAAACACAAGCACACACATTTCCAGCACCCTCTGTTATCTACAGAGCAATGTTTGCCTCAACTAAAATTTTGTTGTTTCTCCAAACTTAGAATCTCCTAGAAAGAATCAACCACCACTTGCCCAGTGATCTGGAAATTCAACTGGCCCTTCAGAAACATCAATCAATCTCTCTCCATTAAAGCTTAGGCACCAAAACAGTGGCAAAAGTCCCAGTTTTAAACTTAAACCTTGGAGGACGAGCACCATCAGAATGAATGATGTGCAAACAGGTGGAAGAAGTCACGTGAAGATCTGCATTAGGCTAAATGCAGTTTGGGAAGTGGCTTCAGGAGAAACTTTTAATTAAAGTACTCAGATGGAGCAGTGCAAGAATTGAGGCTTTCTAAGGCATGTCTCAGGATGGCGCCTGGGGGATGATCGTAAATAAGTATTGCTTAATAGGAGAGAGAAAGGACCTCTGGGATGAATAACGTGGTTCTGCAGAGGAAACAGAAGAGCTTTCTTCTAACACAAGCTGGAGAGAGAGGTGTCAGGATCGCGTCCATGCCCAGAGCATCAGGCTAGGGGACCACAGTAGCCACTTAAGACTTCACAACTGTAAGATATTCATGAAACTTGGCTTTGCATGAGTATAAATGTTGGAGGGCACTTGTTCACTGGAGACTTCTCCTGTAGTCCGACTCAGACTGAAAAATAAAGCCCGCTAGGCTTACTGGCAACAGCCTAGCAGGAATCCATCAGTGGCAAGCAGGATCTTACTTGATCGCTCATACATTTTTTTTCCCTTGGAAAAGGCATAAGTTTTCACTTCAAGCTCTCTCAGCAACAACAGAAAAGGAGGAGATTCACTTAAACAGTGACCAGCTCCCACAAAGCTATGCTTCAAAAAGTTATGTTTCAGGTACTGATAAAATACAGTCTAAGTAGGAAATAACAGGAAGAAAATAATATAGCTATTGTGCTCTATCATGTTCCCGGTGTGGCTCTATTTTACCAATGGCTGAAGTTATCCTAATATATCACTTTAAGATACTGACAATTTGTGTGAGAAAATTTTGTTTGTTTGTTTAGAAAATGCTTTAATTTGGGGGGAGGTGGAGAGAATACTACTGACAGTAATAACAATTCATCTGTCTGTGCTGGCGCTAAACCAGGCAGAGGAAAATCCTTGCTAATGCTAGATTGATCAGCTAACACACAGCAGCTCCGCTCTTCTAATTTGTTTTATGTAGCTGACTTTAGACATCACATTTCAATCTGGACTGTTTTGAGGATCCATGTAAAACTGCTCTATTAGTGTGGATAAAGAGGCATATGAATACTATTCTGCTACAAGCAAAACACAGTTTCTGATATTTTTTCAAGTAGACAGAATACACTGTGTCTGGAACAAAGCAGAAAATGTGATTGGAAAGTTTAGAGCCCTTAAATTAATTCCCTAGACAAAATGTTGAGGCACCAAATTCATAATATCATGTTATGTAACTTGTACTGGAGCCAGGCAGCTACTAAGTGAAATAGTATGAGTTATAAAAACAAAATATTATTATGAAAACAATTTTACAACTTTATAATTCACTATTATTTTCATTTAAGGAAAAAACTGTCAGTGTAATTGCAGATGCTGTTTGCCTTGCAGGAGTTCTTCCAGTTGGTGATGGGGAACCTCTTCTTTTTTCTTTTTAAAGGCTGCTATTTCATTTAATATATTTCTTTTCTTTATAGTTATCCAGAGGTAAATCTTAACAGGAAGCCCATTATGTGGGGGCCTAAGTGAGTTTAGTATCAGAACATTTATGAGCAGTAAATATAACTATATATTCTCAGTTATTTCACGGCATTACTCTTGGAGGAAAAATACCATACCAACATCCAGTATAAATCACTGCTTACTCTTCATAACTGCATATCTATTTTAATTGGCATGCTACAGGACTTGTGCTGCTCACTATGCCTGCTCACTATGCACCACAAACTCTTTCCAACTTGGTTGCTCACAGATGTAAGAGAGAGGCTCAGGAGTCCCCCCACAACCATGCCTATCAATGCACAGCCCCCTATACAAAGCTGCTGCTTTAGTAATAATCCATGAACATGTGCCACTAAGAACTAGATTAAGACCACAAATATATTTCAAGGAGGTCAATGGGAAAGTCATGCCTATATTTACCCAAGCATGGGTCAATCCTTTCCAAATGACATGACCAAGCTACCACTCAAAGCATCTGGGCACTCAATACCAACGGGGCAGTTCCTTGTCTGCACACCAGGTCTGAACGCTGCTGCATTTCACACCAGCAGGGCAGCCAGAGTCCTCCTTGCCCCAAGCACTGGAACCATCCAGCAGAGTAGAGTGCTCCCAGTCTTCTACGTCTCCCTCGCTCTCCTACTGGTTTGGTGTCACACCATGGGCAGGTTTCCTTACCCACTTGTGTCCTAGCTTCATTGTGATAAACTTGACAGTAACTCGGAGGTTCTCTGATTGAATAACAGCTTTACAGCATGCTCCTGCACCTTGGCCTTGATTACGATGTGGCTGGGCTTGGGTGTGTTTTAAAATGGAAGGAATCCGGTTCCTCCAGGAATCAGCAGCAACATCACACATGACAGGTAGAGCATGCCTGTGAATGGGGTGGCATTTACTTTTATAGGTGCTGCTCTTTGAACAGAAAGCTGTAAACTGATACCGAGCCTGACCGACATCATCTCCCAGCACTGCGGAGCAGGCTACCTGCTGGTCAGCCGCATCTGGACCGGGGCCAGCCCTGGGCTCAGGAAGCATCCCTGCCCAAGGACCACAGAGCCTCTGCGTCAGAGGCTTCTTCCTACATGTCGGTAGGTATGTGCTGCCTACGTTTTACAGCCACAAATATAAAATCTTTATCTGTTAGACTTCAACACAATTTGTCAAGGTAGAAACTCGGTTATCAAGAGTTAAACAGCACAGAAACAGAGCCCTTAATAAACTTCAAGGCTGTCCCATGCCGTATCGTGTATGGAGGCATTGTCCTCAGCTTATTTTAAGAAGGAGCAAGAAAGAACATCCAGGTATTATGCCAAAAGCCTCTTTCTCAATTATTCCTCTTATATTACTAACCCATTGTGGCTGACTAAAGACTAAAACTGCAAAAGCTGCATCCTGCAGCTGTAACTTTAAGTTGCTTTCTTGGTATATGCTGACCTGACCTACTCCTGTAACGGCAGGCTCCTTATTATCTTTAAGGTAATTGTTTGGTAACTTGCTATCTCTCTATTTCAGGAAAGCAATTCAAATGTATGACTCCTTGGAGATAAATCTGATGATTTCCTCTGTCTTCAGCTTGTTCCTGCTAACAAATGGTGTGTTTAATAATAAAAACAAAGTATCAAGAACAAAATATGAAGTTCTGAAATGAGAATGTTAAAACACATTTGAAAATTGTTTTCAGTTCCTTCAAAAGTTTAGGGTATAAAACAGCCTGCACCAGGTTCCTGCAGGAAGGATGAGCATGCCGTTCTGAAAACATCCCTTTGCACCTTGGCCAGCACCCTTTCACCTGCGAGTCCTGAAGAAATCCACAAAGATTTAGATGCAGAGATTCACAGTCTCTTTGAGAGGAATATATTACTATTCTCAATGCCACAGAGCACCACCAAGTCCTAACTCTGAGCCTCTCATCTCAGTGTTAGACACCACTGCCTTTCTTCCCCTCTTCCTCATTTCAATAGAAGCAACAGCATTTAACTTAATGCACCCAGAAGCAATGACAGAGTCAGCTGCTGATATATAACTAGCGCTGCTTAGAACTCAGAATGACTATTTTGTGAGGAATGTCAACATTTTAACATTTGTTGCTACTCTCAGGGTAAAAAGGAACTGCATATTCATGTGGAAGTTTTGAAATGTCATGTTGGAATCACGAATTCCATTTTGAAATTCTGAATTCTTCATTTTATTTAATTTTATATGATCTTTCTGTCTGCTTTAATTCATTAAATGTCAGGCCATAATATTTTAAACAACCTTTTCTTTCATTTTAATTTGTTTTTTGTTTTCTATTTCAGCATTCAAAAGTATGGGCAGCCTCAATCTCACACTGACAGAAAACAAACTTAAACTATTATTTTACACGGCCTCTGAATCCCACCCAATGGAAATTTTCAATACGTGATTTTTAGGGAGAAGATGCTTTAGGGGGTGATGGGCAGTGCTGCAGTAAGCTGCCTGCCTTTCTCCAAAAGCAAAAAGCCAAGCTAAGAAAGAAAACATCCCTGTGACAGCAGGACGGAATCAGGCAAAATGCATTTATTCATCTGCAGACAACAAAAAATTTCTAATCACTAGATTAACAGCAGATAGCAAGAGCATTAGTCTCAGTTCAAACCTACATGCTGAAGGTACCTATTTTATGTGAGTGATGGCAGACTGTAAAAATTATTAAACCAGTACAAGAGAAGTGCATCAGTCACAGCAGAGGACACTGGTGAGCAGATGTTTCTGAGGCAAAGATGAAACTTCCAAGTGAACGTCTCCATCACAGGTATTAAATCAGTGGAAAAACTGACAAAAGCTGTCTGAAATGAGAAAGCAGCGAGTTGTCACGGTCCCCTTTTGGGCACTGCAAGCTTCATGAGACCGTGTCAGTGCTGGTTGCAGCAGGCAACAAAGAAACATCACCTCTAGCAGTGTGGAAAGGATGCAGCGGTTGAGGTCTGCTAATCATGAGCGGTCACCACCAGCCAAACCATGCCAAAAGCCTAAGACACCTCATTAATTTTGCCTCCCCATTTCCAGTTGGCTTTCCACTGAATTTCCATGGCACTCACCTCGAACTCTGCATGGCACTGAAGCTGTCATGTTTCATAGGCACCGACATCTGTAGGCATGAAAAAGGGGGCAAGAGGACCCACGGCTGGCACAGGCTAAGCACAACTGGGGAACTGGCACATTTGTGCCGTGTGAGTGAGAAAGCAGGCACTGAATATGCACAGTTGTCACAGGGACACTGCTCACTTACTCCCACCAGCAAATCTGTGATAAAGGAGCAGGGATTCGGATGCTATACTAAATCAGTGCTACAAGACACTTTCCTCTCCACCAAAACTGGCAGAGTGATCTCAAGAGATAATGTTTTTGTTGAGATTTCCGTTACTGTGGACCAAAACTACGAGCTTGCCTCCCGTGACTTCAGCTGCACCTAGTCTGGATGCAGAAAAAACGCAGGTCCCTTTGGGAGGGAAAGTAGTTCCTCAGCCCTACGAATAGACTCAAGAGGAAGGAGAAGCCATCGGATCAGAGGTCTAGGCAGGACAACCTTTCTGAGGGTCTACAGTGGCCACCCTTCAAACGTGCCAGGAACAACACGAGGGGCCCTGAAAGTCTGAGGAATCCTCTGTCTTCCTCTGAAGCCATAACATTCCTAACATTCAAAAAAATCTGAGCAGAAAAAAAGATCCTAAAAATTGAGAATACCCCCCACCAAAACAAAACATAGTTCTCCCACGGCACCTCTAAAACCAAGCTTAGATGAAACTAGTTAAAAAAGCAAAACAAGACAAAAAAAAATCCACCCCTCTGAAACTGTGGTGTGGATCATACAGGGGCAGCCACGTTGCTTGAGGGCATGGAGGAAGGAGAGGAGGGAAAGTGCCAAAACCACCTGCAAGGCTAAGGAGGGTTCCTCCTAGGAGATATGTTCACATCTATCTGCGGACACTGGGATCCCCTGACAGCCCATTTTGAACAAATCCTGCAGTGTATGAATATATACTGTTGGTCCACAGTGCAGGAGAGGTAATCTGTTTATGCCAGTGCTGTGTGTCTGGTCTAACTGCTGGAGTAGAGCCTCAAAGTGAGAAATGCAGACTATTTACACAACCTAACTACAGCTAGAGTCAACCCTCGGTGGTATGCTGCTTTCCATGATGTCCCCATCATGTACATAGGCTCTATATGTGGGACTAAATGGAGAGCCTGGCTCTGCTGTGCCTTGGTTCTGCAGTATGTCCCATGCATTGGCCTGAAGGCAGGTATCAGCTTCGCCTTTATGGGAGAAAATATCCCTGGTCTCTGTTGATTGAGGCTGCAGATGCCCACAGCTCCCTTTGGGGACTAAGGCCAACACAGGTTAGGGCCACAGGGACTTCTAGGACTTCTAGACTAGGACTGCACAAATGAGTCAGACTGAGAGCAGGGATGGACAGTTACAAGGTCTGTGGCCCTTGTGCTTTTTCTGCTGTCCACAAAGCCACCTGGGAGACATACAATAAGTGTCTCCAAAGCATAACATAACTCAGAAACAGTGAGAGGATCTGCTGTGATTTGGAGATACGAGAGCTTGACAAAAGTATTTGGTATCTCAACCGATACAGCACAGAAACATTTGGTGATAGCTGTGTTGGTCAGTTTTTCAACTCTATTTTAGCCACAGGGCAGATTTGCAGGAATTTTCTGTGTTGGAAGCTGGCCATTTGTGTTTTCTAATGTGGACAATATGGTGCCAAAAATCAGTATACCTAATGAGTCACTCTGGTGTTGTGCTCTCTGACCTTTGGCAGGTGAGAAGTTATGAGGAAGACTTCAGACTTTCAGACTTTGACTTAGTCTGAGGGCAGAGTAGTACTGGCAAAAAGCACAAGAGCAGACGGTCCTGTCACATGTTTCTGTGATGGTCTCCTGACAACTTCCCTGCTGCTTATACAGAGATCCCCACTACCTACAAACCAGAGGAGAAACTACGGAGGTTTTTGGCCAGGAATGCCCTTGAAGCACATGAAGGTTTAAATGAGGACATGCACTCTGCCAGCTCATTTCCTAACTAGGACTGGGCATTAATGCTAAATGGAGTGCTACAAAAGACTAAAATGCACAGAGGTTTCACATGCATGACTTTCACTTCCATAACTGGCCCAAGGACAGAATTCAACACACAGTTGTGCGCGAGTAAAACTCATTGTTCCCAGCGGGCTTTAAGAATCAGTACAGATTATTTTCTGTTCCCATACCAATCCAGATTTATTTTGGATCAGCAGCAACTTCAACATGATTAGTACGTTGCAAAACAGAGAACCACAGCACCGTGAACCTCTTCCTAACCAGAATACACAACATAAAATATTTTTTACCTCTTAAAAATCCTAAAACATCTGAAGGAAAATTTTCAACCCTTTCTCACAGTGATGGACCACGGTGTGTATTAGAACTAAGCATCATGAACTTCTAATCCGAGATGAATTGGTTGCATCCTTAACATTGTGCACAACAAGTGCATTCAAAATTCAGAATGCACTTGTTTGAATGAAGCTTGGAAATCATTTTATATTCCAAGATCACTCCCTTGCAGGAAGAAAAATTCCTAAAGGTCGTCTTCTTTTTTATGAGATATGTTTTAATGCCTGCTTCTTACCCTGGCTTCTAAATTGTTTTCCTAAACTGAAAGGCCTCAAACCAATCTTGAAAAGGCATAACGCAATAACATGCAGAAGCCAGTTGTGTGCTGGAAAATCTATTAAAATTCACATTGTGGCCAGCAAATCGAATGACAGTGACAATTCTCCCCGACAGGAACCTGATTCTAACACAGCCTTCTATTTTCTTTCATTTATATAAAATCATTCAAAAAAGTTGATCCTTATGAATGAGTTAGACTGCAAATGAAGAAAACAACATGCAGGAAAACCAGACAACACTACCTCTCTGGCTAGCAAAACATACAGCGTTTCATTACTGGGCATTTCCTGTTGGTCTGTAAGATCAGCTTAAAATTTTCATCAATTAAACTGTATTTGTTATAAAGCAGGAAGGAGCAGAGTCTACCACTAATGTTTCAGAAAATAGTTTTAAGTGCAAAGGTGAGATAGGATAATAAGTTACATATTTAGCAAGCTAAAAGAGAATGAAAGCTCTGAAGGGATGTAACATCAATCAGATAAACAGTCTGTTTTGCAGGAAAACTGAAATTATTTATATAGAGATATATACATATAACAAATAAAGTATTTCTATATATGTGTTTGCAAATATCACTTACACACACATACGCCTGCATGTATATATGCATACACAAAACCCCAAACTTTAGCTGAACGGATACATCCCTCCAGCTCTGTAATGCAAATGAGACTAACAGGCTTGTGCTGTCTGTGGTTCGAGATGATCTGTGTTTCCATAGAGATACTGACTACACTGAAGTTTTTAAATTTTATATATACATATATACATAACTCTACCTGTATTCATAAAACTCTAAATATCTATTTGGTGTATATCAGCATTTCCTCACTGACTCCACTGGAACCACACCAATTTACACTAGCTAAGGCTATGTGCAAATGTTATACCTTTCACTGCTTCCTAATCTAAGTTATACCAGGCACCTGCAGCGCTGAGGGTTTATTGCCTCTCTCCTCACTCCTAGCTCCTTGGTAAGGAGAGGGAAAAAAAGAAAAAAAAAAAAAGTGTATTAGCTCACATTGACGGTAGTTAACACTTCAAGGACTTTTTTATTTATTTCTCTCACTATATTGCCTGGAGAAATACTGAATATCTTTGCCTTCAAAATTTCCCACTGTCAGAAAATCTGGGATTCAGGGAAAACCAGCCCTATGCTTCTAGTGAAGAAAATGGCAAGAGGACAGATTTTTTGTTATGTCTCAGAAGCTTTTACCATTTCTCTGTCAGCACTCAAGAGCAAGCAAGCAGCTATGTGCTGAGGCGAGTCAGGGTGGCTCGGGGCAGCAATGGGGACGCTACCTCCTCGCCTGGGCTTTGCCATCCTTGACCTGCGCCAGAGCTGAAGACCGACCTGGGAGCACGCACCCTACTTTAGAAGGATCCCACAAAGTCCCTGCATTGCCCCAGAGCGCATTAGAGATGGCCATCAGCAGAAGCGATGGAAGCCAGACAAGGTGCAAGTCTGGACAGAGAAGCCAGGCAGACCAGTTTGACTTCCTCGTACAAGTCAGCTTAAATTGATGAGGTCTGGACACCTGCTAAAGTGGATGGACACTATTCACCGTACCATCTTACTGTCACTTGAGAGGAAAATCAAACAGCCGCAGAGCTGTGTGGGAACTCATTTCCATGTGGTTTGAGTGATAAGTGATTTTTAAACAGTGACACACAAGAGGTCAACCTCCGGAATTGTTTTGAACCACAATCAAAAACAGCGTGTTTTGTATCTCCTATCTGAATAAGAGGAGGAACATTTTTTCTGGTGAACTAAAAAAAGGTACATAAACATACAGAGGAGAAGTTTACATGCATTCTCATCTTGGGAGAACCCGGAAGGAAAGATCCAAGTGTAATAATTCCATCTAAATATATAGCCAACAAACTTATCGTGCAACTGCTTGTCATGGGGATGTAAACTTCCTCCTGCCCTGACGGGTGAATTCCAATACGTAACACCAGGTCTCTTTAAATGAGACGATCTCTCCCTTTGAGGCTGATGGGACTTCTAAGACCCCAAAAGTGTACTTTCAAGTCAGACAAGAGTTCCCTATTTTCAGCTTTTAAGAAGCCATGCGGACAGAGAATGCTGGGCAAAACTATTTTCTGCATTCCTCAATAGTTTTTTTCTTGTTTTGAAACAAAGATGTGATTTACAGTCTTGTCAGCTCACTAAGTCCAACTTTACACAATGGAAAAGCCAACTAACTTGATTTCAAAATCTTGGCCAGCCTCCTGAAGGCTGGCCCATACTGTCTTCAGAATCCAGGCCCACACTTGCCTTGCATTCATACTGTTTGCACTTAAGTTTACATTTATGTTACAGGCTTTGAGCAAGAGACATGGAGACGACAGGAAGGGGAGGAAAGAATATGAGCCCCCATTGCCCTCAGCGACGAGGACTGAACCACTCCAGTGTAATACTGGTGCTCCAGGCACTTGGTCCTTCACCAGTCACTGCACGGATAACTCTTAGTAGGTGTCTCAGAGCTGATGTCTGGTAGATACGTCAACCTGTGCAGGGCTCCAAGCTACTGCAGTGTCTCCTCAAACCTCGTGAAGCAGCACAGACCTCCGCATCTGAGCTGCAGCCATTCGGCAGCTCCAGATGCATCGGGCACATGCAGCACTCCCAGCCCGCCCCCACTGACACAGTCTAAACCTACATGTCACGTTTTAGGAAGGGTCCCAGACCATGTTAAGCTAACAGAGCTGAAAATATAGCTTTGCACTCCCTCAGGGAAGCTCGTGAGTGTCTATGCCTCCTACCTTTTGCAGAGCGGGCGGCTGCGGAGCCAGCACTGGGTCAGTGATGTAGGTCTTCTTTGTGCCGGGTGGCTGGTACAAGCCAGGAGGAGTCTGGCCAATGGTGTTGCTGGCAGGATATGCTGGCTCGGGCTTCCAGGTGTTTTGGGGCACGTAGGGTGGCTCTGAGCCATTCCTCCCTCCGTATCCCGTGTAGTACGGGTCCTGGTACCGGCCTGGAAGAGGTGCGTAGCCGTAGTTGGGCTCTGAGGGCCGCGCGGGCTGCGGGGCATAGCCGTAGTCAGGCCCACGAGGCTGGGGAGGAGCGTACTGCGGCGTCGCTCCCGGCTGGCGCATCGGCGGAGGGCCGTAGGACTGGTTTGGCCCAAGGCTGCCATAGGGAGCAGGCTGCGACCCCGGTGGCTGGTAGTGAGGGCTAGGCTGGGCCGTTTTCACCTGGACATTGAAGGCCGGGCGGCTGGGAGTGGAGGCAGTGGTGTACGATGCGGGAACTGGCTGTGGCTGGGCTTTCAGGGTGCCAATGGGAGTGACCGGGATCGGAGCTGGCTGCCCGGGGCCCTTGGCAGTAGATTTCTTGGTGGCGGTGAGGGGAGGCTGGTTGGGAATAATCATCCGCTTGTGGCTGGTGACAGGCGTTGACACTGATGGGGTAGTGGCAGAGGCGCTGCTTGAGGTCCCAGAGCCCTAGGGAGCAAGCAGAGGAGAGAGACTCTCAGGAACAGCAGGAAGAACTGGTTGGATGCCAGAACAAGCAATTCGGGGTTAAATGGAAATGGGATTTTATAGTAACATCTGCACAGCAACTCCAATTGCTTAGGAAAGCAGGAATGTACCTGAGACCAGATTATAAAATGGTAATAGCAACCTTTTCCTGCTCTGACAGAACAGGGACAACACTATTGCAACTGAAAAAAACTGCCACGCATGGTATTTCATCTCCCCTTGGGTTTTTTTTCTGTGCCTTAAAACAAACAAACAGAAAAGTGATAGACACAAGGAAAAAAAGGGGGTGGGGAGACTCACTGGAGAATAATTAGGGGGAAACCCATGCACAGAGACAGAAAGATACCTGCGAAAATAAGAGCATTTTGAAAGAGAAAAAATGAGATTAGAGTCTTGATGGAGATGTGAAATTCCCTGGGTCTCCAGAGTGCTTGTACAGTACCGTCCCCCAATAAGGAAGCTGCTTTAAGAGCACAAGAGGCAACAAAACGGGATGGCCTGACAGCAGTTTCCAAGCCATAAGCATAAACTTAGATCAAAGCAAAATACAGAGGTGTCCCTTCGCCTGGCTCTGCTCTTAAGTACTGCTGGTGGAAAATCTGGAGTGACCTCAGTGAAGGCAAATGTTACACATGTCATGTAAAAGGGCAGAAAGCAAGCCAAGATTCCCGAGAGCTTCAAAAGTCAGCTCCCCTGCCTGCAGCCACGTAACCCTGCGCCAGCACCAGCACCTTGGGAGCAGCAATGGTCAGGGAGCCAAGAAACAGCTTCAGAGCAAGCGCTATAATTTCCTGGGCTTAGGTGACCAAAGGAAGGTTTAGTGCAGTGACACTGTCCTAAAAGGCATCTTACATCCTTCTGTCTAAAGCACTTGTTCGCTTTCCTTGCTACTTTTAAACGCCAATGTCCAGAAACACTGGTGTGAAAGGACATTTTTGTTAAATAGCTGGAATAGCCAACGGTGTAAAATAGTTTCTGAAGAATATTGAAGATCACCATTAAGTCTTTTCAGTAAATCAGGGAAGAGCAAACCTGAATTTCTGGAGCTTAGAATTAGGTACAACCTCTTTCCTCTTTAAATTTCCTTTCTCTTAAAAGTGTACCTGAATTTCATAATTTCATGCCTTCCTATACAGAGAAGTGTTAGGTGCAGACATGCAATTTGACAATATTTCTTTGCTGTTGCACTTAACGTGACAGTTATATGAGGTTATATCTCTCACAAACTTTCTGCACTGGGCTCAGTTACACTCCTGATCCACTTGATAACCTAAGCGTTCACTGCAGCCTGAAGTCTGACAAGCCCAGCTCTTATCGATAGTTGTGTTCAACCTAAGGCATGCTCCTCCTTCCGCCAAATGACCAATCTCGTGTGTGTCCCAGGGCCTCCTGCTCTGTGCAGGCACCCTGACCTCCACCTTCTGCCCCATCACCTTCTTGCTGGGACCACAAGACAGGGAGGAGAGCATGGCAGGGGCAGCCTGCACACAACCTCTGCCCAGGCCAGAAAAATCCTCTGCCTGGTCAGCAGATGGCGGCAATAAATTGCTACCAAACTAACCCAGGCCAGCTGCAGGAGGAGGATTGTAACCACTCATTTCCCTGGCCCTCCCAGGGTATAGAGCTCTCCATCCAAGGTGGGGAAAAGGCTGATCCACCACCACTAAATGGCAACCGCTGCACATCAAGAAAGGGACATAAGAGCAAGTCAGTCAACTTCTCATCCACAGCTCACAGACAAGTCTACCAAGGGAATAAGGAAGCTCTGGTGCACAATTAGTAGATCTACCCTGGTGCCATGTGCTTTTGCTTGATGCAGCGGTAAAGAACTTGCTCCTGCAATCTCACCTTCAGGGCAAACCTCTCAGGAGGAGTCACTACAAATGAGCAAATTAAAAGGCAAACAAGAGCATAAATCTGTTTCTAGAGTTGTAAAAGCCATGTATGCAGGGGTGGGGAATAACAAGGCAACAAACTTCTGCTGAAGAAAAAACATCTGAATGCATTCAAACTTTCCAAAAAGATCCATACCAAGACAGTACGAAGATGGACTAAAGAGATTTAGAAACTGAGAGCAAGGAAGAGCTGAAGCACGTCTTAGCTGAACTGCAAGGGGAGAGATAGGTTAAGGGTCTGTAGCCCTCCATTAATATTGCCTGACTTTTGTATTTCTGAAATACCTGACAAGGAGCAAACATTCTTCTATCCCTGCTTCAGAGCACAACTGCACCAGCGCTCATTACTAGCAAGAAACTTTGCTTGCTATTAGAATTATTTTCCCCTGTCAACTTGGCATTTATGTCCAAGAGCAGTAGAAACTTTCCCATTTCCTCACCTATTTTGTTCTTGTAAATGACAGTGCTTTGTCCACTTATTGCAATGGGATGAAAGGTCTGCACTATGGCACTGTGTAATTACCACCAGGAAAGAATTTTTTTTTCCTATGTGAAGAGGGAGAAGGTAGATAACGTTTAAATGGCAATGGCCTAGGGGGAGGGGGGAGAGGGGAGTGGAAAGACCAAAACAAAACCAAAAATATAAAGAATGAGCCGTATTCATCACATGTTATATTTCTGAGCACAGACCCTGGAGGTAGATGATGACAGACTGCTGGTAAAGCTCTTGTGACAGAAGTTTGCACCACCACAAGAACCAGGAGATTTTAATCTTACATACAAACATTCACATCACATTTCACTTAATGTGCTGATGCCAGTCTCTGCAAGGATTGGAATACACCTTAGGAACTAATGGTATTCTCTTCCTCCAAAAACCTCGCCGCCTATTGACTGGCCCTCTCAAAGGCTCTGAGCAGTTCCCACCTTCTACACTGCAAAGAGGAAGAACTGGGAGTCGACCATCCAGCACCAGAGCATCAGGAAGGGAGGCGCAGAGCCGGGGCCAGAGGCCTTGCTGTGCCATCGACTTCATAGTAAAAGCTCGAGCTAGCAAGTGACGGCTGCATTGTGGCATTCAAACCACAGCGTGCCTTGAGGAGGAGGAAGTTTGCATCAGTAGGAGTCCCCAGAGGCATTCTGCGTGACTCATTCTGAATTCCTCTGAGGGTGCTGGGGAAGCGTGCGATGAAAGCTGGGGTTGGCGGGGGGGGGAGGAGGTTGTAACTCTAGTTAACATGGTGCAGCAGAGAAATGGAACGTTAATCTAACATTACTGGTGGGCTGATGACATTTGGGGACACAAAAAGGAGCACTGGCTCTAGCTCCTGAGCAAGGGCACAGGAGAGGTATCTCCATAAATCCTCTGCCCTTTCACTTGGGAGAGCAGGGTGGCCACAATCCAACCTTCTATATGTCCAGCCATGCACTCAAATATCACCTCAGTCTTAAACCTCTAGATTATTCATGGATTAAGAGAAGATTTTATAAACCCGCATTAACTGTGGGACAGTTTAAGATGCCTGCTCTGAGGACAGGCACGTGTAGAAGAAGGATGAGAAAAGGGTACTTGGATACCGTGGGGGAAGAGTGATTTAAACAGATGTTTGCAAGACACTAGGAGGACAGGAGGGATGGACGAGGCTATAAAGATGCCAGGTGGATGGAGAATGAGTAATGAACATAAGGCTGGAAAAGGCTACCCATATCACTGGGTACAGTCCCAGCAAAAGACATGGTTGTCACAAATGTTTCATTCAAAAGAGTCTACCGAAAATTTACTAGCGCAATGAAGTAGACTCCCCCAAAAGTATATTGAAGCAATAGCCTAGAACATGAAAATAAGTAGAAATAGAAGAAAAAGAACGACAAAGAATGGATTCATGGAAGTTCGGCATCCCTTCCTCCAGTAGCTCTTAGACAGCTCATTTCAAAACCGTACCACATTTGCAAGGGACTATCACAGGCAAACACACTCTCTGACATCCTTTAAGGGCTGTTTTCAAAGGAAGACAGGCTTTCCTCTGCTCACCATGCACTAGATGAAACTGTCTGACACACTTTGCAAGTGCAAATTAGAACCACGCTACTTACCATCAACCCCTTCCTGCAAATTCATATCTGCAAAGAGAGAGTAAACTAGAAACCCCAGGTGCTGATAACATAGTTGTTAAGAGAAACTAGAGTAGGAAGGAGTTAAATTCAGAACCTCATCTACCGCAAGCATTATAATACAAAATCTTTTTTTTTTTTTAATGGGGAAAACACAAGAGCCTTGTTTAAACACAGATGGAAGTACCTAAATGCACTGCCTCTTCTACAAATGAATTATCCAGCAGTTCAAATAGAGGTGAACTAATACTGACAAAATCAAGTAAAACTCAGTCAACGTGGGAGGAAAAAAAACCCAAAACACTTCTCCTAAAAAAAGGTACCATGTGTTAAGAGGAATCATTTTGTTTGGTAACTCCTGCCCTATCTTATCTCTTAAATGTAGTGAAAGTTTATAAACATTTGCAGGCGGTTCTTGTAACAACCACCATCATGAGAACTCTATGCTGCTGCAATAAAGGATTCATGCTGCCCTACAGATCTGATTTTCAAAGCTGTATATCTGGATTCAAAACTACCCTGGTGGGAAAACCCAAAATTTGGAGCATCTATATGATTATTCATGCTGTAGAAATTATTCATGTACATTTTAATTTAAATTCAATATATGCCCACAAGTAAAAAGTTATATAATAGGTATTACAGATCCATGATGATCTACAGAAATTAGTCTATAGGTCTATACTATTTGTCAGGGTTAAATATTTCCAAAAAGAGTACAGAATAACTATTCTACTGCAGGAACATGGTTCTATATGAGCAGCTGGAACCTGTAAGAAAAGGACTTTATTCCCTTTTTATTTTGCGTATTTGTAGAGTATTTTCTATAGAATCCCCTCAGTTATTCAGCTGCACAGACTGGATCAAAAATGCCTACACAAAGTTTATCATATTCTATTCAATTCTCCAGGCATTTTTCATAAAGGCACAGTTGAATAGCTTTAGCCCTTTAGCTGTCAAATTATCACATATAAAGATACAGGACTCCAGCTCAGTGGTTTTCAACCTTTATGCTCTGCAGCCCCGAAATGTTTTTCAGGAGAGACAAGCCCTTTTACTGAGAGAGTTAATCTACTGACAATAAACATGTTTTTTTAAGTTACCTTTCGCAGAATTCTTCTGAGTTACCTTAGGAGTGATCCGCGGACCCCCAGGGTTTGCAGAGCAGAGGTTGAGAACCACTGCTCCAGCTGAGGCTGCCTTTTCAAGCAGTTCAGTCACAATTTACTCCATGAGAGGAACGAAATAACACTTTCTCCTGAGAAGCACAGGCCTAGCAACCACTGGCAGGCTGAGCCCAGGATACGGCATTCCCAGGAGGCTGCCAGTTAACAGCACTTAGGAGCAGCATCTCTCCTCCTAACTCAGCTGCTCTCCCGCGTGGCCCCCGGGCACAAGCAGGGGACTGAGACAAGCTGGGGCCAGCCCAGCCAAGCACCAAGACCAGCCTCAAGCCCCGGCTGAAATCTGCCAAGTGTCCCCCAGTAGTGGTGGAAGGCTTGGGTGGCAAAGGCAGCAAAGGGCGGACAATAAACTTGGCTTCTCCTGGCGCTGCAGACTGGCGTTCACCTCGGCTAGCTGTAGATGTTTAAAGCTTGCTCTGTCATCAGGAGAGAAATGCACCTCCACGGGGTCATTTGTCCCATTCTAATATTAAAGCCTAAAACAAGGGAGATGAATCATCAACTGGAGGAACTTACTTCCCCCTCCCCGACTGCAGAAGGAGCATAAGGACAGCTAAGACAAGTCACTGAATATTTAGACAGCACAAGTTAGGTGAGATGAATTCCGCAATAAGCAGGTAATTTTGATGCAACTGTAAGAAGCACAGATACCTCTTCCCTGTGTTAGGGGCACCGCCACTCAAGCTGAGCTAGTGCTTCGCACCGCGCGGTGGTCCGCA
The DNA here is from genome assembly GCF_040807025.1 of Struthio camelus. Lineage (NCBI taxonomy): Eukaryota > Metazoa > Chordata > Aves > Struthioniformes > Struthionidae > Struthio > Struthio camelus. The sequence goes on from NC_090950.1 coordinate 20,585,979, forward strand.
CACCAGCCACTCAGCGATCAGACAGACCCTGCCACGCTGTGCGGCCATGCACCAGACCAAAAGGCTGCAAAAGCATTTCCAGCATTGGAGTGGGGTGGGTTGGGCTACTCTCTCCCACCTCAAGGGGGGCTCCTACTGGAACCGGGAGCTGCCACCTTGCCGAGAGTTGTGGCCGGGCTGTGCACTACTCCTGCCTGAGGCAGCAGATGGCAGCTTCCTCCCAGCTTGGGAAGGATAACCCTAGAGAGGCGTCACGTACCCCTGCTTTGAAACCTGGGCCTTTAGATACCTGAAAACATGAGCAAGCATTTGCTGGCGTTTCCCAATGTGCTTATAACATCTAACTCCTGCTGACTTCAAATTCTCTACTTGAACAAGCTTCATTACTAGTGCTAATATATGGCCAGGTCTCCCTGCAAATATCCTCTTCTTTCTGTCAGAAATACCATCTGGGTGAAAAAGAGGAATCTGGCCATTCATTTGGGACTTGCAGATGCTTGGAGCCCAGGCAGGGCCCCAGCTGGGTTGTTGTATGCCCAGAGAGGCCAAGCACATCCACGGCTCACATACAGCACACCCACTCCACTCCCAGTATATAGGACTTCCTGCCCTTCTGGGTAATGTCCAAACAGCAGACCAGGCACACTGATGATGCAACAGTTCCCTTTGAACTGCTGCTATACGATGCACACAGCTCAGCTGCTGGCATAGATTTCTTTAGGTGATAAAATACCTTTACAATTTGGTTCAAAATCTTGAAGTCTGGTCCAACATTTTTAATTCCTCAGCCCACAAACCTTTATAATCAGATTAAACTTTTCTTTCCAGTTCCATCAGTCTCTGATTTCCAGTTTACAGCTGAGACATGCAAGCATCATGGAGGCAAGAGATATGCACAGATCAGCAGCTACACTCATACTTCCCAGATGTGTTTATTTGGGATTCAGCTTGTTGGCTTCATCTCCAGAAACTATCAAGGTATCTGAGTGGATTACTCCTAGGCATTATACCAAAAGAAGAGGAGGAGAAATCTAATAAAGTGTCCCATCTCGGTTTCTCAAATGAAGAGAATACCTTACAGATGCCATAAAGAGTTATAAGAACACAACTGCTTCTGAACTTTGATCTGTTTTTCAGCTGCTACTAAGGGTGGAAAAGGAGTTAACATAATTGTAAACGTTTCTGTTCACAACCTTTTTTGTACTCTCTGTGATAGCCCAGCTTGACACACAAGGGAGAATAGGGTGCACGAAAGAAAAGGTGATAACAAATTGACCTCTAATATTTTATCATGCAAAACAGCTTGCAAAACAGATGAGGTGGTTATAGGCACACACCTTGGATCAGCTTTCAGTATGGGTGTCAAGTGATTTAGCCAAGCTGGGTTTCCACTTTCCAACACTCCAGTAATTCCAAGAGCCTGAGCACATCTGAAGGGCTTGGTATCCAAAATACAACAGCATTACGCTAGGGAAGAATTTTGCTTGTCCTTTTCAGTTTCATATTTACTTTTTTATTTGTTTACCCCAATACGATAGCTATGATGACGTTTTTTATTTGTTATTTCCTTTCCGATGAGCGATCACCTGGTATTTATGAGAAGGACTATGCAAGAGGCCAGTTTTAAAAGATGTGCAAATAATCGACCTGAATACTTCTAGCCCTAGTGGGCAGTCAAATGCCATAAAGTTAACTTAATTCACTGAAGGGTGAGTTATGATTAAAACTCTATTTAGCAATTCCACTTGAACAGTTCATCTGCAGTAGCCACTTCATCTGCAAGGACATATAATATTAGCACGAGAAACACCTTTGTCAAAAAGCTACAGCAGACCTTGGTCATGAGAAGCTTAATGTTTTCTGAATTAATCTTGGGATATTTCAGTAAGTTCCCACTCTCATCACCAAAATGACAAATTTGAACCAATCTGGACCTCAGGAACATGCAATCGCAACCCCCTGCACTGGCTGAATCAGTGGCTCATCGGCTCAACAATAAATTATGTAAAAAGCTGTGCACCACAGCCCTTTGGTTACATCAAAATGCAGAATTATTGAACACAGTCCTGGAACAGAAGACCACAAAAAGAGTAAAGCAGTACCGTGTGAATACGAGTCAGCATGTGCCTGGGACAGAAAAACTGAGCTCCTAAAGGCAACCTTCTCCAAGGCTTGGCAACGCAAGAATGCCCAAAGCAGTTCTGTTCAGCAAACTGGGCCTTTCAAATGGGCTGAATGATGCTCCTTGCTTAACCCAGGCAAAAGGTTGCATTGCCCGACAAGGGGGAAAGCCCCCACCCCCCCTATAAATAACAACTTTGGGTAAGCAAAGTATTTTTATGACTTTTGCTATTACTAAGCCAGTGAAGCTTGAAGTATCATAATTACAGCATCCACAGACTTAAAAACGTTTTTTTCCTTCCTTTTATAAATTGATATTTGTAATGGAAAAGAAGCTTAGACGCATGATAAATATGGGAAGGTTGGAGGGTTACATAGATGATGCAACTATCTCTGATGCTGCAAAACAGATTATCAAAAACAGGTTAAAAGGGTATAATGGAAGATGCAGAGTGAGGGGAAGGGTTGTGCAGGTGTGGGTGACTGACAGAATGAAACGCATGCATTCATGAAGTCTTCTGGAGAAGTCTTCTACAACTTACCCAGAAGAGTTAGCATCTTCTACTGTGTGTTGAACAACAAATTTAAATAGTCCAAAAACTCTGTAAAAGGTTCTCACTTCCTGCTAAATTGTGAAGGAGTTTTTAGAGCCTTTATAGACTATGCAAGCTTTCTTCCTTTATTAATTCTAGAGAACATTAGGAGAGTCTGCATATGCACACATAAAATAATATGAAATACATATGCACTCAGACACAACTTGGTTTATTTTATATTACTTGCTATTTGTTTACAATTCCATTTATTTCTTGCATTGCTTGCATTTATAATCTATTTATCTTTTCAAACTTCAAAAGTCTATTAAACCAGATTTAAAAAATTATCCTACCACAGGGCATAAACATTTTTGAATGTTAGTATTGTCTTTTTATTTCCTGTGAAAACCATGTATTTTATTCTTCTCTTCCCCACATTTTAAAGCCTGTGCAAATAGTAGTACAGAAGAGCAGAAGCATCAGTGAATAATTCTCTGTTCATACAACATCTGCTTTCTTATGGTTCATTTGAGGTCCAGAACCCACCATCAGCTGCCAATATTTTTAGTGGGCTACAAAATGATTTGAAATAGTAATTTGCGCGGATAGCAGAAGAGAAAAACTATATAGCCTCACCAAAAAAATAACAGCTCAACCAAAAAAGTGATAAAAGACTTGTAGATTATCACAGAGAGGCTATTTTCCTATTAGGTCCAATGTACACCTTTCCAAAAAGCTGAAGAGCTCCAGTAAGAGGTCAAATTTAATGGGTTTCCCAGATGGCTCCTTCTGCCAGGGGGTGGAATGTTCCTTCATTTATCTGTCCACCTAGGCTATCACTGCTGCCTAAAATACCTTAGTATTTCCACAATAGCACAGATTCCCAGTAAGATACTCAGAATTATATCTGATTGGAAGGGTTTTATTTCACTTGCTGTGTTTTTTTTTTTAATTGCTATGCATGTATATAAATACACACACAGAGATATATAGAATTTACCCACTGCAACGTGTCTAGTCAAAACACCAGGACAGTACTGTAACAAGTCAGGAAAGCGAAAGAGATTATTAATTTGTAGCAAAAGAAAAATGCCATCTGTAAAACAGAAATACGCAAGTAAAAAAAAAAATACAGAAAGCTAGACAGAATATTTTTAAATTAAGATACTAACTCAGAATAATCACTATTTCCTCACTATTTTCCTATCTTCATAGAGAACATTTAAGTATATTAAGTATACGGCTAATAACAAATTTACTTAAAAGATACATTACATTGATAAAAATACAGAAGCTGGACTAGCATTTTCCGTACTTAATATCATAACAATATCACTCAAAAAAGCCTGTGTAAAGACATTGCAAATTCATTGCCTCGCTAGGCTTGGTTTGGTTGTAAATGGTATTATAAATTAATCCTGTTTTCCTAAATATGCCCTGAGGAAATCACAAATAGCCATTGTAAGTTTTAATATAAAAAACATCAAAAAACAAAGAACAAAAAGATCTGCCCTGTGTTTTTAACCAGAACTCAAGAGCTGAGTCGTTAAAAAACGACTCATATTGCTGAATAGGTTGCATACTTCTTCCAAAAATGCCAACTTTTTTCGAAGCAACTTAATCTCATGTACTAGTCGAACAGTAGACTTTCTTATATGCCACACACTTCTCAGCTCAGCAGTTTGAGGAAAAAGGTTGCTAAACTTCAGCAGTGATGACCTAATGAGCCCTATTAAGTTATGATTTATAGTTTTCCTCACTTACGCTGTTCTTAGATCAAAATAACATCTCAAGACGTCTGTTTCATGACTGCAGATTGGGTTAAATTTGTCACAGCTACAACACCTAGTTCTGCCTGAGCTACACTTCTAAAAAGTGCATGGTATCAAGCCAGATTCTGATTTCAGTTATACTTGTGCCAGTCTAAGCAAGGCTGCTGACTCCAGTAGATTTACTTCAAATGCACTGGTTGCGACAGATCAGGATTTGGCCAACTACTGCCTATGAATCTGGAGGGTTTTTTATCCTGCTGGAAACACACTGGAGGTTTCTGTGCAAACTGTACTGAATCTCAGAGATGTAACCTCCTCTCAGTAATAATCGTCTTCCTCTGCTTAAAAATGGACACGTAAGGAGAACTTTGCAATTCATACTGCAGTAACATGAACGAAAGCAAACAGAATTTATAATCTGGGCTAAATATAGTCTGTGTCGGACTAATGCTGTAGCACCTCTGAGAAGCCAGCCCAGCGCGCAACGGCATCGCCAGTCAACCTCTTCGGTCCGCTCTGCACCCCGACCCATGCATCAGTGCACAAACACTCTTGCACCAGGAATTAAAAACAAGCTTGCTAATTCAAAACAAACAGCCGTACCCTCCTCTCTCTTCACTTCTTCCCTTGTGGTGAATGTATAAATACATACTGATGGCTACTGGGATTTATAGCCTAACTGATTTTGACGTTTTTAACTTCAGAATTTGAAACAGTGTCTTTCTAGCCCTGGGGCAGAAGCGCTAAATACTAAAAACTTTGGGACTAGGGAGTATTAATTTAGTCCTTCTGAGCAGCCTGGCTTCAACAATGTTCTAACAAGGGATCAACACTATCCAAAACTCAGCAGTGAACGCCCAAAAACTGCAAGGAATTTTGGATCCAAACTGAAGTTTTGTGGCTTTGGTTCTCGTTTGTTGCAGGTCAAATGAAGCTCCAGATCTGAACTCAAAGAGAGCAGGGAGAACGCAGGTCTGGATCTCAATTTAAAGTGGGGTTGATGCGTCCTTCAATCCTAGCTTGCATTGTATCTTTCTGGTGGTTCATTACATTTTTGTAGTTTAAGAAAAAATTATGCACAGACCAAGCGGCCTGGCATCAAAAGTCATCAATAAATCTCTTTTCCGTAACAACCCACAAGAATTCACTGCAGGACCCAATTGTTAAAACACAAAGCAATGACATTCTATAAGCTCTCAGAACTAATTCGAGCCTTTATGGACTCTCTGAATTCTCTAAATGAGTCACTGGCCTCTCAACAGAATTGTCAAAACTTAGGTTAAGCCAGGTTAATTCCCTCACCGCTTTAATTTAGAAGTCCAGCTGCAGTGTGTGGTTTTCCAGTGAACAGATGTAACTGCAGAGCCCGTTTGCCCTGAACAGGAAATCTCAGAGGGCCGAAAGCTCACCTTTTCCTAAAAGCTAGAGATAAGCCACATTAAAGAGAAAAAATGTGATTTCCAAAGTCTCATAGGGCATGTGATGTAAAAATCAATAGTTCACTTACATGGCGCAAAGCATTTTCTATTGAGGCCATCAGATCACAGCTGAAGCTATTACAGGTGGGAAGGGGGAAGGGGGCAGCTATAAGAAAGCGATGTATGGGGGGGAGGGCAGGCACAAGAACAAGGGACAAGAACAGGGACGAGGGAAACGCTAAAAACAACAGTTTTAACCACAGGAAGGTGGAAAGCACGCAGGTAGATATGACATTCAGGGTTAGTTGCTGGGCTTCAGCTCGGCGGGACGCAGGAGGACATCTTCTCCACCCTTGGTCGAAGGCGAAACGGCACCTCTGCTCCCTCCTCTACCCAAGGCTACTTGTGACAACCACTGGGTGTGGCATGCACTCGGCTCCACTTTAGTTAGCCTGCCCGAGCCAGGGATAGGAGATTGGAAAGGTCTCTCCCTGCTTCATCTCACTCCAGCCAATGAAGACGTTGCATTATATAATACTCTTCATTATGAGATAAACTCTATCCTGAAGGTAGCTCAAGCTTTTGCATGCTCACTCCATCCCTGCAGGAAGATCATTTTAAAACACCACAGTCTGATTTGTTAGAAAAATTTCAGTTTCCCAGCTAAGTATTTCACACCCAGTTTGTCCTCGGGAATGGGTACAACAACAAAAAATCACTGTAGATCATTCCATTGACTTTTTTTCATGGTCTACACAAATGTGACAAAAACCGGGTAAAGACTCTTTAACCTTCTAACATCACTACACCAGTTTAAACTGTTGAGGATATGCTTAAGAAGGAAAGGTTTTACCTCAGCTATAATTAATTCCTTTTTTAATAATAAAAGAAAAACCCACCAGCAATTTTTTTTTAATCAAAAAAGGAAAAAAAAAAGAAAAAGGAGTCTTTCTCTTACTACTACTGCAGACTAATATTTAATTGAGGATCTTGAACTTCATTAAAAATAAAAAAGTAGCTTTCAAGGTTGCAGAAAAAAAGCTTGAAACACGATAACAGCTAAAAAGCCAGAGGAAAAACTAAAAAGAAACTGAAATAAGTTATTTAAAGAGAAAATATAAATGATTTTAAACTGATCCCATGATATTGTTAACAGCTGGAATCGATAACAGTGAACTCAGCCATATTTCTGCTATATTTAGTTTCATATCTATCGAAGTCCACAGGACTTTTCCATGAGACAGACAGACAGACAGATATATAGGCTGACAGACAGATAGACAGCTAGATAAAAAGAAGAAAAGGAAAAATATAATTAGGAAAGGGAACATTTTCTTGTCTGTCCTTTCAGTAGGATTTTTTTATTTCAGTTCTCTACCTTATTATTTCCTATAAGTAGAAACAGATTTTCTTTTTTTCATTTCAAAAAATTCTTAAACAGAAAACCTCCTTTGTCAGTTTCAGCAGCAGATTAATCACTTTTGCAACCCACAAAAAAAGTTTTCTGGAAAGCATAACTGTCTGTAAATGTAAATGACAGAATTACTCTCTCTTATGCTAAGACGCCTACACATTCTCTCACTTCCATGACTCAGCACCAGATAAAAGCAAGTGAGATAATAAGTAGCAAACTTTCCTTTAGAACAACAATACAAAAGGTTAAAAAAACAACGGTTTCCCCCTCCCCCCAAAAAGAAAAAGAAACCCCCATGGTATTGAACTGGATTGCGCCAATGGATTCCCCTCCCACCGGAATCAAATACAGATATTCCAGGGCCTTCAGAGAGGAAAGGGACCAGGCTCTAACAGCATCAAAATCAAAACACATGCGAACACGGGAAGTTTTTTTTTTTATTTTTCTCCAAATGAGCAAGAATCGGTCTGTTTCAACAAAAAGGAATTTTATTACTGTTCATCTCCTGCCTTGCTCTAATTTGGTAGACAAATGAGTTGAAAATTTGCTCACCTATAATGAGAATTTCCAGGCGCTCTAAGGCAACGCACTCATGCCAAAAATCACAGAAACCTGTGGGGAAGGGAGGGGAATTTCACTGGGACTTTCCCTCCTGCAGTGTGGTTGTTGTTTGAGTTGTGCAAGGAGCTTGTTACAACCAAAGTAACTTCTCCTTCAGAAAATGAAGTCAGTAGTGAACCCTTCCAACCAAAATATAATTCTATTTTTTTGGACAATTCTTTGAAAAAAGTAGAAAAGGAGGGGCTGAGCCCTCAGCTAGGCTCTCACAATGCATATGGGATAAGCAGGTACAATCTTGACGTGATAACACTGATAACCTGCTTGCAAATGGTGCTAGAAAAGAGACAACCAGCTCCTCTCCATACGTTCTTGTTAACTCCAGCATAGAGGTTAAGTAAAGAAGGGGTGGTAATTAAGAGGGGACTGATTATTTATTAAGCAGAGATGTTGTGGAACTGATGAAGAAAAGGGTAACTTCACAAGCGCCAGTACAGTCAAAGAGGCGCCATTGTTCAGTGATGGACATTTCTGCTAATAGCTTCCACCCTCTAATGTGGTGAGTGGGTCACTGTGAGCCCATGTCACTTGGAGGCTGCTCCCTCCACCAGAAATAGAAAATTATCTAGTAAATAAAGCAGCAAAACGAGATCCATGCCCGTCACCTTTGAGGGAAGCGCAGACCAGCGGAGCTGCACCAAGGAGCACCGCAGCCCCTTTCCTGAACTAGCTGTCAGGGCGTTCTGCTGCCGATAGCTTTTAAATTTTTCATGTTGGAAATTGCAAATTAATGGTGCTAGCCATTAAAGTTTAAATTTAAAGGAAAGCTCCAGGGTAAGACTTTTCCAAGGCGGCAACCCCGTTAGGAAGCTTAATCTCTCTGCTGTTAAGATTAATGCAGAGCACAATACACAAAAAGACACCCAGCTTGTGCAATAGCATCCCAGGCCATCAGTTTGTGACTTACAAACAGAAGATTGCTCCAAACTGAGCCACAAGCAGAATCACACCCAACAAAATACCTTCATTAATAAATTGCACCTGTTCCAGCAGGAGGCTGGTGAGCAGAGCCAGCATCACAGCATGGCGCTGGCAGGACCGCGGCTGGCGCACACATGCATCCCACGTGAATTAGAGGCCCAGGAGGAGCCCAGGTGCAGATCCGAAGAGTGTGCTCTTCTCTGGCTCCTTCCCAATCTGCTGGTGAGAAAGTGCCGAGCCAATGGAGCAGAGTTGAGACTCTCCTCTCCAGTCGGGGAGAAAACTCTTGGCCAGACAGAGGAAGCATTTCCTCCGACAAATTCAGTGACCCTGATCTTTGCAGAAGAATATCTTGAAATTTTGGAAAACAGCAAGCGCCAACGAAGGAACAACCCTGGTGAAGGGCTGAGGCAGGTGAGGGGCTTTGCAGATGCAGATGCTGCAGTCAGAGGACTGCACTGTCTCACCTCGTTACATGTCATGGGGATATGTACCACCCCGTCCAGTGAAAAGAGGAGCCAAAATCCCCTTCCTCCCTCATCCTTGTACCTAGTAGATCTGCACGTCGAGATGCTGGTGAATACATGGTGGTGACACAGATATGGGGTGATCCTGGAGCACCAGCTGTTCTGTGTTCCCCACTAGGGGAAGCGGAGGTCGCCTTCCCCACAAACACTCAACACCTCGCGCTCAGGGTGGCCGGTGCCAATAGAGGCATGGGCAGGTGGTGTCCTGGTCCCATGCACCCACATGCTGCCTCCTCCTACGCGCCTTTTCCATAGCAGCTGCATTTCCTTGGAAAAGGCCTGCAAGCACTAGAAAGGAATTTGCAGGCCCAGAAAACCACAGCACTGGCCCGTTCACATTCATGTCTTGAAATCATACTGTTTATTTCACGAATGACAGATTTCCAAGTCCAAATCTGACTCAAAGCAGGTGTAGCGCCAGTGGTTTCTGTGGAGCCACATCTGCTTATACTCCAGGGCAAACGCCAAACTATTTATTGCTACTTAAAATTTATTACATTTTAGTCTACCATCCCCAAACTGCTTTTATATAAAGATTCCTTTTAAATCCTTCTACACTGACTGGATAAATCAAATCTGACAATTAAAATGGTAAATTGTTCAGAACCCGCAGAGTTTCCACCTGAGGATCTTCAAATACTTTCAGAACTTAAACACATTTAATCACTTACATGCCTCTTGCAAAAAGGAAGAAAGTGTTGTTTTTACAGATGAAAAAAATGAAGTACTAAGAGCCCCAAATGGCCCACTAGGAAGCAGCTTGCCCCAAAGACTGCTTATCCAGTAAATCAGAGGCAGGACTGGGAAGAGAAGCCCGGAGTTTCAGCAACTCTCAGTCCTCTTGTTCTCACCACTTCATCAAACAACAGGCACTACTGCTATGTGATCATACAGTTGTCAGTATTTTCCCTCAAGGGGCTGGACAGAAGATGCTGAAAGCATTTGATCCACGCGGTATTAAAAACTAGCACCGAACATTATTGTTCAATGATGAAAATTCAGACATAAATCACTGGCTTGTTTCAAATGAGTAAAAGGATGTCTGTGTTTGCAGGAAACTCACAAGAGGGAGTAAATAAACAGGGTGGGTTTTTTTTATTATTATTATTATCCTCTTTATTTCTTTTTTAGTGGTGTCTGGAAATAAACCATCAGACAGAGGAGCTGCTCCTGCTGCTGCTGTGGCAGACGGCAAGCAAGACTCGCGACTCGGGCTCTACATCGGCAGGGCTGCGTGGGGAATTCTGCAGTGGGAAGGAAGTGGCGCGCAATGTGCAGGCTGCTGTCTGCACTCGTATAAATCGCTGTCTGTTGCTAGCAGCACAAGTTGTTCTGAAAACAAGAGTCAATCATCTGTAGCCTTATTTCTGTACATTTCCTGCAGGGGTCTCATGAAATAAATGAGAATAAATGTAAGAGCGAGAGTTCCTATTAGGAGCAGCCTCGTCAGCATCACCCAGCCAAGCATTTACGTCATCAGCATGCTAATTTAATCAGACCTGAGCAGTGATGCTATAAATGGATTACCATCCCAGCTAGTGTGGTTACCGAGGTAACTCAGCCCTTTGTGCCACAGATACAATCGGCTTAATGATAATAAAAACCTCAGCACAAATGAAACAGAAGGAAAAGCCTGACAGGGCTGACGCATACACGACCCCTTCTCTCCTCCCCCCCCCCCCCGCTCCCCCAACCTCAGGCGCTTACTGCAACAAAATTAAGTGCTGCTGTGATCTGTATGCACAGCATTCCCATAGGGAACACGCAAGTAAATAGAACCACGGAAATAATTAATACAGGCCAACGACTAATGCCGTCAGCACTGCTCAGTCATTCCACAAGCCCTGAATGAGAGAGGGACGCACAAACAAAAATGCCGCACAGGCAGACTCCAAAGAGCCCACACAGAACTTCAGAGAAGCAGTCGCTCATCCCCTTGCAGTCCTAATTATACCAAGCTGATGCTTGGGCCAGGAGCTGGACTGCACACAGTGATTTTAGTTGCTGCTCAGCCCTGCCAGGAGGGGGGCATTTCAGCACCATCTCCTGGTCATTCAAAAGAGAGAGGTCACCAGAGAGCAGGCAGCCCAAAGGCCAAGGAGAAACCCGATTACAACATCACACATACAGAAGCGGAGGCACCTGGCCCTTTGCAGGGAAGGGGCTGACGGGGATCCCAGGCTGTCTTGTATACAGACAGCTCCACAAAACCAGCAGCCAACTTACCTCCTGGCTTAACCTTGCAAAGGACATCTGCAAAACGCTAGCCTTGATGGACTAAAAGGCAATGATATCACTGCCTTAAAATGGACAGAAGATTATATTCTTCAACTCTTTCAGCTCTTTGCCCAACTGAGTGCAAAGCTCCCTGTGGATGCTGAATGCCACATATTTTCCTACTCAGATGCCAAGGACCAAATTTCCCATGGCTTTCAAGATTGGCTTTTCCTTTCTCTGCATCCAGCATCTCAGCAACTACAAGCTCATCCACCTGCATCTAAGCGCCCAACTGCACAAATGGCTTAGGAGTTTTACCTCAGACCCTTTCCACAGCTCATCACCTCCTCCCCTACTAATGCTTCATCTAAAAGCACAACATCCTGCTTTGGAATCAGGAGCAGGAGTGCGTACAGTAACCTCAGACTCATCGGGCTCTTGTGGGTACCGCTCCAGTCTAGGCAAAGTACATTAAATAATTTGGATGAGACCAGCAACTTCCGATGGATTCACCAGGAGTGCACTGAATTCTCAGTTGCTGTCACATAAACGCACCTCTCAGTCTTGTTGCTCTCTAAATCCCAAAACACATCCTACAAGGCGTATGGAAAAAATTCATGGAATAAGAGAGCCTTTCCAACGTTTGTAACTGGAAGTGTACAGAAATGGCTTTGCCATCCACAGATTCATCCATATTCACAGAGTTCTTCCTTTGGAAGAGCTCATCTCACCAGTTCTTGTTATGAGAAGAAGCTGAGACACGTTGCATTTCCATATGACCAACCAGGATGCAACCGGAGACAGCACCCCAAGACCCACTCCACAACAGCCATTAAGAAGGCCAAGGATTAGATGAGTCACTTGTTCACAGAGTAGAGATACCCAAGCACTGGGGATCAAATATGAGCCATTGGTTAAGTCCAGCTCTTCCAGAAGAGAAAACCCACTCTGAAGTGGCGGAACACCAGCAAAGCCAGAGCAGCTTCTGTGCACTCTTGCATGTCCCTACAGTGAGCAATAAAAGCCGACTTGTCTATAGAATAGACACATTCTGCCTCATCTATTGGGAAATCTCACTAAATACTTTCTCACTCCTCCACTAAGCAGAGGAGCATCAGTCCTCCTGGGAAATTTATTACACACTTATAGAGAAATAGTTAAACAGCTCCTTTAGGAGCCCTTTTAGATCAGACTCCAAGAGTATACTTTTCCCTGGAAGGGAGAGAATCCTATGCAAATGCCACCAAATTATTACGAAAAGTTAAGCTCTTGGCTGAAAAAATCTGACTGGCTGAAAGCATGGAGCTGTGTGATCTGATCTAAACATGCGCTTACAGCAGCTGAGCAGGTGAGCTGGGAATAACCCCAGGAAAGCAGGCCAGGGGATAAAAATCCTTGAACCAAAACGCAGACGGCAGAGCGCCAGAATCCACAGCTCTGGAAACGGTGTGATTGTTGATGTGAAAAGGAAGCCATCACCTTTGCTTAAATTTAAAAGTCATCATGACAGCTTGAGAGATTGTAACATTTAAGTGACACAACGACCAGCTTTACAGTTTGCAGTGCTCTCTGCTGTGTGAGTGTGGGGGTCAAATGGCAAAAGGAGATCCTGAAATTCAGCTTGCTGGAGTGCCTTTATCACTTTAAGCATTTTATTGTGTTTGTGAGTTTAACCAAGGCTGGAGATGAAAACAGGAGGAAGATATAAGCGTGTCAGCATATACTATACATTCCTAGCACACGAGGCAAAGGGAAGATAGCAAAGGGTGGAGCAGCCTTAGAAAAGCGTGGAGCTTGTTTCAATGTGGAGCAGAGCACCTAACTGGGGTAACAAATTTCATATATTTGGAACTCCCTTCATGCAATGTTTTACGTTGCTGAGCTGTGTATCTGTTTTGGAAGGTGGATGTTGTACCTATTATATCTGTGGCTATAGCACTCCGTTTTATAAAGGGGTGAGCCACGATACAGAGAGATCACGACTCTCTCTCCAGCTGCCTAGGTCAGTATAAAGCCAAAGACCCAGTCCAACAATCCCAATCCTCAGACACGCTCTAAAAACAAAATCATGCTTCCCTTGGCATAAAGCAGCCTACGAAAAGATCATATAAAACGTGCATATGTAACATTGGAAAGGTTCCTCTAGGATGGTCACTTGGCCAGTTATTCTGCATACACATTAGAACAACCCAACAGAGCCTGTGAGACGGGACTGGGACTCTTTGAATCCTCCTGTGGCCCAGAAAGAATCTGATTTTCCAGAGATTTAAGGATGGGGATAAAGCCAGTGGAGGCTGAGGATGCAGGCACGCACGTGGGCACACAAGCGGAGTAATAACCCCCCAGACCATGAAGAGAGCCATCTCTGTGGAGGTGGCTGGCTACCTCCTGGGAGAAGGCCAGGCAGTAGTGCCACGTAGCCATTTACATGTATGCTGCCATTCAGGAGAGCACTTAGGTACTTAAATTCCAAGTATGTGATTAATTTCCATCAGAGACGATGGAATGTAACATGTTTGGGTAAGAGCTTTTTAGGTTACAGTTTTTGGGAAGTCTGAAAATTAAAGTAAAACACAACATGCATTTCTAAGAAAAGCGGAAGAATTGGCAAGGATGTTGAGTGTTTCCATTAATTTCAATGAGTGCTACAGGTGTTCAGCACTTCAGAAAAAGCCCTTAAATATCTGCTCTGCCACAATCAAGTGGAAACTGAACCATGCATCCTCTCCTCGGACCTTACCGCTCCTGCCCACCAGGTGGGCCCTGAGGCTGTTATAGCAATGCAGTGCAACCAATTGCTATAACATCCAATTGCAGGTGTCTCAGCCACATTAAAAAGAGAATTAGGTGTTCATTAAAATTTACAGTATGCTTCTAATCTCCTTATGGTTAGGTGCTTGTTCTCTTGGCTATGAAGCTATGAAGTTACATTGAGTATGCTGGGCCTAATGGATCTTCCCCTCCCCCCTCCTTTTTTTTTTTTTTTCTCCTCTCTCCCACCTCCTGCTTACACAATTTATTGCTGTGGAACGACGCCAGAACACCAACTCCAGAGACCAATGCCTTCTTTCAGCAGAACAGGTGCTGAACAGCCAGTGCCAGTATTGGTTTCCCTGAGACGGTTTCCTTTAGGTCCCCAGTGCATCTCTGGAAAGGACTGCTCTGAGCTTCTCTGGAGATGACTTCTCAACCCAGCAGGATTTCTGGCATTTCGCAAGTGGTAATCCCAGGTGTCAGTTAAATCAATGACCAGAAAGGAAATACCGTAGAATTTGTTCCCAAAAAAGTCACCAGGCCAAATAATTATTTCATTATTTCATGGAATGCTGAAGCCCCCACTCTGACCTGCTTCGCTGCCCAAAGGCCTTGCCGTTCACAGACAACACTACAGGAACGATCCACTTATATTCAGTATTAACATGACTTTTTCAGTGACCCACAAAGAAAAGCAGCGCAATGCACACTTGACAAATGTCTTTGCTCCCCATATAGCCTAACACCTTCAAAACACAAGTTTCTTTTTTGTAACTAAGGTTATTTTGCTATTTCATGTTGGTACAAAACAAACATTAAAAAAGAAAAAAGTCAGAAAAAACAAATCGGAATTATTTTTGCAGCTGTTTAGTTTCCTAAAGGCATATTACATACTTGAGAAACATTATGATGATGACCATTTTGGAACAGGGAAACCAGTGGCTAGAGAGCTTGCTGTCTTCAGAACATCTGCTCCGTTTTTCCAGTCCCTCAGATTTGCAAAGCAAGCCAGAAAATGAAACCTTCAGTAATGGCTCATTTCCAAGCCTTTATGGGCCGATCAGTGGCAGGACACAGAATTATTCTTAGAGAGAAAGCAGGGTATCCTCAGCTGCTCACAGTGCACCAAGGCTGTCAGTTGACTGCAAGGCAGCTGAGGACTTGCAGGTCTCTGTAGCTCATGGGAAGGCCGCGTGCTGCCTGTGGCCGAGCACTCCTGAGACTGTAGCTCCTTTGGGGAATGGAAACTGCTCAAAGACAATCTACTGATGATATATTTCCTTAACTTTCTTAAGCAAATCTTACCATAAGTTTCCCTGCAAAATCAGAGAAAATAGCTGCCAAAAGGGACCTTGAGAGGTGGGTCAGTCCACTCCTCTCCCTCACAGTAAGACTGACTGAACTCTTCCTGACAGATGCTTGCCTAACCTGACCTAAAAATCCTCCAGTAATGCTTTGTTTTTGAGCGTTACCTATTCTTCCCCCACTAGTTTTATCCTAATAGCTAATCCAAACCTCTCTGGCTGCTTTTTCATTTCAAGACTTCATGCCTTCCAAAGTAGACATGTAGAAGCTTTTATTCCCCTTTTCTTTGCAGTCGGAAGCAGACAGCAAAGAATTAGGAGCAAGAACACCCACAGGGAAGAGGTTATTAACATAGAGAGGATCACAATGTGTGCGTGTTTATATATTTGTTACTTATAAAAAAAAAACCACAATCTTTTTTCTTTTCTAATTAGAACACCCAGTTTGCACTGCTGCACAATTGCTAAGCAGATTTAAAATGGGGACTTCAGTAGCTATTTTATGGCTAATCAAATGAGTAAATATAATGATCTGCTCCAATTCCCACTCTGATTACACTGTGTAGCTATTTCATTCCCTAAATAAGATCCTTGCACCCAAAAAGAACAGTTTAACGAGCTTAAGAGCAGAATGTTAGGCTCAATTTCTCTGAAGGGTAATAGAGTGGGAGTGCCTGCACAATTAGCTTTGTTGGGCTCCCTCCCTCACTATGCAATACCTTCTATACAGGGCTTTCACTGTCTCTACAGGTCTCCATGTTAAAGCAGTAAAATAATGCAGCGCACGTTAGATTCATACTGGCTGGAACAGAGGAATACTGGAAGACAGAAAAAGAGCTTGAGAACTGCTAGTTATTTCAGCCCCAAAAGGCTCATGCTTTAATTTCTCTTTAGCAGTAAAAGCACAAATGTTTGTGTACATATCTTATTCATCTCTAATGTACTGAACTCTTAGATGTTTCTAAAAGTTAAGATCCTCTAGACTACTCACACACTGATCAAATCATAGCATAAAGCACAAAAGTATGCTGAACATTTTCTTCTCTCCACAGAACTTAAATTAAATTAACATCACATAATCTATGATATGAAACATTAACTAACTCATTTGGAAGAGTCTGATGCTGAATTCCCTTATATAAAATAGAAGTATTTGATATATTGATTTTTCACTGCAAGAGACAGTTTTCACATAAACTGGCAAAACCAAGATATTTTGTGCTTGCAGAAGAATTTTCAGCTGAAGATCTGAAAATGTTTTCTAAGGTCAGACAGCTAGGGGATAGAGGTGATTACTACCATCTTTGCCTTACAGATGGGAAACGCAATGCTAGAGCAGTAGAAAATCTTGCTGAAAATACGAGGGACGTACCAGAGATGCAGAAGGGAAGAGAACACAATGGCCCCAGTCTGCTTGCAAGATACTGTGGCTACATCAGACTTCTGGTGACAAATAGGGTCACCAGGCATCTCTCCTACCACTTGGTATTTGGGAGCATTGAAGTGCCCATGGATACTGCCTTTAGAAACCATCATGCAAAAATCCAGTCAAAGAGATCAAAACCCAGACAAAGCGTTTAGTTCTGCAAGGACTGAAAAAGACATTGAAAAAACAGGGCACTGGAAAAGTTACTTGGAAAAGAAAGTCAAAGAACAAAGTCACAGACTTCACTAGACACAAAAATCTACCCTTAACTGTGGTTTCAATCCATTGCTTCTGAACAAGCTAATAGCATACAATAAAGGCAATAACACACGTCAAGGAGCCATTTCCATTGTCGGCCTGGCATTCAAACCTGAGAGTCTCCAGTTTCTAGTTAATAGCAATTACTGATCAGAAACAAACGGATAATGCAAACAAATGTTACGGATTCCTCAAAACAATTAAGTATACCAAGACACTTCAGTCTTGGAAAGAGACAACTAAGAGGCAATCTGGTAGAGATCTATAAAATTATGAGTGGTACAGAAAGGAGGAATGATTGTTCTGTCTCTTCCAGTGCTAGAACGAAGGGGCATGAACTAACCCTAGTGAGAGCACAAAGGAGGAGGTGGTTCTTTGCACAGCATCCAGTAAATAAAGCCACGGGACTCCTTTGCCACGGGATGCTTTAAACTGCAGAAGCTTACATGAGTTCATAAAGCAATTGGATGATTTGACAGGGAAAAAAACACAACTATTGAACACACCATTTCTGACTGAGTAGATCTATGAACTGCAAATTGTTGGATAAAGGGAAAACATTCTGGGACAGTACTGCTATATACTTGCCACCCTCTTCCTTGAGATTCACTAGGAAGGACATTGTGCTGGAGTGACCATTCCTCTGACCCAGGATGGACTATCTTGGGTTATTAATTTTAGGCCTACATACCGTGATGCCTGACAGAAAGATACTGAAGAAACAAGGCTCAAATTCCAACTTCTGATGCAGGCAGAGCATTTTTCTAGAACCCAGACTTGTGCTATTTCTGCCCCTGAAAAAGCAGGAGTAAACAAACACGCTGATGATATGAGCTGGGACAAAACATACTTGATTGAGTGCACTCAAGATGTGACTTCCCTCCAGGCTCAGTTGCAGACTATAAGGTGCTATGACATTACAAAAGCATTTATCCAAGTCCAGGAAGCAGGATACTGATGCTTTAATGGAAGGCACCAAGCCAGAGTGGAAGCTGATTCCCTCACAAAAGCCAGCATTTAAGACGTCCAAGAAAACTTGGCAGAAAAAGAAGATATTAAAAAATCCCTAAGGGAGAGTCTTCAGATGAACTGAAACTGCAATCTCTTCTGCGTTGAGAAGTCCAAGTAATGGAAGCCAAGTCAACAACATGTGATGGAACCAGTTTTGGTGCACTGGTACGTCCTTACAAGACAATACAACTCCCAGGGAGATGCTAGTTCTGAGCACAAAGCTTCACTACCTCCCTTGTACCTTCATACTGCAGCTCTCCTCAGAAATAGTTCCCTGTCATTGGGAACGATGTCCCACCTGGGAAACGAGTCAGAGGTTCTTTACAAAACAAGAGGATCTCCTTCATCTTCCTCTGAATTGTGAGCTTACCGCTTCTCAGAGGTGTATCAGCAGAGTGAGGGGCTTGGTTTGGATGTACAGGGAGGTCTTAAGTTGTTCAAGAAAAAAAAAATAGCTTCAAAATGGACAAAAGCACCTTGGTAAGTATTTCAAGGAGACAAATTGACACCTACTTTGTTGCTCGTGGTGCCAGTTTAGCCATGCAGAAAAGTGAAATAGCTGAATAAATTTTCAACCTCCTGCTTGGCATAAGCCTTGGAGAGAGACAATATATCCCAATCCAGTAGCAGTGCAGACCAGCCCTGAAGACTGCTGAGGTCCAGATCAGCATCACAGAATAATATTATTTACACATCCTCATTGCATCAGGTACTGAATACTCACCCAAACAGCTTACACTGAGTAGGCAGGCAAAGAAATATTTTTACCTCTATTTCACAGAAGTAGTAGTACAGCCTGGAGATACCGAATGGCTCAACCAAAGTTACACAAAAGCCGGTGACAGATCTGGGAGTCTCAGGGACACTTCTACAATGCAGGTCTGAGAAAAGCTTGCCTCCTTTTCAGGTTCCAGGTGAGATTACATTAAAAGAAAGTCCAAGTTGGTGGCAGATGCCTTGGAGTAAATATTTCTTTCCTCCTCTCTTTCAGTACAGCCATACTGTCTTTAGTCACCTCAGAGACAACAACTAGAGAAGCTGATGCCAAACAGTCCGACCTTTCTCAGGACTGAAACCCCAAATTCCTACCAGGTAAAGCTGTGACTGGTACCTCAGAGAGTCCTGCAGAGTACAGCAAGCAAAACCCCTTCAGGGCTCAAGCTTCTGTTTTACAACAGAGACCTTTTCAGTCTGTAATTTTATCTCTTCCATCTTTCCCTATTGCTTGAAATTAAAATAAACATGGACGAGGGCCTAGGATTTTATCTGTCACATATTGCTATCATTAAACACACTTGAAATGAGTGGGCTGAGTTCAAATAAAAATGTCTCTTCCCTCTCTCTCCTTTTTTCAGCACAACAAACATAAAATAGGAAACTGCACTCCAATACATTCAGAAGCAATACACGTTACGTCATGAGTATATGATCCATCTGGCAGGCTGATACAGTAATAAGTTTGCTTAATTGTCAGGTCAGGCATATTACAGATCCAGACTGTCAGTCCTTTTATTATAGCTTTGTACTGGGGAATTTAAAGCTCCTGCATGCATACATATGGCACAGGAAGTGAGTACATCCACATGGTATGAGTACACATGTGTATACACATATATTAAGTGTCACTCAGAACAAGAAGATTAAATTAAGGAAGGAAACGCTCAAGTCAAATAGCTCTTAGCAGCTGTATACGTTCCAGTCCGAAATAATTACCCAAAGAAAGCAATGAATTATTTATATTTAATTTATTTAAAATCAGACTGGGGAAACTACTGATTATAGGGGATAATCCAGCACTGGCTCATGAGCAGAAGAGCTAGGTATCTTCAAATGTTCCCTCCATCTATACTTGCTAAGCTATCAGCCCATCATCTAGTTTTCGGCTCCCTGCAGTTCCTATCATGCAGACAGTCTCCTGAAGTTGTCCACACGTCCTCCTGACATAACGACGAGTACACTCAGCAAAGGATTGAACTCATCAAATGGCTGTTTTACCTTTAAAACAAAGCAAAAACAACACAAAAACCCCAACTAAATAAAAAGCTCTTTTTCCTTCCTTGCCTTTGTATCTTACTTCATCTCCTTCTCTTTATTAATGAGCTTGATTCTGAAATGATTTCATTTACAGGAAGACTTTAAAGTGTTCTAAAATACAATTTGTAGGAAAGACGCCAAATGTAAATTGTATTCTCAGTTCTCTGCATGCATTTGTGATTTTACATGAGCATGCACACATATGTTCAATATAGAAACAGCAGGTGTTCTCTAAAGTTTTATTGCCATTAGTTAGAAATGACCACATTACTCAACAGTGTCAAAGCCAAGTCTTGTAAAAGGCAAGTCTAGCCAGAACAACTAAAATGTTTAAAGATTTCCAGTGTTATAGAGCTCTGTTTTGGGGTGCTGGCTCCTTCACATACCTCCAAAACCTAACAGTGGTCTAGACCTACCCTAAAGAAGCACCTAATGACTGCATCTGCCACATGATATCGCTGTGGCTTTTCATGTTAAATGGCAAGAGCTGGCTTGGGCATGATAACAGCTCTCTATTGTTGAGGCCTCATAAAACACTCTGACCCTCACAGCCACCTCGTTCCCCAGCCTCGCGCTTGGGACACTAGCTTCTGAGGCAGTCTCTGTTAAAATGTTTCCAGAAAAAAAAATAGAGGTCAATACAGTATTTATACTCTCTCCTTGCTGAATTGTATA
Organism: Struthio camelus; assembly: GCF_040807025.1. Taxonomy (NCBI): domain Eukaryota; kingdom Metazoa; phylum Chordata; class Aves; order Struthioniformes; family Struthionidae; genus Struthio; species Struthio camelus. The sequence goes on from NC_090950.1 coordinate 20,606,985, forward strand.
GCCCTCAAAGAATCCCAACTGAACAATAGTCACTTATCCATGATTTTTTGGGCTACAAAACAGTCTTAACTGTAGAGCTGTCATGTGTAATGAAGAGTTCCCTGCTGGTGTTTCTTCAGACCAGCAGAGTCATCAACCTCGACACCTCCTCCTCCCCTCTTGATAATCATGACATGAGCCTGAACAGGATACATGTGTATCCTGGCTTTCTGCCGGATGGAAACAGAATTGTTCCTCCTAAGATGACTAAATGGTTTTGGAACAGGGAATCAAAATTGCCTCCCTCTGCCCCCAGGATGACTGGAGCATTGCTGAGGTGCCAGATAGCAATTCCTTGTGGCTTTGAGTTTCTCAGAACAGCAACAGGCTCTCATCAACTTCTTACAAAACACTCCAAAGCGGGTAACACACCCACAGTCTCTCACCAATCCAAAGATAAACTCCAATGCTATTTATGGACAAGATATCAGGATTGTTGCCCTGGGTTATGTTAACAACCAGAAAAGACAATTGCAATGATCCCATCTGTCCTTACACATATAGTGCCATAAAAACTGCACAACTTGCTCTTGCTCCGCTCGTCCACATGAGACTTTCACTTTCCAAGTGCAGAATTCACTGTAGGACATAGAATACCTTGGAAGCCTGGGCATGGAGGAACCAGTTTCAGACTGCTAAACAATGGCAGAAGTAAACAAGTACATCAAAATCTCATTTTCTGGCCAGGTCCATTTTTTGTTTGTTTTTGTGTTTTTAAATCTGTGGGAGAAGACAGTAATATCATTCCCTGTAGAAACAGCAGTCAGTCAGAGCTCTTACTTTCAGCTGTGAAGTAGCAGGGTTAGATTTATTTTGCTGTAAATTTTTTTTCCATTCCATCTTCTCTTACATACTCACAGAAGTCTCTATTCACTATTGAAACACCATATGGTGATAATATATGCTAACATAGGCACAGTGACACAGTCCACAAGCCTGTTATTGAGCAAAAGTTCACAACATAAGGCTGAGAAAACTGCAAGTGCTTCCAAGCCACGATATGTACGTCACCTAATTGCCTTTTACTGTGAGGCAAAAAAAAGTCTGAGTCAAGGAAGGAACTTCCTTACAATGAAACTGTAGTAGCCTGGAGTAATTTACAGTTATTTGAAGAGCTATAGCAAGGATCTATCAATTCATAGCTTTCAGGTTTTTTTTTTTTTTTTTTAGGCTGAGGTAGCTTTAATATATAGAAAGGGACAATGCATCTCAGCACCGCAGTCATCTCTCTCAAAAAGTTCCAGACAGGAAGGCAAAAGGCAATCAATAAGAGAAAATATAGACACAGCCCCTTAAACTGTCCACAGATGCATCTGCCTCTTACCTTAATGGTTAACGGTTCTAAACTGGAAACATCTTTCAACAATCCTGAGATATGTTCAGGCTATAAATGTATCACGTTTATTTATGCACTGGTAGCAGGGTCTAACTTAGAAACTGCATGGCCAAGTCTTAACTTTTCTGTAGGGCACTAGACTCTTCCAGACAGTACTCTTTCTACCTCACCTGAAACAAGGCTGGAAACGGGTCTGTTCTGCCTTTGGTCTATATAGCAAGGGCTCCCAGGAGAGGCCCTCTCTCACCAGTAGGATAGACCATGAAAGACACGATGGGCCAGTGAATGACAAAACCATCCCAGAACATCACAGATACGCATTCAAACTATTGTATCACAGTGGACGACACAGTCTCTCTGTGCCTCAGCTTTCCATTTGCAAAACAGTAGAAGAATCGAGTCTTTCCTTCTTTAGAGCGTTACAAGATAAATGCAAGGAAAAACTGCAAATGCTCTAATGAATGGATCCCAGGAAGCAATCAAGATAAACTTCTGAAGGTCGCATTTTAAAGGCTAGGACTCCCCAATATGTTCAACCTTCACCTTTAAAATGTATTTAGAAACTGCAACAACTGTAGAAGTTAGTTGCCCCCCTCTTTTAAATAGTGCAACTCAAGAGGAACTCATGTCGGGAGTCTCTATACCAGTCTCCAGATAAACGTGACCTAAGAGGTGACTATGAAGCTAATGCTTCCTCTTCTCTGCAATTCACTCCTCCTATCTAAGTCTACTCTATTCAACAGTGACAAACTCAAACTACACAATCTGTGGGTGCTGCCCAAAGTCCCTGCTGTTAGCCCAGAAGCAGTGAATCTGAGATACAATTGCCTGCCCTGGTGTGCTCAAAAAGTCACTGCTCACTGTAGTGGGAAGGGCATGAGGAAGGTGCCCAGGCCAGGTCACAGTGGGAAACAAAGTCCCAACTGCTGCATTGTTGCGCAGGTGTTTCTGTAAGCTGATGTGTTGTTCCTTTGGCTCGGAACGATTTCCTTTCCCTAATAGGGAGGGAAGCGCAGCTGGTTCCTAGTGTGCAAAGAACAGAAACAGTCAACACAAAAGCAACAGAAACCATAAAGAGCAGAACAAAGGAAGCCTTGTTTCCTATGGACTCGTATCTTATATCTTGCGCAGGTTCTGACCCTTCCTCTTCTCCTTCCTTACCTCTCCTAACTGCCTCTCCTGCTTCCATTCTTTGCCCAGTATTAGCTTTGGCATTCATCTGTGCATGTCAGCCAAACAACCTCTGTTTCAGGCCAGGGATCCTGGTTAGGGCACAATACAGAACAGCAGCAGTTCAGGTTGCCTTTGCAGCAGGCTCGGCACTTGGTGTGCATATGCGCGGATGGGCGAGCCAGTGGGCCAGGGAGAGCACAACCGGCGCCACACTGCAGCCAGCCTTCGGTCCCCTACAAGCACTTGCTTGGGTCCCTCCTCCCCAGCCCTTGAGAGCATACGCTCAGAAAGGGAAGGGCCCATCTTTAGCTCTGCATTTGAGAGCGCTCAAAGACTATTCTCTTTTTGCACCTTTTTTTAGGGAGCTGAGAGCTGACCAGAAGGGGATGCACCAAAGACAAAGTGGTTACATAGCAGAAACCCCTCCAGTTGTGCTGGGCATGAGCCACCACACGCTCCACTCTCATAAGCTCATGGAACAGCAAAGCACTGAGCCCGTAAGACACAGCTGTGGCCTGGATGGATTTGATTCAGCTCCCTGGGTTTCCAGCAAATGGGATCCAGCAGATTCCCCTTCTGCCGCCTTGTCTTCCCTGTAGGGCCCACACATCACCTCATGGCAGGTTTGCACAAGCAACCATGCCCTGCGGGGGGAGATGGCAAAGCACAGGGAGAAGCAGGAGAGGTTGGGAACTGGGAAGGCACCTTGGGGCACGCGGCAGGCCGGATCGCATCCCTGCCATCATCACCCACACAGGCCAGCGCCCTGGGGGAACGCTGTCGGGCGCTACATTAGTCAGCCGTGCTTTCATTTCCAAACGTACCAGGCTGCTCCTTTCCACTGGGCAGCATGAAGGAGAGCGGCTTCCTATGGACTCGTATCACTCATGCACACTCGGAGAATTCACTGACTTGCTCCATGGGACTAAGCTCAATTTTATAAACTTCTTTCCAGCCTTTCCAGCTAAGGAAAACAGCTTCCTACTTCTAAAGTCCTGGTGAGATCAGAAAGTGATGATACAGGTCTGACACATCACAGTTCTCTGGGCCTAGGGGTTTGAATTCTTCAGGATTTACTATCAAGCTATTATAGCAAGCCTGTAGATCACAAAATCCTGAACTATAGCCAAGCATTAAGCATCTCTGAACAACTTCAGTCAGAAGAAATATAATGCTTGCTATTGCTTCTGCCTCCAGGACACTCCAGGACAGAGGGAGGGGCGTCTGCCCACCCCTTAGATGTTCTCAGTGCTGCAGGAGAGGTGTCCAAGTGCTCCCTGCCCTCCCATTCAACACAGCGCTGTACACCTCTGACAGTGTCGTGGGTGCCAGCGGTCCAGCTTCAGCTCCTCTAGTGACCACTGCACAAGCGAGACAAGTCATCTGACCTCTTAGCGCCTCGGTTGCTCCCTCACCTGTGAAACAGCACAAATACTTCCGTATTTCACAGGGCTGTGGTGGTGGTAAACCTACCGCTGCCGAAGCACTCAGATGCATCGACCCGTGCAAGGACACAAGCAGAGGTCGTGTCCCAGCTACAGGCAATTCTCTGCCCCAGAGGTGACCGCATTTCGCCACCCATACACATGGATGGCTTCTGAAGTGAGTGCTCTGAGGCCCTTTGAGTCAAGTGCCAATCTAATGCAAGTGCCAAAAACTGAGGACAGGGAAATGATGACAGACTTCCTGAGATGATGGTATACAGCAGCTTGGTGCCACTGTGGGGAAAAAGACAGAAAACAAAACCTAACAATAGGTAGAAGGCCTTGAACAGCTTTAGAAAGTAAGAGCCCGGCTCTCAGCAGCTCGCAATAAAATAATCATGAATGTAGAAGGAAAAAAAAGATCAAATCATGAGGTACTATTTGCTTTTTATCACAGTTCCCAAAGTAAATGTTTATCCACACACAAATTTGAGATGCCTGCATAGATTTTAAAGTCCAATATATTCAACAGTAGTTGTCATCTAAAGCTGTAGCCAAGCACGTAGGCAGAAAACCCAAATGATGCAAAAAAAGGAAAGCAGAAAAGGGAAAGTAAACTCTATCAAGATTTCTGAAAATCTGATTATATATCAGAGTAAAGAAACAGCAGGGCTAGAGTGCTTTATTTTCACTCTGATGATAGTACAACAGGAAGAAATAATACCCTGCAAAGGTCACTCTTATCCTGTTCATTTGTGACCAGCTGATAATCTGGGATCTCAGAAAACTTTTTAAAAAGTCTTAACAGACATGCTCTTATCAGAAGGATTAATCTTTAATATATACCAACAGATGCAACCGATTCAAGCATCTGCTAATCAGAACAGCATCGGTTAGCTGCATGCGCCGGCTGCTGCCCACGAGCACAGGGAGATCCTTCTTCTCGTAGGCAGAGGCTAAATCCAAATAAACGTGAAAGCAGCCAATGGCTGTGCCCATCACCTCTCATGTGCATGGCTGCACGCCCGCAGCCGCACTCCTAGAAAGCACTAACCTTGCGACAGTCTCCACCACCACCACCCCCACAAGGCAATCATGCTGTTCTGCCTTTGGAGATGGGACCTGCCGGAGGAAGAGCGTTTCAGGGGGTGCTAGCTTGCTCGAGCTCCCCAATGCCCCGGCAGCACTGCTTCAAGAGCTGCAGCTCACCAGCTCAGGCACGTCCCCGCAAGACGCAGCCACCCCTCAGTTTCCATGCACGAGCCACCCTGAGCCTGTGGAGAAGCAGTGGCAGCTCACAGCCTTCCCTGAAAATCTCATGCAGCACCCGCAACCCTGCAAGAAGCTGGATGGTCCTTCTAAAAGGCAGGCACAGTCAGACTGTTACCAGCCTTTTAGAGCTCTCTCGGGCACCAGGGGATGCTTCTTGGCTTGATACTTCTGCAGGAAGGTTCATTGCACCCTTGCTGTCCCATAACTAAAAGAGCTCTAAAAAAAGCCACACAGTAAAATACACCTACCTCAAATGAAAAACTACAGAGCGCAATTTGTCACTAGAAAAGCACTGCTGTATTCTACCTACCACTCTGTGCTGCTTGAATCAATATCCTTTTGACACAGCTGCACAGATGACCACAGATTCAATGTGTTCAGTCCAGCAGAGAGAGGCCTGGGAACTTACATTTACCCCAAATATCAAATTTGAAGGCAGCAGAAGCTTAGCCAATTTCAGTCCAAATTGCACTGAAGAAGATTCAGCAATATTTTGAACACCTGAAAACGCCAAATCCCACTGAGCCCCCTAATTCAGAAACCGCAAACTTTTTGTCACACAGATGCTACGGGAGTTGGAAATTAATTCTGAACCTGCCAAATTAATCTTAATCTGCTTGTACCCCTAAATTTTCTTCCATCCTCCCATTTGACTGCATCTTAAAAGAAAGAAAACCATTTCTGACCACAACTGAAATACTAGCAAATACTCTGTGGATTGCTCTTGCAAAATTCTTCCAGTGCATACCAAGGTAATAATCCAGGTTCAGGTAAATAACAGGAACAAGGAAATCAGACTCGGAGCCCGGACTAGTAAATTTGCATGGGCTGATCTGAAGAGAGCTTTAGCAGCCTGGTTTTTACATAGCCCATATGTCAATCCCCCAGCCCAAACCAATAGCACTCACATAGCTTTCTTCTATGCTAGGGAATGCTTTTCCCTTTGCTGACTAGTCAGCTTCATTCATGATTGAAGATACCGCTCCATGTAAACAAAGATAAACACCCGAACTCTTAGCTGTGCTTTCCTGGCACAGATATAAATGGGGCACTAAAATTAGAAATACACATGGAAAAATGCTCCTAGGAGTCTTCAGCACTGAACATTTTGTCTTATTTCAAGGTTTCCAGTTCTATAGCAGAAACTGTTCAATCCTGGCCTATCACTGCAAGCAAATAATGTCCATTTCCTTTCCACCGCTTTTGTTATCCCCCACCAGTTGTCAAAAGAAGTGATGGAATAACAACCGATGCTGTCAAACATTTGAATTCCTCTTTAATTCCAGACATTAGAAAATACTGCTTTCCTAGTATGTTTGGAGCATAATGAAAATGTATCATTAATTTTGTATTTTAATTTTATTTAATTTTGTATTGTTCTGCAGGTCACAGTAATATTTTGAACTAACTCATTCTCACTCATTTAGGCTGATAGTTTTGGTGGTGGCAAGTGTCTAGTGGCTGGAGCCATGATGTTGAGGCAGAGACGTAGGCATGACTCTTCAGGTACCTCACCTAACTCTGGCTTCATTTTCCCCATTTGGAAAAAAGAAAAATAATTTCTTTTTCTTTTTTAATTATTTGTACAACCACATTACCTAAAGGTCTTCAACCCAGGCCAAGGTTTCCTTCAGCTAAATGCTAGACACACGGGTAATAAGGCACGAATTACACGGAAGCAGTTGCCAAGCTAAACACCTAGGAGAGATTATGAGAGGAAGCAGAGCAGGAATGCTACCCTCAAGGTCATTTAGCATGGTGGTGTTAGCTGGGAATAAAGCAGGTCTCCTGAGTACAGCCCAGTCCCTTCTGGATCATGCTGCCTCCAAGAGCTGTAGACAAGCAGATTTGATCTTGACCATCAAAGCACTTTTCTGCTATTTGAACACTCTGTAAATTTTGGCCACCCAGTATTCACCTTTAAAAAAAAGCTAATTACTTTTCAACCAGGTACATCTTATTACCTTGTACACAACCCACAAAGTCCTATTCTGCCAAACAGACCCTCTGAACGAAATTCAGGATAAAACTCAAGAGTTTCAGAATGTGGGTGTCTGATACCAAACAAAGCAATCAGCATTCAATACAAAATTCTCAGCAGGGACAAAAAGCCCTGAGCTTTCATATGCTGTTATTTCCAGTATTTCATTTTCACAGCCTCTGTTGGAAGCTCTCTCTCTACAGTCACAAAGTTTTCCTTTTTTTCCTTTTAATGTAAATATTTATTTTCTGGGCTGAAATTTGGCACACTTTTTTGGTTAAGGCCTTGCTGCACACATCTCTTAAGCAAAATTTAAGCAGCACAGTTTAAAAAAAAACAACAACAAAAAAACCCCCACTCTAAGTTGAGGAAAATACCCTCTAATAGGGTATACATCCCTAACATCCACCCAGTCCCCTACTTGGGATTCAGTTAAGGTAGGCATAGCCCCTGCTCCCATCCATGGAAGTTACGTACCTAAATGCCTAGCCTATATGACCTACTTTTACTACTAAAAGGGTTTTCTACCTTTCAATTTTCTAATGGGTCACTGCAATTTAGAAGGTGTTATTCGTAAAACAGAAAACACATTGCAGCTACACAAGAGAATCTCTGTACTTTTTATATCACACTAACATTTCTAAACTTTACCAAATGGGGAGAAAATATTAATTAGATTTTCTCATAATGCATCTGCAGTTCTTCAAACAAGACTTAAGGCAAGCTGATTTATTAACACGCCACTGCAATGTCAGTAATTCTGATATCATGTTAGTTTCCTTTTCCAATTCAATCACTGCATGAGCAAGGCTGGAACAGGCAGTTCCAGGAAGGTCACACAAAATTCCCAAGCTCAAGTGCTGTTGGGTCCTTTCTAAAACTCCACCTCCAGAAAATTTGAGTAACATGATCTCTCTCCTTCCAGCTTGCATGACAAAAAACATCCTTAGACACTGCTGCATTGCAGCTAAAGATGACGACTTAATCTTGTGATTTTCTGCTGTGTTTGATACGCGTAATTTTGAAATAAAAATCCAGCATTTTAATCACTTTTGGTTGCTTCTGTGACTCAGTCAGAGAGACTTTCACTTGCAAGTCATGCGCTCAGCTCAGGGCTGAGGTGATGATGACCAAAAGCTGCTTCTTGCCCACACGCTGTTGATGGCCATATGAAGTAAACTATCAATGCCTAGAAAGTCTCCACTGCAGAGGACTCTCACAATAATTCCCTCAACCAAGAGACAAGAACTAATCAGAAATTAAGCCTGAGATAATCGTTCACTTTGAGCTTCAGTGACGTCAAGGTTGACTCCTGCCGAGGTACCAGACGACGCAGACTCACAGAGGGACCTCTTCCAGACAAAGCTGCCATAAGGTTGACATCCTCTGTGGGGAGGAAGGATCTCTTCCACTCTATGAAAGATCTATGCTGAGAAAACACTTTTCTCCTTCATCACTTCAGAGGAGAGGGCAGCACACAGCTTTGCAGGACAAAGGCATCTTCCCGCCTTTGCCCAAGACGCAGGAAGCATCTAGCAGGACCTGGGTGAACCCTCCATCGATGCTACAGCTGTGAACCCTCCATCGATGCTACAGCTTGGCACTCCCATGATCCGCTGCCCTAAAGGAGGCAGGAACACCAGGTACCACCTGGGCGCTGCCGACTCCTCGTCCCCTATTAGCAGTGGCCAATTTTAGCTCATGGGAATGTCCTCATTTCCTGTTTGGCACACAAGAAGTACTCCCCTGCTTCATATTTATATGCCAGCTCACGTCTGTGATAGTGGCAAAACACTACCTGAGTGAGGCCCAGATAAGCGTCCTCAGATGGTCTAGAGATGGTCATTCATCCGTGTCTTCAACAGTAGGTCTGATGGCCATGGGGGAACATCAAGGGTTAACAACATCCCTCATTCTGAAAAGTATTATGGACTTTCCAAAACTGCTGACCAGGGCATAATCCCTCTGCTTCGAGTTCACCTCCCACTGCACTGCCTCTCACTGGAATCCTAAATTCATGTAGAGTACCGCAAGAGCTTGCCTGTGTGTGAATGTATGCTGATAAAGGTAGGGCATGTTAAATAAACTGCTTGTCATTATCCCAGTGTAACACCTACTCTAGCATGCGAGGACTATTTCACGGTTTAGTTTACATTGCTTTTAAACTATTTTAAGATAAAATTTAAAAAAGAAAGAGTTCAATAAAATTTCTCTTATTCCAGAATAAGAGTATCCCCAAGGGCAAGGTATACCAACAAAATTATTATAATGCTTTAACTCCATAGGCACAACTGGAAAAGCCTTCTCTGAAAACAAGTCGTAACTCTATTCTTCTATCTGTAGCCATTATCCTGATAAATTTGGGAAGGTCAGCTAAGGTATAATCCAATAAATGTGCTGATGTTCTGAGTAAGTACCTCACAATTTGCAGCCTAATCTATTATCCTACTATAAGACCATCAAATGACTCACCACGTTTAATACTTAGTACAGATCAAACAAAGAAAAATATCAAAGCTTTGCATTCTAGTTCCACCCTTCAAGGACTTGTTTGAGTACTTTTTAATTACAGCAGATGATACATTCAACTCCGGCATTTGCTTTTTCTAATGGCTATAGTTAATAGTTGCTGTAATTGTATTTTTCATGGGACATATTTACGTTATCCAATTAATACTGAAAAGTCTGGCAAACTGAACTAAGAAAGGTGGCATTTGGTCCCAGATCTGAAATCTTGCTTTTTTTGTCTGTAGCGTCACATGTAGCTATTGTAACAAACACGCTAGGAAATAGCGTCCTGATATTCCTGGGCACAGGGAGACAAATATTCATAGCCCCCACCAGAACTGCAGGCAAAAAGCCACATAAACAAACATGCATGCACCTGGCAGCACACATGATCCTGGATGTTACCGCACTTAAAAAGTCGGACCAAATCCGGAGCAACTTGGGCTGTGCCTTCTGATTCTACAGCAACTCAAATAAACCTATGGAACTTTGCAGTTGAACTCTGTGATTTTTTATAGATATACTATAGGTACAAAATAAAGTGAAAAAACATTCTATTTACCCAGTCGCAGATCTCAAAGAAGGAAGTAAGAGGAGAAAGTCTGCAGTACTGTCAGACAATTGCAAAAGCTCTGTGAAGTGATTAGAGAAGTTACAGGTCTGTGAAACACTGCCACTGACTATGCAGGCACAGCAAAGAAAAACAGGTAGGACAAATCACTGCCAGTTAACTCTCTCATTGCGTTTTGCTCCTATAAAGCCTTTCTCAACAACAGCGTGCATTTGTATGTTTGGCCCACACAAACAAAGTGAATGCAGACTATGTGATACTGTACATAAGCATAATCACTGTTAAAACTTGTCTCATTTATCACAACAACAAAAATCCACTGGGAAAAAGACCAAATCATATCTGGTTTATGTTGCTGCTGTATTTTGACTGACTGACCCAAATCAGACTGTTTACAAGGTCTGTAAGCTTATGCAAGAACAGTGTATATGCATCTAGAATGAAAAAGAGGTTTATTTGGAAGTCTCTGCAGAAAGCAAACGAATCACGTAGGTCAAGACGCCAGAGCCTCTGCTTGCAGGTGGATGCCTGGGCTGGAGTTTTCAGAAGTGCACAGATCTGACTGAACTCAATTTTTGCTAAGTCAACATTCACATACTTAAACAGGAACTGTAAATTATCTCTGATCGTTATTTCAGTTCTGCTCAAAAAGTATTGTTTCTCAATTGCCCACAACAAACGTAACAATGAAAAGAACAAAAAGAGCCAAAAACTAAAGAGATGGCCTATAGGGATAACGGGCGCACACAGTATCATTCAACTTGCTTTTCCAGTTCATTTAAGCTTTGGGGCTTTATAGCTGATATTGGTCAAACAAAGACAACATATGCATAGAGCTGTATGCATACCTACAAATATGCGTACGTATAAAAAATGAGACCAGTCTTGAGAAAGGGAAGTAGCTGCACAGCTAGGCACAAACACGTTTGGGATGAACATAGAGATCTCACGAACTGCCCTTTTTAAAGTGCCACTGGGGTGTCACCGTTTCATACAATAAAAAGATGACACCTTACCAGAACTTAGATAGCTCTACTCAAGCATTACCTACACTAGTGACAAAAATTAGCTGAGCTCCTGTCACCTCTTACAGTCCCTGTCTAGACACAGAAGATTAAGTGGGAATTCCAGTCTGTCTTGCTGGGTTACCAAACACCCTGACAGCTGAGCTATGATCCAAACCACTTCATCGCCGCTGATTAGACAACAAAAACAAAAGAAAACAACTTGAAATGCAGATATCTGGATCATTCTGGCAGCGTGACGGATAAAAGTTAACAAAGAAAATGTGTAAAATTACTCGTGAACTAAGTAGGTTTTAATTCACGAGCTATTGTTGACAAAACTTAGGGAGAAAGAAATGCCATTTTTTGCAAGTATTTTTTTCTAACTACCTCTGCAGCAATCTAACAATCACGATCAGAGGCCCTTCGCTCAGAGGTACTGCAGCTTTTGAACTGGTGCCCCCTTTAGAGCGGCTGCTCCCTCCTTCCCATTGACTGTCACATCTGGATGCTATCAGGACAAACTGGCATGCCTGCTCTCAACAAATACCAAGTGGTTAGCAAATTGACTCCAGCAGTCGATTCTGGCCCGTTTCCCACTCTCAGTTTACGCAATGCACCACTAACCTGTTGAGTCCGAGGCTTGTAAGGAGAGCTGCTTTCTAAGTCAGCCAGGATGCTGGTCAGAGAGTCAATTTCTGCATCTAAACTGGATCGTCTTTCTTCAAGGGTCTTGCCACCAGGATTCACCTTAAAGAAGAAGGAAAAAGAATTCCAGTTATTCAAACCACTTGGCCTGGCACATGGTTTCCAACTGTCCTCAAATGGAGCTGCTACCATACCCTAGCAATATCTCTCAGCTCGCATGGACAAACGTTGAAATACTATTTGCAGTAAATAGTCACAAAATAACCTCTTAGGAAGAGAGGTACTACACAGGAACCTCTGCTTCCAGAGCAGCCATTAGCCTACATTCAGGACCCTTTGAATTGATTCAATGCATCTTCCATTCTCTCTGTTTTCAAAACAGCCCAGCCCCACTTAGACCCAGGCTGGTAGGGACACCCACTTGAAGAGGAGACATGAATTTTAACAGCCATGACGCTGCCTACCCAAGCAAAGAACAAAATCCCAGATCCCAGCATCCCAGGAGAGTGTGCCATCCCCAAGCTATTGTCAGAGGGCTGCACTACAACCTCAGCTAGAATAATCGTTTTAAAAGAGGAGTCCTTCACATGCTTCATTTCTGAAAAGCCAACTCAGTCCATAATCTGCAGGGAAGAACTCCATGCTGTACTTCCCAATCAGCACAGCTGCAGTGCACAAAGCGAGGAGAACACCTTCCTTCTCAAAAAGTTTTCATGGTTTGGAAATCAGGAACTTCAGCAGGAATGAGAAGTGTGTGCGCCCCAGCACACCTCTCCTCTCTGGGCAGCACAGGGTGATCTGAAGGCACCACTGCACCCAGGATCCTGCATTCGGAGAGGCCGTAGCTGCTGTGGCCTAAGTCGGCTCAGCACTGTGCCTCGCGCCAGCCGCTAAGGCCCCACACCAGCTGTGACATAGGTGCTGCGCAGCTTGCCTCAGCCCATGCTTGGAGGAAGTGCAGGAGCAGGACTTCTTGAGCTATGTGAAATGTTGCACATTTAAATCTTTTCTGAACCTGAGTCATAGCTAGTATTTGTCTTGCGTTCTTCCACATCTATCTTATCTGCAAATTCCCCACACAGAGCTTCTCTGTGTGCATGCACCTACAGAGCTCAGTACAGAAGAGCTCACTTTCAGCACAACTGTTACAATAACAAAAGTGAATATTCAAAAATTATACAACAACTCACCTAATTGTAACTGTAATGCCTCTTCAGACTATACCAGCACTTCCCCACAGACAACCCAGCTCTGTTTGCCTTCACTCTCACCAAGTTACTTCAATTTTCCAAGCAGAAAATTAGTCTTCCCCTTTGGCTCACTAACTGCTCCAGACAGTTTTTACTTAAATTTCATTTCAGGAGCGCTAGATCATTACCTGTTTTACAAACTCCCCAGTCATCAATTCGACACATAAATGGCAAGTTGGTCAAAGACAGACAGCCTATGCAAAGCTGGCAGGCTCTGATCTGCCAAGCTTATATGTGCTAAGGCATTCATTAGTTCCTAATGATTATTAAATATTGGGTTACAATAAATTTGGCTTGACTAACACAAAAATGGAATCTCCAGTATGCTTAATGCAAGAATATGTCATTTAAAAGGCTGAGAGTCAGGTCAGAAACTACTTATAAACCCCCTTTTTTCCACCTATTTTATTTGTAGAGCCAGGCACAAATTTTCCATCCAAACTATTGTTCAGGAAAGAAATACTTTTCACAAGAATCACCCCAGATCAGTATTCCTGGATAGCTGTAGGTACGTAGATTTTTTAATCTGAAAAAGTCCAATTTCCTTTTCACTACTAATGCACTTCATGGCTTTTGTTTGGTTTTTCTCCATTCTTCAATTATCGGCCTACAATAACTACAGGGCAGCCACAGATTTCTCCATCGTGGTGCTAAAACACAGCCCAGACACAGAAACTGAGATTGCTCCACTCAAAAGTTTTCAAGCTAAACAGTCAAAAGCCAGCCTGAAAGCGGGGAGAGATGTGGAGGACACCCAAGGCCCCAACACGTGAGGTGATAAACCATGCAGCAAGTCACAGGTGAACTAGGAATAAAACAAGAGACCATGAAACTGGGGTTTGTTACCCTAGGTGTGGGACTGTGCTAACCCTGAAGAGAGAGGACAGTGATATATAAGAAAATCAGCCACTTTCATTTCAGCTTGTTTGCATTTCCATGCCACGTTATTCCCAGGTTCTCAAGCCCCAGAACAATTATGCAATAACTGATTCGCAAATGCTGCCGAACAAGTTGTAGGGTTGTAAAAGTTAAATGTCCTTAGGAAACCTAGAAAAATAAAATGAGAAAGCATGGAAACATCTCTATTGATTCTGGGATCTGTAAAAGATTTATTTATTCAATTAAAATATAATCAACATAGATTAAGAGCCCAATTCTGCAAAGGCTAGACACAATGCAGTATGCCAGTGCCAGCGAATAATGCTACCAATGTTTGTAAGAGCCTATTGGGACAGGACTGGGCTTTTAGTACATCAGAGAAATTGCAATCCTTGCAAAGATAGATTTCTCCTTGCTTTCTCTTCCCCAGCTCCAAGAATCTCACATTTCTTTGAACGCAGTAATCCAGTTTCAACTGAGAGGTTTGTTGAGTGGAAAAGAGTAGAATTTGCAACAGTAACTTTAGTAAGAGAGGGTTAAATCATTCGTCTTCTCATGCTCTTCATCATGCCTTAGCTATAAAAGTTTTATGGTATTACTCTGGAATAAAACCCAAGCCCTAGGTCCCAAGACACAACAGGTTAGTGCAGACATAGCTCTATTTTGACCAGTTAAGCCCCGGACTTAGCAAACACTGAAACCGGAACCAGAAAGAACTGCTTATTCTATTTCTATCTGGATTTACTGTATTGTTACAGACATGTCACTTGTGCACCATTCCCTCCAGCCAGAAGAATATGAAAAAATGGGTTGAAAAAGAAAAAGGATGCTCTCTCTGGCCTGGCCAATGTGAGTTTGACAAAAAGCAAATATAAGCCTACCCAGTCCAACAAATTACTTATGCCAGAGAATATCCACTCACGTGAATTTCTGCAACTCCTACACTCTCATCCCCTGTCTCAGTCCCTACTGCAACGTAAAAAAGAGAAATACAGCAGAGTTTCACAGCTTGGCTTGTCTGTCCACCCCAAATTCCTGGTGTGCAGCTTGGCGCAGCTGTGACGGTAATCCATTGCTGAGCCCCATCAACCCACACTGTCCAATGAAAACTGGCTTTAATTTTGCTAATCCTATCACCCAGCACCAACCAGTGTCACAGGTCCCCCCCTTACAACCCCATAGGATATTCATTACAGAACACTTGGCGCCTCAGTGCAGGCACCTCAAAGTTTAGCTCCCTGTGCTACAAAGGCCATCAGGCCATTCCTTGGGCTACAGACACAAAAAGAACATTGATTTCCCTAGAGGCCATCCTAGATCACCTCCTTTAATCACACTTTGCAAGCTACGGAAGAGGAACTAGAACACTTGTCGTATGTCCAAGCCCACTCCTTGCAGCAGGTTCAAAGAGAAAAAAGACTGGGAGAAGCTGGCTCCCATAGTTCCTTCCAAGTTCCTCTCCTTCCCCAAATTCCTTTCCCCACCCAGACACACCCTCCTCTCCTTTATTCTCCTGTCCATCCTCTCCCCATCCCATGTGTCCCTTTTCCTCTCTGCTCTCAGTCTCTGTTTCACCTTCTCCATGCCCTGTTTACCACCAAGCAGTGTTGCACCTTGGGGCAGTCAATAGGCCCTTGAGACAAGAGCAGGATGAACATGTCTTAGGCTGCTGGGTTGGTTTCCAAGCCCCCGCAGGGACTCACATCCGTGCCTAGCCGTGTTGCTATGTAAGGGAAAGATGGAAATTGGCTTTGCAGTAGCTACCTGCTGACTTACAAGGATAGCAGGCTAAAAGTGACACTAGAGTCACAGGGTATAAATTCCATCAATTCAAATCAACAGCCAAAAGCCTCAACATTTTAAGAGCATCAGGATTTGGCACTCTGCAACACAGTTTCCCAGCATCAAGATCCACCTTCTTCTCGTCCCTCTTAGACTTGCTCAGAACTTGCCTGATGTAGGCTGAGCTGAGCATGTTCCATGAGTGTTGCAGCCAGCTCATTTCTGAGCTGCATGCAGGAACATAAACTGCAATACCATTATGTACGTACAGACATGTCCAAGACAGCAGAGCCAAGGCTAGACATGCAACCTTCTTTCTAGCGTTAACTGGCTCTGAACTGCTTCACCATCCAAACTTCACGCTCTCGTCATCTTGCTTTTGTATGGAAGCGTCAGCCATGTCTGGGAACATTGCCGCTTGCTGCTTTGTCTGTGTTCTGTGACTCAGCTCTCTCCCCCAACGATCTCTGCCAGTCATCAGGTCAGTTGCAAGTGAGAAACCCACTCCCAACCCCAGGGTAACGGCACATCTCCTTGTAAAACTGACAAGCAGAGTACCTGCTGCAGTATCTCCTGCAGTATCTCCTAGTATGCTCCAGCATTGGTTTAGTAGGGAAGATACACTTGTTCCATGTTCCCGCGCAGATCTCCATTCATGAACTGTCACAACACTTTAGACAGTTACACCTGTATGCTTGCCTTGCCACACTGACATCAGGCTGCGCTTTCCTAAGCAGACAACCAGAAAGAAAAGAAGGGAAGGAAACAGAGCCAAAAGGGAAGAGCACACAAGGAGGATAAAAGGTCTTCCTTACGCCCTACTCCATGGGCCCTGCATGCAATAGAGGTCTCAATGCCTCATTTGCAATCACAAGCTACAGAATACCTCTTAAATAGCAAGTGGAAGAATGGAGATGAACACCATGGAGACAAGAAGGGTCACAGCTAATGACTGGAAACAAACGGGCCGGGGTGGGGGGGGGGCCAAGTACAGTGGTTTTACTGGGAGACTGTGATGCTTGGGGAGCTCTCTGGTCTGTGACACCCAAGAGTGTAGGTGTCAGGGATGGAAAAGGTAGCAATGCATGGCATGGGAGAGTCCTTTGCAGCAAAGGCAGTGACGGTGCCACAGCAGGAAAGAAAGGACTAAGCAGCAAGTAGAGTGAGGAAGAGGCATTTAGGCAAAACTCGGGTTGTGAGTAGGTAGATAGCAGATAAGCAGACTTTGTTGTCTTTTGCTCTAGCAAACCCCGCTGAGCCACATACAAGGTAGCAGAGCTGCTAAATGCTCAGCAGATGGAACTGGACGTTAGTTTCATAGAATTTAGCTCCTTTAGCTCGTCGCTTCACTCCCCCTTGTACCTCCTAACATCCAAGCAGCCACAGGGCAACCTGCTGAGGGTTTAGACCCTCTGAGGATGGGATGGAGCCACAACAGGCTAGTCTAGCAAAGAGACAACATGGCATTTGGCACTTGAAAAATCTCCTTCTATTTTTCCTGCCTTTCATCCTTTGCAGATCTCTACTTGCTGCCTGCTTCTGCCAGGTCGCAAACCACACCAACAGTTTGAAACTCTCTGCAGGCTCTGGAGACCCTTGGGTAGAGCCTGAAGTGGTAGGAAGAGCAAATGAAACAGCTCTCCAAACAAAGAGTTTGCATCTCTTTCTACTCCACAGCCTCAGGCATTGTGTTTAGATAGAGACACAGACAAAAAAATAAATAAATAAAAAAGAAGGATGGGGCTCTTATTTCCTATTTTAGCTGGGGTGAGGAAGAGGGGAAGGATGTTTGATTTCAATGGCATCCACTTTACATACAAGAAGAGACTTGTATGTGAGAAATTTTAACCAGGAAGAAGAAGAGAAGTGATTCAGTCTTGATGCATACACTCCAGGCTGGAGCTTGTGTTTAATTTTTTTTTTTTCTTTCTTTGCACTTTCTCCAACAGTACAATCGCCAGAGGCAAGATCCTTTTCAGACACACACCCTTGTTACCCTGTTTCTCTTACTGTAGAATTTCCCAGTCTTCTTTCCAAGGTCACAAAAGCCATTTACAGTGCAAAAAAACCGTATCCTTAAGCGCATATATCAGAAAAATGAAGCATTCAGAAATTAAATAAGCTGCTGTGATCTATTCTCCCCTGAACCTAAAGACAAAGTGCAAACATTTTGTTTCACATTCTCTAATACAAATTAAAACAGTTCAGAGAGGCTGCCCCACTAAGAATGCACATGGAGACAAGAGCGTTGGGGGCTGGGGCAGGGGCGGAATACAAGAACCTTGACTTCATTCAAAACTGCTGTTCCAGGCATCACAAGGGCTGGAAATGTAGTCATGCCCTTTAAAACAGGGAGATTGAGTCTTTTGAAACAAACCTGAAATGATGGAAGATTTCAGCAGATGTGACCATGGTGATTTCAGCAGACGTGATTGTATCACGGATCTAATAGAAAAGAACTTC
Source organism: Struthio camelus (assembly GCF_040807025.1). Taxonomy (NCBI): domain Eukaryota; kingdom Metazoa; phylum Chordata; class Aves; order Struthioniformes; family Struthionidae; genus Struthio; species Struthio camelus. The sequence goes on from NC_090950.1 coordinate 20,625,315, forward strand.
CCTGCTGTTCCATCAGGCTAAAGGCAGGCCTGAAACATCCTTTTTAGTCTTTTGATGTCATCACGGATAAAAGCCAAAGGGAAGTTAGTATTTGATTGATTTTTTTCCTCTGCTCTTTCTTTCTTTAAGTCACAGAATAGTTTTACCTAGTTTATGTTGCTGCATATTAGCTGGACAAAAGAACAACACTTGAACAAAAGTTTGAAGTGGATTGTTCAAAGATAGCATTCTGTATCGTTCTGATGCTGCTGTCATCTAACTGAGTGACACTTCCACAACTCTGGCCGTTTTTGAAGATCTCCCCATGAGCAGGTGGGCTTAGCTGGAAATACTTCCTAACAAGGCATAAAGAGGGGGGAGGGATGCCAACCATCCACTGAACACTGGCCTCCCTTACTGTTCCAAGACAAGCCAAAAAACGTGCCAAATGCCAAAAACGTGCCAGCTCTGCCCCTTGGCAGAGTTCGCATCAGCAATTGTGCTGCAACAACCTCAGGAGACAGAGATGCGGCCACCCAAAGCGCACAGGAGTACTAACCACCAACAGTGTAGAGTACGGTCAAGGGTGCTGCACTCCTTATGCCCAAGGTCAGCTCAGTCCAAGATCTGTGGTACACGTTTGGTCTAGCCACAGTCCCAGAATGAGCTTCTACACCCATATAAAATGTAAATAGTAGTGGGTTTCCTGAGGATTAATTGCTCTCATCTCTGAAGAAATAGGGTGTTGTAAAGAATCGCTTGGGATCATAGCTGGGGCAAATGAACACGTAGGCAAAAAAAAGTTCCTTGCTAAGCATTTCTGGGTGATACCTCATTATATCTTAACAACGAATTTATAACCTTACAGTGGTGTAGGAGCTTATAAAAAGGACAAATAATAATAATGAATTTTAAAAAAAAAACACAGAGAAAGCAGGTAATAGAAGAAGAATGGTATCAAAGGAGAAGGAGCATCCTCCTATCAAAGGATAGGAGAGGGTATCAAAACAAAGACAATGGGGCAGGTATTTCTTCATACAACATCCTTTTAAGTGGTAGAACCCCTTGCTACAAAAAGCTGCGTTTTTTACAAGTTTACATGGATTCCAAGAGCAGCTGGAATCCTATATCCATATCTCTATATGGAAGAAAATTCCATCAAGAAACTTAAATATATATATAAAAATATATATTACTCCATGCTTCCCCTTACCATCTTGTATTTCTTCCCTGGATACCTCCTACTGACCACTGCTGATCTGACCCAGTTTGGCTCTTTACAGATATTTGCATTTATATGAAGCCTCCACTTCTGCACTGTATCTGCCTGCTGACACCAGCCAGAGTCACTTCTTTTGCCAGTGGGCATAAGTCAGTCTCTGCAGGTTAATAACTGATCATCATCACAGCGCCGGGGCTCAGACCAACACCTGGGAACCCACTTCTTTCCTCCTTGCAGCTGAGATGACAGAAAATCCAGTGGATTGCATTCAGCCTCATGGGAGACACCTGTCAAGGAGAGCAACCTCTTCCTCCCCACATAGCCTTCCTCCTCCAAGTGCCAGCTAGATACTACGTTAGGAGCTTCTCGGAGAACACCGGTCACAGAGCAGCAGACAACAGTTCTTACGGGAGAGTTAAGGGAATAGCAGCTTTGGATGAGAGATTTGGATGACTTTCGGCACTGCCTGCATTATGTGCATTGGCCTGGCCAAGGCAGGGTCAGCAGCAGGATTGCTAACAAGTTCTCCTCCTTTTATTTTCCTGAGAGAGAGAAAGGGGGAAAGCACTTTGTTGCCATTATGAATTTGTATTACAATTAAGTCTTTGTATGTACTTAGAGATCAGTCTGACAGACACTGTTCACATGAATAGTTTGAAAACATCCCTGTCCCAAGGAGCTTATTGTTAACTAGAAACCAACCCTGGAAAGGGAAAACAGGTAGTGGGGGAGCAGCAAGTGCCAGAGAGCACTAAGCAGGGTAAGGCAGAAACGCCACTAAGCTCCTTCTGGCTGCCAGATGACAACATTAATCCACTGGGCCAAATCAGCTCCTCAGTAAGGAGGAGGTATTTCATCCCTGGATTTGACAAGGCAGTGCCAGGTCGGAGACCAGGACCGCCCTCTCTCCCCAACAGCTCCTGCACCTAACCTCAGTGGAAAAGAGGACCTTTGTCACAAACATGCATGGGTTACCCAGACCTGCTCTCAAGACCACAGAAGATTTGGCTCTGGAGAAGCCAACGAGCGAGAAGACACAACAAAGGAGGACACTTCATTGTGGAGGTTCACGAGACAGCCTCCACGCAACAGGTGTGCTCTGCTGAAGCACCAGCCTGGAGCCAGCAGCAAAACTCCCCCAGGGGCAGCGATGGGACAGGGATAACAGTGGGGTGAGGGAGCAGACGTGCAGCACTCCCCATCCCATTGCCCCGCGCGAGGCCAGGATGGAGCAGAGGAAACGCCCTCAGGAGGAGGATGCAGCAAGCAGGTTCATGCACCAAACAGAGCCACCCTGCAGCCCAGCCACACTCTGCGAAGCACCCAAAGCACACATAGAGGTCCCAATACCTCTATCGCAGGTTTCAAACCCACATCTGGCTTTTCGGGGTTTCTGACCATAGGGCGTTGCTCACAGAAGGGAGACCTGGAGGTTTCAAGATTGGCTAAACGTGGCTTTCAAAAAACTGTGGCACTGAAAGATACATCAAAGCTGCAAACACCATTTAGTCAACCGGAGGATCTTTGTACTGTGGCCAGCCAGTGCAGAAGGAAGAGGCATCGTGATCCTTAAGCACATGAAAGCAACAGGCTGAGTTTGATAAGGAACAGCCCAGGGATGAAGAGAGAGGAGGAGTCCAATGAGCCGGCATCTGCCAGAGCAACAGACCCGACAGTCCTGGTAGTTTACTTAATATCTCTGATCAAAAGCTTCGGGAGTCTTTTGTGTGTTAAGTGCTACCAGATGCAAAATCAGCAGCAAGATGAGAAGTGTATTAATAAACTAAGGAGACACATAAAGTTATTTGAAAACTGAGTTGGGAAGATGAGGAGAGAAGGTGGAGAATAAAACCAGTTTATTTTTCCATTAAGGCAATTTAATATTCTCCGGGTGGAGTTACAATCACTCGTCCTTGGGAATTAAATTGAGTTAGTGAAACGTTCTTGTTCATCAGCAGAATATACGATAGAAAACGGAATATATCATTTTTTTCTTTATGCCTTCTGCAGGACAGTGCTACTTCTCTATTCACAGAGCAAGAATAGTCGGCCATGAAATCCTTCGGACCCTGCATGACTTGTTACCAACTGTAACTAACTTTACAGCAGCAGGGAATATATCCTTTTTCTTTTAATTAATGCAATTACATTAGGACTCGTTATTGATAATTATGGCGCCTGTTGAAAGTTTCCCCTTTCTTTGCCCACTCCCCCGCCAACCTAAAATCTGCTCCAATATCGTCACAAATTTACGTTTAATTAGCCATCAAGCAGAGCTGATGATCCCCGTAGAGTATTGCTGCTTGCAGAAAAAACGAAAACTAAAAGGAGATACTGGATACAATAGAGAAACCGAATAGCTCATTAAGTGTCCACTACAATAAACGAAGGCCTTTCCACTGACTCATATTACATGGAAGTTACGCTTATAAATGATCCCATGGCAATTTCCAAGAGCAAAGACTCTTACCTTTCACATCCTGGCCAAATTGCAGCCTTCCTCTTTCTTCTTCTAGTATAAGAGAACAGGGAAGAGGAGGATGCCTCTAACTGCGCAGGACATCTCAAAGGTCATTCATGACAAACCACAAGTTATACACAGCCACACACATCTGCTGTCCAAAGCACTGCCTCAATGAACTGAATAGCCAGGAAAGGATAGGTGAGGATACTCTTTTGCAATATTCCCCTTGAGCAGAACTGTTTTCATGTTTCATTTTGTTTTCTTTTCATTATTATTGTAACAACTCATGAAACACTTCTTTCAAACTTTTAAGTGAGCTGCACTGTCAAATAAGAGCAGGCTGAAAATGGTAAGGAACAAGAGAAGAAAGACATATAATGTTTGACAGGATTTATCTTGGATGGTTTTCCACAAAATGCCGTCAGAATGGAAGCCATACCAGGGAAAACTGCTTCTAGCAGTAGATTTTCCCTACTCCATGGGGTAAAACACCAAACAATCTCCTTTCCATCATGTGATCTTGAAGCAACTAACGTGCTGAGCTAAAGGTTTAGCAATTTTACTTCTTTCCACGCTTTTGGTGAGACTAACACTGAAACACTGTGCCCACTTTGTGAGTTAGCATTTCAAAAATTCGAGAGGCTCCCCAAAAAAGCCAAAACAGTTGACAATGAGAGGCACAGAGAGCTCATTTGGTTTCACTTATCATATAGGAGACTGAATAGCAGCTTGACAGCAATATATAAACAGCTTCACAGAACAAAAACGCCGGAGAGCAGATTGCCCAGTCTAGCAAAATAGAACACCTCACAGTAGCTGAAAGCTGAAGCCAGACAAATTCTATTGGAAAATAAAAGAGATATTCAATTACGTGTAACACTGCAGGTAATTAACTACTAGAACAAACTTCCAGGGTTTCTCCATCTCTTAATATCTGTGGATCAAGACTGGATGCCTTTGGTCTCTCTGCGTGCGACGGGCTGAAGTTTTGTGATCTGTGACACGCAGAAGGGTACAGCTGACAATTTAATGGCTCTGCCTGGCCCCAAACCTACAGAGGTCAGAAAGTAAGGGTGCATTCATAAAGATCTGTCGGCATCACTTTGTGTTTGTACTGCTTTAACGGGAAATTAAATTTACATGAACAAACTCTTTCCCACACAAGATTGTATATTGTGACAGTTAAATGAAGAGCTTTTTAAAAGGGACACATCTCAGGCAATTTTAATCAAAAAAGATGTACTTTTTTTTTAAGCTACCAATTTCAGAAAATTAAGGTTGACTAAAACTGTTTTAAAAAAACTCTTTTAGGAATTTAATCACATGTTGGAAACTCATATGCAGCTGCTTGTGTCACCTGCAAAAAGACTGCATAAAACATAAGCATATGCTTAATTTTACACGTGTGCTTAAGTTCTATCAACTTTAATGAAGTTTAAGCATGCAGTCAAGCTTCTCTGAATTTGAGAAAGCACTCCTGAATAAGAACTGTGAAGCTATTATGAAATCAACACAAAAAATATTAAAATTGACTAGTCAATCTTCACAGCCTGAATAAGCTCCAAGTGCAGAAATCAAACATATAACACAATTTCTGAATTTGTTTGCTTGTTTTGCTGTAAGAAGAAGGGGCACACGCCACAAAGTTTGCAAGAATTCAAGAGTCTCCCAGAGAGCTTGGCAACATTTCACAAAAACAGATGTATAGAACTACATGAAAGTCAACGGCTTGGTTTTGGCTTCTTCCTTAGAACTGAGTCAAGTTAAAAATCTATTATACGTCTCTAAGAACTGAGAAGAGGAAAATCTGGGGTCTGCCCCCGTGCACAAGTTTTTGGGGAGGAAGCCCAGTGCTGCATTAGAGGGCATCTCCTGCTGTTGTCCATAAGGCAAGAAACTCTCAGCTGAGCAGACCCCATGGGACTGATTCAGTGAGGAAAGGTGTTGCCTTCAAGAAGTCTGCAATCTCTGTTTCCAAACCTTTGGGCCCACTTCCATCTTGCATCCTTGAAGGGAAGGTAGTATCTGATTTGGCTGAATGACCACGAGTTTTCTTTCTTTCTTTTCTTAAACGTTAAACTCCCTCTCTGGACACCTTGCCTTCTAAACATTTCCTGAGTGAGAACCTCAGATGAAGAAGGGGTACCTGAACTACACATAGCTCTGAACAACAAGTAATCTGTACTGCTCCAAGACCCACAGCAAAACTCTTTTAAGAGAATTCCCAGTATGTAGCTCTTTTTCAGATGAGCTCTGAGGTTTATTTTGGTACTGTCCAAATGTAGACAAATGAATGCAAGTTGCTGTTTTTCAATAAGAATTCATGCCTGAAAGCAGCTGTGCGTCAGAAATCACGGTGCCCCCATTACACATTAGGCCTCAGGAAAATATCTTTTAACTATACTTCCGTTTAGAGCCAATACAATCATAGAAGCCAAATGGGATTTGCGAAAGCATATTCTCTACTTAAATTTTTTTTTTTTAAAGACTTTTACCCAATATTAGCATCTACTCAATCCCACTCCCTTGCTCTCACATGGGAGCCTTATCCAGAGCTGAGGGAAATGGTGCTGCCACAACCCTCGGGTCGGCCTCAGAAGTGAAAAATTCAGAAAAAACACAGAGCTGCATTGCAGGGCAGGAGAAAGTGAATTTGCAGACCAAGACATAGGGAGAGGAGGGGGAGAGCAAGTCAGGAATGAGTGGAATTAGCAGAGCTGAACATAGAGCTAGACCTGAGACAAAGGGCCATGAGGCCACGTCCATGAGAAAACAGTCACACCAGAAGGATGAGGCAGAGAGGGAAGGAGTTGTGAATCAGGACTGCTGAAGGAGAGCAAGCTTACACGGCACCTGTGACAGAGCTGTCACTTGCTGTCTTAAGCAACACCTGGAGTTGCTATAGTTTGGCCCAAACCTTTCTGGTTTCTTCTCATACAGCTAAAAACAAATGCCTGAAAATGTGATATGATGTTTTCCAGACACTCATGTGTTCTTTGTGCATTAAAGCTAATCAACTTGCTACATTTTCATCAGCAAATCAAAACTGAAAAATACAATTGTGTGGAATGGCCCTGTAAAGATGGAATTTAATAGCATCAGACATTTAAAATGACGTATGCCATTCTGTCCTAGAATAAATTCCTCTAACTCTGGCTACAACAACATTTCTCACTGGCATTTCTACCATCACTTAGTTTGCTCAGTCACTGCGCTGCACATTCTTTGAAACGTCAATACTTTCTGACAACAAAACCACCCGTCAATGGGTGGTTCAACAATGGAAACCAAAAAGTAAAGAGGGAACATGCATTTGAGCTGCTTCAATTCTTAGAGTTTAGATGCATTCCCATTTTTTTCTATACTTATGTGTGTCATTACTGCTGGACAAAACTTCCAACAAATAGGATAAAGTTTGCCTTACTCTTTGAGCTGCTCTGGGAGCTGTAAAACTGAGTTAAGATAGACAACTAGAGTCTCCAATCAGTATTTCTGTATCTCCTTTCATCTTGTTCAATTAAAACTTAATTCATTACCACACAGTATTGCAGTACTTAAAAGCATTAAAACCAAGGCAGGAATCCCATTCTCTCTGACTTCCTGCTCTCTGTAATGTTCCAGCCTACCACCGTGCCCAAGCTTCATCAAAAGACCTTGTCCTCTTAACCACATCGTCCAACTCCAGTCAGCTGCATAAAAAAAGGCACAATACTTTGTCTCTACTGCAATTTTAACAATTTTTCTTTGCTACTGCAACTCACAGACTGTTCGTCTCAAGTCTCGCTGCTATGTTACAGTTCCCTAATGCCAGAGGGGCTATCCAGGATTTGACATGAAGCAAGTGGTCTTGAGAGAGATCTTTCCTGGGACCTCCTAATGCAAAAGAAAATTTGAACAGCACTCGGAAATAAGAATGGAAATTTCTTTAATACTGATCGTGTTATCATCTCACCTCTTCCATCAGTTAGCTCGACTGCTTCAATGGGAGAATGCCCACATCTTCACATCATCTTTTTTCCATCTGCTTAAATAAGTCTACTTTGGATACAGAGATGTTGTTAATTCCTTTTGTCTGTCAAAAGCCAGTATTGTCTCTGTTTGACAGCAAAAAATTGTCTGCTTTTTCTGCATTCTCTCCATGCCTCCCTTATTACTTACCATGTTTAAGTCTCTATTATCTATGGGTGGATAATCCAGGCTTTGGATTAATCTCTGCAATTGTGGGCACCAAACCTGGCTCCAGCACCACAAGCGTGACAGTGTGCCAGGAAGAGATGTACCCACACAAGCCAGGATGTGTCCCCAAGGGCTTGTAACTCAGTACAGCACCAGGGGACACAGCCACGCTGTTTGCACCTAAGGGGCCCATGAACACAATACTGCCTTGGGTCTTCACCTGGGTTTGTTTTAGCTTAATGATCCTGAGCATCACAGTCAACAGCATCTCTGACCTTTCTTCCTCCTATTGCTATTTTCGGATGGTCCCATACCCACATTTACGTATGACCTGTATGACCTGTGTTTGCTTTTGCTTTATCCTGTTAACCCCGTTCCCTCACCTCATTACCCTTAGTTTGCCAGCTTATCCAAAGACACTTCTGTTCCATCTCCCAGTGGGTTTCACAGGCTCGGTAACAATTCTCTTCCCAAAGAACGCACGAGTGTGAACGAGTGCATGACCTCGCACGTTTTGGATATGCTGTCACTACATTAAACAACAACATAACAAATATATTAAATAATAAAGTAATAACCATGATGACAATAATAAGAATAGTTAACTGTTTGGATCCTTGCTTCCTTTGTAGTCCTTGCCGAGAGGTTAGCTATTAAAGGCTGTATTATGTTATAACATTGCCAAGATATTAATAGCCGAGCAGAGAGATGAATGGCAGGCTTAGGTAGTACAATTAAAACTTTTCCAGTTTACCCTTTCAGTAAAATTTGTGGTTTATAATAAGCATCTTTGTCTATTCTGAAGAGAGTAAGTATTGGAAACTTACATAGATGGGAACAGAGGTTCATTAAAGATTTAAAATAGAATGTGGTTTGGCATTGCAAAACAAACATGCGTATAAGATGGGTTGCATCAAGAGTTGACTGAAAGAAATGCTCAGTGTTCCTTTTCTCTTGTGATCCTGGATTTACTGGTCATGCTACCCACAGAAAGGGATTAAAAAAGCAGCGAGGACAAAACGTGCTTGCTTGTTCCCCAGTAACGTTGCCTTACATCCCTATTCACTGTGCATTTCTTACATATGCATATACAAAAATATATATGCATACATATACACATATGCATTTTATATATCATGCATCCAAACATTCATCATCATATACACTTTGTGTTACTGATTTTTCTTACCTTAGTGCAAGGAAACCCCAGCTACAGACCAAACACATTGACCTGCACAGAGAGCCTGTGAGCATTTAAATACGCAGGGAGCATACACCTTATTTGTTTGAGCCTAATTCGGAACAAGGCAGGCTCCCGCTTCTCAAACACTGAGGAAGCCAGAGGAAGGGAGCCCTCAGAAGCCCTCTAATAAAGTCAAGGTTTGAGTAAGAAGGTTAACGTTACCAGGAAATTTATTTAGACTGCTGGACATGGCTTCCTTTAGATAATAGGCAGTTGTTTATGACATGTATTTTAATAGATCAGGTTAGGAGTCTCAGAAACCTGCAAAAGCAGACTCTAAAATTGAGAGCGATGCACACAGACCACAGTGTTATTTGCAGAGCCGCCGAGAGCTGCCACTCACTGCGGGGAGCGAGGCAGCCCTCTCGTCAGCTAAAGCACCGTGGCATTACGGATGCTCCTCGCTAGCGAGCGCCTCAGGCCCTGGCCAACAGTCCTGACGATTAAAAAAATCTAGCACTAGAGGGAGGCTGAACACATGTTCTGCTCCCTTTGGCCTTTTCGGCTTCTCCACACATTAAAAGGAAGGCGATTTGAAGAAAAACCAGAGCCCAGCAGCGCTTCCGAACTGCGGCGCGGGAGATGCGCTATTTAAAGCAGCACCCCCTGTTGGCAAAAATCACGCTTTTTCTTTCCCCAACAACTTGTCGATACACGCATCCAAGCCCAAAAAAAAGTTCCGTCGTTCTGGCTGCTTGCTTAGCCGATGAGTCACAGCCCACGGAGAGGCAGCAACACTAACATTCGCCCAGAGGAAGTCAGGCAGCAAAATGCCTAGCAACCTCTGGCGCTTAGATGGATAAGGCACTCTCAGCTCACATCTATCCACACTGCCTCACACCCTCCTGAGAGCAAGCACGAGGGAGAAGAGAGCCGGGTCTCTTCTAAGCAGTCTCCCAGAGGACGGCGTATATGCCTTCAGGCTACATTTCAGCATTTCTCCTCCCCAAATTCCTTGGCAAAGCAGATCTGCTCCCCTCAGCCCTCCGCTGGTTTCCTGCACGCCGCAAGAGATCAATCAAACGGCAGGTGCCAACCTGGCCTGCGACGCCGGCAGGCCTAAACGGGGAAACAATTCGTTACCCACACACCGAACAGCTCTGCAACCCCTCTGCGCATAGGTGCTTATGACGGAGTGCCCTGGGAACTGTTATATTAAAGTCTATTTTACATTACACTTCACACAGCCATTAAAATAAACTCTGCTTGTTTCATCATTCTAAACACCATCCTAAACCACCTCTGCACTCCTCCTTTGTTATATCCCAAATTCTTTCTGGTCTCGGCAACTCACGGTGTTTATTCACTAATTAGCAATACGTACAATAACGAGACAAACAGAGAATTGCTCTGGGACACTGGAGACCTGGGTGTTATTTTCCCTCTGCCACTGGCCAGCTTGGTGACCTGACCAAATCATCCTCTCTGCTTCAAATTTCCTACCAGGGAGAGACTGACATTTCTTTCACCAAGTGCTTTGTGGTCTGTCAATAACACGCACACTGGTAACAGCCAGGAGCTGCTGGGAAAGAGACGATCCCCTGGCTGGACACAATTCTCCCCTCTCTGTGTTATGGTATAGCATCTAGGGTCCCAAATTAAAATCAGATCCCTGTTGTAGACACAGCACCTGCAGATAATTAGTGGGGATTCAGGAGAGCACGTTTTTCAAAGGTTCCCTTTTGCAGGTCCACAGCTGAGGGTCACCTCTCTGCTCCACGCTGCCAGGGTCTGCCCTGATATGAAACGTGCCTGGAGTGGCCGCAGGCTCTGGAAAACTGCAGGTACGCTGGCAAGCCCCCACCTCTGCAGAGCATCCTGCACGCCCAGCACCCCCACGTTACAGCTGACGTGCAGTATGTTTTCAGCAGGCTATCAAAATTCACATAATCTATCCTGCAACCTTGCTTTAAGGTGTTCTTTGGTGAAGCCACAAATGCCGCTGCAGGATGATCAAGGCAGAAGAACAACCTGCCAAGCTCTCATTCGCCAGAGCCAAGCCTGTAAAGCACCAGCTGCAGGTCTGAGTGAAACCCTCCTCTTACGAGATGCGCCGTGCAGAGCAGCCAGGCCTCACGCAAACCTCCCAAGGCCCACTCCAGCCTCAAGCAAAGTCACAGACAGCTTATCTACTGCAGACCCACACAGGTAAAGTGGGCTATTCTTCAGCTTGAACCTGCAATTTTAGGAGAACTGGCCATTTCAAAACTGGGGCAGCCAGTCAGAAGGCCACCAAGGCTAGTGGAGAGATGAAGCCTCCAGAATATGACTATTAAGATGCTCCCCGCTTTGCACACTAAGCGAGCTCAAGCTTTCCTCGCGACAGGACACAGCGCACAGTCTAGCTCCCTTATATCTGCCCACACTCAAGAAACCATCAATGCTGTAAGCTAGGGTCCTTCTATATGAATGAAACAGGGCACTTTGAAAGGATTCTTATGAGAGTTTTTTTCACTTTTGGTTTCCTCAGCCTGTTCAGAATTCCTTTTTTGAAAGTAGAAGGGAAAAACAAAAACAAAAAACAAAAAAACAAAAAAGCTCTCTCCCTCTCAGATCTATCTATCTCTCTTTGACAAATAGTGATTTCATTTTTCTTCCTGTCCAGGATTTTTTTCAGTTGTGTTTTTTTTTTTTGTTTGTTTTCTTTTAAACTGAGCACAAGCCAACGTGGCAAAAGGCTCTTTCCATATGTCCTTATTTGTCAAACATGCCATCACTGCACCCTCACCAGCATTCTGGAAATAAGCTTTTGCCTTTGCTGGCTGATTTCAGCCAAAGGGGAACTTCCCAACAGATCTCTCCCCCAGCTCCAACATGCTGCTTTTTAAAATAAACACTTCCTTTTCTTTCTTTCTTTCCCTTTTTTTCAAATAATTACAGTCAATAAAAAAAGAACTTAAATTTCCTTCTCCTGTCCTCCCCAAACCTGCTGTGAATCTGAGCATGATGGACCTGGATGAGAAAACAGAAACTACAAGAAAATGCTAGATCTATTGCAAAGGTATTTCATGGCCCAATCTTCGATTTCAATCGGAGCGTAGGCATCTGAAGGGAAGTTGGATACTAAAGTACTTTTTTGGATCTGATCCTAAGTGGCCGGTTTCATTGTCCAAATAGAGATCCACAGATAAATAGGCCTATGAAAACTGAGCATTATTATTTTAACTGCTAATCCATAAGCTACTACTTAGATTGTAATAATCTGTTTAGCTTTTAGTCGTTTGCTAACAGTAATGCATGACATGATAATAAGCTAAACATTTCTATGTTGCTATCTTCATCAACTTAACACCTAGCATAAAAAGCTTTACCTGGGACCACAGTGCACATATTTCAAAAGTTGTCATCAGTTTGAAACGCACTACCATCCGGAGGGAATTTTCTGTTTCAAAGAGATTGATTTGCCGGAACAGATGAATTTCAAACTCTGGAGCAAATTCAAAGGGCTTGCACTGAACAGGGTGTTGTACAAGGCTGTAGAGGCAGAACTGCTCCAAGACAGCAGCCTCTGATCTGCTTCACATTCAGGAATGGGATCTCCTGTGCCAGCATTTGCATTGAACAAAGGGGAAACTGAGGCACAGAAACAAAGCAACCAGCCTGCTCTGTGTCTGCTACATAGAGTAAATCTGAATGTGGTGATAAGCAGGAGTGCTGGGATGCAACTCCAAGGCTTGCTTTCTTCAGAATAAGCCACCACGCAAAGAAATCTCGCTCTAACCAGACGCCTGCCAAAACCAATGCTGTTAACACTGCTCCAGCCCTGGCGCTCCAAAGCTAGAGAAAAAGGGCGTGACAAATAGCAATTTCATGAGCTCAGCAGGGAAGAGCCAGCCCGTCTGGTGGTTCTACCAACAGGCGTGTTTCAGTGAAAGCCCAAAGCAGCTGAGGCAAATCTTTGGACAGTTGCAGGAACGAGGGAGACATGAGCATCAGGAGATAAGAGGAAGTCGAGCAGAGCCATTGCAATAAATACAGTAAAGCCACCTTCTTGGGCACCCCAGGAACCTCCCCAGGCTGTGGGCTGACCCCAGAGAAGCATCTGAGGCAACATGGACCTTTCATGCCTGCCAGGCTTCTGACAAAGGGAACCATGCCTGCAATTGCAGAGCTTGGTCCCTAGCCAGAAGCCCGTTGCTATGTCACTTCCCAACTCAGTCTGAGCCCTGCTCCCAAGAGGTCCACTCATCTTGGAAAGATAAGAGACAGAACAAAACTTGCTGAGGAATTACTTCATTCCCTCAAGGCTGGGAAAAGCCATGCTCCTCAGTGGGCTAATGTCCCTGATGATTGCAGCCTTTTCCAGGCAACAAAGAACATGATCTTCATTAACCCCTTCCCTCTCAAAGACTGCTTCAATTGCCTAACCCATTGCAGGAACGTGATTAGACAGACACTGTGATAGCATCTGAACATCCCACAATAGGCAAGAGACCTCCATAGGGGAGGGAAACGTTACTTCCCTTTTACAGAGGCATAAAGTAGGTAATTTACTCTGGAGTTTGGCAGTGCTAGGAACTGAAGTCTCTTCAGTCCTGTCTAATGTTTATCCACTAGGCTGTTCTCAGGCTTATCTTGATCTAGGGATACAGGACTACCGCAACCTTCCTGGGTCACCCAGGGCAGCCTCATGTGACTCCGAACACCTGGCTATATAAGCCTGATCAACTTTAAACCTAGCTTATTGCTTTGCTCTCAGTACTCCTTTCACAAGGCTGTTCCAGACCTGCAAATCCCTGGTGGTTAGAAACTTTCTAATTACCAGCCTAAGGGCATTCCCGGCAAGTTCACCCCCTCCCACTCCTGCACCTACACTCACCTTGAGCTGAAATACTGCTTCTGCCTCCCTGATGTTTATTCCCCAGATGCATTTAAAGTTTGCAACTGTACCCCCTCTCAGCCTCCCTTTTGCTCAGCCAACAAACCAAACTCTTCTAGTCTCCTCCAGCAAGATCAGTTCCCCACTCCTTGATCATCTTGACAGCCTGTCCCTGCTGTCACTGCAGTCTGAATTCATCTTTCCTGAATGTGACCGACCTAATAAAACAATAAACTGCATTCCAGGTGAGCCAGCAATTTCTGCACAAAGGTGTTAATACTTCCCTGTCCACAGAGTGAATGCCATTGCCTGATGCACCTCAGAAGTCGCAATTTCATCCAGATGGCAAGTCTAGAGGATCCAGTCCGGCAAAAAGTGGGTGGGTGAAAAGGGTCTCAGTGACATCGCTGGAGCCTGAGCCAGGGTTTATTTACCTCACTTAATTTTAGGCATTTAAGTAAAACACTTTTAGGATTAGATTACTGCCCTAAGGTCTCTCCACAGTCAGTGGAAGGAGATGGGCCTTCCAGAAAGTAATTCATTCTGGGAAGGTTTCACTCCCATCCACTATCACATGAACATAAGGCAATTAGTCCTCTAATTCAAGCCGGAGGGGAAAAATCCTTTAATAGCCCAGCAAGTTCTGAACGGAAATACTCCCCTGCCTGTGAAACACAGATTCCTAAGGCGGACTTGGGTGTTCATGACACATATCTCAAACCGCAGTACTTTGCCACCTCGTTTGAGGAACATCCATTTATCTCTACACATCGCTTTAGAATAGTTCTGCACTAACAACAAAACTCTAGTCTTTTCTTACCTGCACGTTGAAAGAAACATCATCCAGAGGGGGCGGTGGGGGGAAGGCACTGGGTGGTGCAGACATATTCCCAAGGTCATCAACAGGAGGTGGAGGTGGAGGAAGGAAATCCCCTAGGAGAGATAATCAAGAGAGCTTAGACTCACAGCAGAGCACCAGCATTTTCCCACTTCATTTTAGTCCCTGGGCCACTAGGGTCACTGCCTCTGAGAGAAAAAGCAGATATTTACAAAGAGACGAGAGGGATGAGCTGAGTAGTTGGAGCCTGCGTCCTAGCATGAACTGTGCTATATTCCCAGCTCTGCCACTGCTTCCTAGTACAGGAGTTAACACATCGTTTAACCATTGAATGCTTAGCTGCACTCATTCTTCTCCTCAAGATGGCTACAACAGCTTGTTAATATTTGTAAGTTTTTTAGAGGTCCTCACATTGAGCAACAAAAGGTGACTTGTTATGCAGACTGAAGGGAGCAACAAGTCATTCCAAACCCCAAAGCCTATGTCTCATTCAAACCTGCCTCAGGGGGCTACAAAACTTGCAATAATGAATGCCCTGAGTCCAGCCTTGCCATGAATCTCATCCAGTTCATTCCCATTTGTTGCCAAATTATGCCAGCTCTTTTGACAACTATAAAGACAGTATTAGATGCTACCCAAAAGCAAGGGCATCCAGTTGGAGAGGACGTTTGGAAGGCTGGCACTGCAGCTCCAGTCTTTGGGGCCAGGACTCAAGCAAGTCAAGCCTGTTTAATCTCCCCGTCAACACCAAGCAAGCTGCCAACTTCCTACAAGCACAGAGTGAAATCACTGCCTTGGACTCACAGGCACTGGACCCACCAGAGAAAACATCCTTTTTTATTGCCTGCTCCAGGAGCCCCCTGCCCCTTTTGGCTTTGGCAGCTTAGTAGTGAGGGTCTCTAGATCAGCTCCTCTCCCGTATCCCTGCTGCTGGAAGGGAGCCACACTCCCTGCATTTTCCTTTCCTACAGGGACTTTGTAGCTAGCCTCACGTAGGGACCTGCTGGGAAGACAGCAAGCATTTCCTCGTGACAACAGCCAAGTAAGCAACGGGCTTAAGCTCAGAAGCATCCGTGTCTTTTAACTCCGAGGACGCTTTTGAGGTGTGGCTGATGTATAAAGTATCCACACTGCAATTTGCCTTTGTCTTAAACTCCCCAAACTGCAGAGGTAAAGACAAAGCAGCATACTGGATATAAAGCAATCCAACATGGCATAGAGAGCAGAGGTCTTTCCAGAGGACTTCAGACGAGACTGCAGAATGAAGGAGAGCACAAGGGCAGAGCAGAAGGGGCTGCGGGCAGCAGGCAGGCAGGCTGGCAGGGGCACCGGAGGAGGCAAAGAGGGGAGTTCGCCATGTGCACTGCACTTGGCTCCTGGCAGGCAGCTGCCTGCAATTTGGACCGCTCTAGTTTAGTTTATTTTTATTCCCTCTTCTAAAGCTTCATGCCACAAGTGGAACTGTTTACTGCTGGCTCTCTTGCATTATCCAGGATAAGAGAAATGAATAACAATATGTATTTCACGTTTAGGAGTTATTTCTTTTGGAGGGTTTTAACCATTTCTGTGAGGAAATACGCTCTCCCTACTTGACCATCAACTTCTTAATGCAATGCCACGCTGCCTCCCAGGAAGATCCCTCCATGCCATCCCAAATTACAAACAAGCAGGCTCCGAACCTCTTGGAGAGGTGCTGAAGCAAACTGCAGCAATCTCCAGTCCGCAGACGGCCTGGGGGCAAACTCCAGCACCCCAGTGCCCCAGCCACGAGAGGGGCACAAACGGCTGCTAGGCAGCAGAAGCTGCGAGGGAGTTTCAAGCTATTTGCCTTGGGAAGCAAGATGGGTCTGCAATCCTGGAAAGCTTTTAAATTCGACTCCAAATCTGCTAAAGCCATATGCTCTCTGAAAGAGAATTTTTAGGGATCTTATTTCCCAGGAAAATCATTTATTCCCAGCTTCCCTAAAGTGAGACTGGCTAGAACTCACCAAAAAAAGAAAAAATCTGAATCCTTAAAAAAGTGTCATGCTAAACACAGATGTACCAAGACAGTTTGAAATAACACACTGAAAACCAATTTAAAACAATCATATTGATCCAACAGCTAAAATCCTATGAAACCTACTGGCTGACGATATTACAGAGTTCAGGACTGATCTATTAAAAAAAAAAAAAAGAGTACGCACAACAACTTCTGCAGTATCTGCTCTTTACCCTATAATTAATTCAATTTTTTATTTTAAATTATATGAAATATAGTGCAGAGTAAAAAGAAAAGAAGAAATATTTTGAAATGAGTATCTTAGGGTTCCGTTCTAAAAATGCCAGGATATTCTAGTGCTGTGTAATTTTTTTTTCCTTTTCTCTGAAAATGAAACTCCAGACAACCAATGCGATTTTGCAAACAAATTCAACTTCAGTGAATAAACACTTCCCAAAGAACACACTTCATATGAAGTTTTTCCAGTTAGTCCCAGCTCCAGTGCCAAAGAGTCATCTCCCTGCAAAGCACTGCACAATAGTCAAGACATGCTCCTTTTACTACAATATTTCAAAACATCAAAGTAAAATTTAGGTATAGAAGAAATTGCTTGAAAGTAGAAAAGGGGGTGAAGAGTTCGTGCATAAACACAAAGATGAAGGGGAGAAGGACAATCATTATAATAACCCAAAAGCAAACACCATTTTGCACCTCTGGAAGACGTGTTCCTCCCAAAAGAAAAAGAAGGTTGGCTAGATTTTTCAGAAAAAGAGAGAAAGATAGAAACAAAGAGAAGAACTCTTTTATAGAGTTTGGAAAAAACTCTGTCCTTCAGAGTAGGAGACAGCTGCCTTTACCACCTACTAGCACAGCTCTGCTGACTCAGTTCTCTGTGTAGGATAACGCTTTGCTCCCCAGAAGGGCGACAGGAAAGTTTCTAGCCTGGGAAGGAGAGACCAGATGCCTGATGAACTGGATGGACCTTGCAGATGTTTGGCCTTTTCCTGGTCCTCTGTGAATAGATGGACTTTTCTCCTTCACAGCTTTAGTTATTTATCCTGCCACTGCACTTTTCTCCTTTTCCCACACACAGTTATAGGACCTGATTCTGTTCCCATTGAACTCACTGGAGAAAATTGTCTTAAATGTCGCAAGGCAAGCAGTTACTGTATTGCTATTATTGACATTGCTATAAATCTCCTTTGGGTAACAGGAAATGAAGCATGCAAAGACCACAGGGCCTGTGTCCTGAACAACTTAGTTTTAGAAGGCACATGGTAGAAACAGGGCTACAGTACAGGCAGCAAAGGAGGAAAAAAGTTTAAAGAAAGTTTATGCTACCTGTAACCAGTATCTCACTACGGACTGCTCAAACACACCTTAGGATTGTTCCCTCATCCCAGAAGCCTTGCAAGCTGGCCATGTTTCCTTTGCTTGGAGTTGAGTGAACTGCCACAGGAAGCAGGGAAGTCCATGACCTTGTAGCCGGTAGCTCTGCTATCTGCTCCTGACCTTATCAAGGAGGAACTGGTCAGGCCACGAGACATCTCGGGGAAGGGACCACCTCTCCCAGTCTGCGTGGGTGCCCTGGCAGCCGCAGGGGAACTCAGACTCTAGCATTACTGTGTTCCCATTAACCATAGGCAAGTAGGAAACGTGTCTCACCCTGAAAGCTCACATCTTCTCTGGTCTTACTCAGTCCCGCTGGCACTCCAGGAATAAGGAATAAGACAGACAATAGGCTTATTAGTATTGATTACCGCTCAGAACTAAGATTGGCATTTGGGTCAAAATTCATCTGGCATCAGTCTGAACACTTGGGAGGTACTTCAGTTAGGAGTGTGATTGCTTTATGCTTCCTCCCGCCTTGCCATGCCAACATAAAAGGCACCTCCAGAAGGCAATTTACCACTTAAAGACAGGTGAAGTAATCATCTGATGGTAACTCCCTTCCCACTGGCTGGAGAGGCAGCTGGGGGCAAACACACAGGGAGTCCTACCCTGCCTCTCCGTAGGAGGGGATGCCATCTCCTCCTCACCCCTAGCCATGGCCCTTCTCCAGCTTCTTCAGTGAGAAACCTCTACTGATTGTCATAAGCTCAGAGGAGGAAATAAACATTCCTCACTGCGCCAACTGCTCTTTTCTTCTTACAGCTGCTAAGACCGTGAGTCAATTTATGAACGCGCTACGCAACGCAACAAATGCGCAAACCCAGTTACTTCGCATATGATGGAACAACATGCCGTGAAACCACAACTCTGTGTTTTTCTCTCTGTAGCCGGCTAACGCAGCGGCACACCCAGAGTGCCCGTTCCTGTGCCCTGAGCACCAGACAGAGGCAACAAGGGAGGGCAGATACTGACAGGGCTGTTAATTCCTTCTCCCAGTATTCTACAATCGAGGCATTAGAAGAAAGGAGAGAAATTCAGTCAGTCAATCACGGCTATGCTGGAAAACTATAGCAGAGCCATAAACAGAACTGACATCCCCCAGGTCCCAGGCTGGCTCTTGGCTTCATTCAAAACTGTGCCATGCAAATGCATTTGCAAGGTCTTACCACCTCCCCCTCAAAATTTCCCTCTTACACTTTCCAAAGCATTTTAAGCATTTCATTGTTATACTTTTCAAATGTGCAAATAAAGAATTGCTCAAAGTCTTAACAGACCCCTATATGAGCATGAGACTATTAAACTGAATAGAAACTCCTTGATTTTTGCCATTGGACACCTGATGCCTTCTGGGTACAAGTACAAGCTGAGATCAACTTCCTGCCTCGTGTAACAAACACTTTTCTCACGTACAGTCCAACCTTTAAATTCTTAAGCGCACTTAAGTTTTCTGCAGGGCCCTATGCCTCCAGCCTTTATTTTTGGGGAGGTATGTCTGCAAGTCAACAAACAAATTGCAACACAGTAATTGCCTCCCCCATTGACTGACATGGTTGTTTAGATAGGAAAAAGATTTGCAGCTTTGAAACTCCTAGACATGCAGAAGGTCCCGCTTGTTTAGTAAGAAGAGACCATGCAGGGGGAAAACCCTCAGAAACACAGAAAAGCAAAACATCCTATTTTTCTCTGAAACAATAACTTTACAAAATCTATCAACCAACAAAACAGGATTCACACTGGTGTTCCCAAATCTCTGGCTGACATCTGAAGATTACATGCCCAGATGTTTTCAATTTTCCTCCTTCAAAACAAAAATAACCCTTTATCATCATCATCATGATAATTTGACTCTGAAGTTGGTTCAGAATCAGTTTGAATCACCTGAAGAACAAAAGTTATTCCCTGCCTCAGAGTAGAATAAGGACAAAGATGGAATAAAACCTTCTCAATGTGTTTCAGTTCTGATCCAAGTGCTCTGTATTTTGGAAAACACTGAGGAGATATAGTCATTTTCCACTGCCTGGTCAGACATTTAACTTCTACTGCAGAGAGCTAAAATTTGTAATTTGTATGTTACTTACAGTGAAACGATTAAGACTTACACTTAGATCCTAATTCATTTGGCATTGGGCTAAAAAGTGTTTTGAATGGGGTCACTGTAAACTTCTCTCCACACATATATACCTGCATTCTACAACAAAAATGGCAATACCCTGCAGAATATTACAGTATTCTTAAGCGGTATGAAACACTTTCTATTGTAAAAGTGACACTGAAGGATTTTTATAGAAAATTCATTGGCACTAGATACGACCTGATGACTAGCAGGTATGAACACATATCCCATTCTGAACCCTCCAAACCATTAAGTCCCCAAAATGAATACTTCCCTATATCCATCTGGATGTACCACGTATCACTGGACAAAGGAAAAAACACAATTAAAATTGTGTTTTGTGTTGGAGCATCCTTGGCCAAAAACATGTCAGGAGTGGTCATTTGAAACCACATTTGCACATGTGAAGCTGTCACAAGATTATATACCAACTACACAGTTTATCTAAATATACCAGACTGGCCTGTCATTCCTAAAATAAGGCAGCTCCACCAACCAAAAGCACTGTTTAAATTACCACCTTTACCAATCACTAATCCTACCATTTGAATACTTTTGCTAATCAGCTCCTGTATTAATAAGCAGGGGGAGAAAAAAAAAAAACACACACACTGGCTAATTTCATTCTCAGCATTTAAAAAAGGAATACTGAATCTGTCAGGTAGTTGCACTAAAAATTTACTTCACCACCTGCTAGCTGAAATATTGCTTTTATGGATTTATATTGTATTAAAAGGTCACTGGCTGTTTAAGTCTTAAACAGTTTTAATCATTCTAAAAGTCTCTTAACAGTAAGAAAAGGAAGCTCAGAACAAACAGCAGCAGGGATTCTAATTAAAAGGGCCAATTCATCTAATTTTATTTGGGGTTAATTATTCAGGATTCACTCTCTGATGTGTAAGGAATAGCAATTAGTAATTTTAGTGATTTGAGGAACATTGGAGGTGTAATCAGTTAAAATGAGTGAGTGTTTACAACACAAGATGTTGAATTAGTTTCTCCCAGCTGGAGAACAGGAACATTAGTCCCCTACAGTTCAGGGCTATGAATCGCAGTCCTGCTTAAAATATGTGCTTCAAATAAAAAACACAAGCCAATAATCATCTTGTAATTTTGTTTACTACATGGAAAGTCAATAGGCAACATGCACCAAGGCAGCTTATACTTCCTCATCTCAACCTTCACTCGCATGATCCAAGCACCCAAACCACTGGGATCGGTTAGAAACAATTTCCCCTTATTGTTCCTAATTGCACAACTTCAACCAGACTACCGCCATCATGATGCACAGCCTTTTACTACAGCTCGCTGAGATAATGAAAGAAGCAGCCTGTGAAACTTTCAAATGTTAATTAACTTCTGTGTTTAAATATACACGGGGAGAATGACCATGGGATTAACTTAAAACCTCTCAGTGCAATTCCTACTGCAAATGCAAATCCAAAATAGCTCCACTGGAATCGCTCTGCATTTATTCCAGTGTTACCAGAGCCAGAATAAGTTACAAAAGCTTTCAGAGGTCGCAGATGAGGCTGCATTGGGGAAGAAGGAGTTGCACGGAAGAGTGCCAATGGGTTGATCCAAGGCTAACTGTTTTGGCATTTGTGTCAGAGCTGAGACAGCAGCTCAGGAGCCACCTTGCCCACCTTTCAGCCTGCAAACACAGCCTCTGGTACTGCTACTGGGTGCTCTGCAGAGCACACTTGACTCCTAATGTACCTGAAGGCTGACATGCTGGCGGGAGGCAACTGTGCTTTTATCAAGGTATAGATATAGCCAGGTACTTCAGCGTGACTGGAACTCGAACTCTAGCCTAAATGTTTCTAGCTTGGCATGGCCACTAAAAGGAATGGAGCTGGCACCCCCAGCTAGGCTCATTTCAAATGACTCAGCTTTTCTTAAGCAACTTTATTTACCACAAATAGGTGCTATTTTTAGTAACCAGCATATAGATCTTTCATTCAGCCTGTGGTCACCAATGGGGAAAACCCCATCCATCTTTGGTTCACGTTAGAACTTGCTGAACTCCCTCTCAAGACACCCTCAAAGGTAGTAATTAGCACATGGCTAGGAACCAAAGGCTCAGTTCCCCAAATTATGCAAAATCTCATGCACTTCACCACACTGGATATCTCTTATCAAAAATTCTGACATGAAAACAATGCTTATGGTAAAGACTGCATTTTTAATCAGCTTGTGTCTGAAGACACCTAGCCGCACCATCCTTCCCAGTAGAATGCAATTGATGCTCCCACAGCCCCAAAGGCTGAAGCATACAAGGGAGGTAGGTTTGGGCAAGATTTATATAATCAAAAGTTTGTTTTCCTCCATGCACATTACCCAGTCATCCTATGCACTATACACTTACAATACATGTCACTACAAGAGCAAGTACAAGAGCATCTGTAGAAAGCTGCATTTTCATTCTTCTACTTATTTTTCTGTATTACTGTGGGGACACGGCACTTCCTCCAGTGATGTCCCACTCCAGCCTCAGCCTCTCTGCAATAGGGAGAACATATTTGCTCACCTCAGCAACACATTTTGTGAACGCTACACAAACGGACCAGTTCTACTCCCACTTGGATGACGTTATACCTAATGTATACCTCCATGACATCGATATCTACCTAGATGAGAGGTCTGCTAGTACGATATTTCAGCTGTAAGGATGATAAATCAGTGCTTTAGAGCAGCTTACTGAGCCAATGCAAGAAACTGTCCATGGCACTGTAAAACGTTAACTAACTTCTGTGTTAAAATAGGAGGAAGAGTGCCGTAAAATTAACAGAGAGGCTCTAAGTACAATCTTTTGCTACAACCTTTTTTTTATGATTGTGGGCATGTCGCTTAACCACACTGCGCCTGACTTCATGGGCATGCAAAGTCTTCCTTTTTCTTCCCTCTGATAAGTTTATATGTAGAGGTAAGAATAGAGTCCATCTTACTTGGTCTGTGCAGCAATTAGTACAGTGAGATCCCGCTTTCAGTTGCAGCTGCTCACGTCCAGTAACGGGGACAAAAGTACGTTCCAAATGATTAAAAAAATGACAGAAACAGCCTGCTGAGATGGAAAGATTTCAACACAAACAACTGGAAATGTGCTGGAAACAAGGGCATCTAAGTCACAAGAGCAAACGTTATCCTCGGAGGAGAAACATGTGCTGCATTCCCACACACAATCCCTCTCTTCAGAGGAGTGAAAGGTCCAGGAAGCAATGCAACAAAGGGCAAAGTGCCTGACTCAGAACAAAACCGAAACGGGTTATCTATTTGTTTATTAGATTATGGTGTTGAGCTCATTTGCTCATCGCTAGGAGCTCCTGACAAGATTTGACATATGCTTAATTTACTAAAGGAGGTCACTGTGAAGGAGTTGAAAAAGAAAGTTATGCTACTGGATGAAAACCTATTCCTTCCTGGCTACTGTTGCCTGGCACAGTCAAAATCAACCTGGTTTTGAGCACAAAGTGCCACGGGTCAGATGTCTCCCCTGAGGAACAGGCCAGGGAAGGTGGTAGGGTGTCCCTCGGACTCTTCACTCTTATCACAAACCGAAAGCCTCTTTCTGTTCAGTGATGAACTACAGAACACCCCACAAACCGCAAAAAAGGTCTCCCCAAACTCTACTCCCGAGGGACTTCCTCACTTTTCAGGAGCTGCGGCCAACAGTTTTTAAGCTACCTTGGACTTCGCTTTGCCTCTAATTGTTCTGTTTTCCCACTTGGGACTTCAGTTGCTTTCCGCGTGGTCAGAGACAGCCTGGGCACTGCAGCTTTGGCTCAAGCCTCGCACTCAGCAGTGGCCACGTCACAGAACATCTGGAAGATGCTGGGCTCATTGTGCATGCCCAGCATGCAAAGGGGAGAGATGACAAAACACACTGCCGCAGCTACAGCCTTTCCTTGGGTGGAAGGGTCAACTGTCCTACAGAGCACTCTCTTCACATAGTCTTTTGCTGATGGCTTGATATATTGGAACAAAAAACACCAAATAGGAAATGCAAATACTGCTCACAGATGAACTGATCAAAAGGCTGTAAGCTGAATTTCAAACTGGCTCGTTCAGTCCCTTCTTCCCCCCCCCCCCCATGCAACTCTTATAAACATCCACACTTGGAAATACAAAGGCAGAACATGTGTCTATCGGATGTGTCTTAGTTCACTGTTTTCAGCAATACAAACAGCACTGGCTTTCTTCCTTCCATTGCAATTAGTGAATGCTACTGGGAAGTTAAAAAGGGAGCTAGATTTTCTTCGTACTATAAAATAAATCTTTTTTTCCCCCATCAATTTAACAGTCAAATAATAAATTACATCCTTAATCCTTCAAGATTATTTTAGATAAAACCAAATGTTTCATAAATAGAATCTTTTTCTCTTTTTCATTCAAAGTAGATAAGTTACATTCCATATATAAACATACACATATGTATATTTATACATACATATACATATTTATATAATGGTGATGGTTTACGTGGAAGGACTTTGGTTTCTTTGGGTGGTACTTGGTATAAATGTCACATGATCCAGTTAAATGGATAACAAAGAAGAGAAAGGGAATTATGGCCCAAAAAAAAGTATGAAAGAAGGTATCCTTCCCAGGGTAGATTCCAGCTAGGGATGCTTTACATCCTCTCTGTAGTACTTCGTGATAGCATGGAAGGCAGAAGGGAAAAAATGATGCAGACTTTCTGTGCTTTAAGATGAATTTCACCCAAAAAACTGATCCACAAACTTTCTGCACCAAACATCACTGCCCGATACCCCACAGTCCCTATACAGACTTACACACACTTCACATCATATTTTAAGCAGAAATTCTGTAAAATTCACCCTTTTCATATAACACAACAAAGTAGCTGAGCTTCTCTTACGCTGGCTTCCTGACCTGCTAGTGGTTCACAGACACCTAATTAGGAAACAAAGTGCTAAACTGACTTTTTCTAGAAGTAATTGCATTTATGTTCTCTACACTCCACAAAATCCCCTGCCAAGTACCTTGCCACCCCTTTGCTGGTCACAGCTCAGAGAACTGTGCTAGGAAAAATGAAAGCAGACAGTGGTATTGCACATTTCTGTGTCACTTCCCATCAGGAGGATCCTGAATCATGTGAAGGAGGACCTGCTTAGTGCAGAAAAAGGATGATACAAAGAACTCAGACCTGATGGACACTTCTGAAAGCTGTAAAAAAGCAGAGAAGTAGAAATGAATCGGAGAGGCATAACAAGAACTTCACACTGATGAGAACCACATTCACATTCTTGACACCGATACACTCATTAAAATAAAATTCACTCCCTAAACTCACCCAAGCACAGTGTCTATTCCGAGAGCAAAAGTAGGGTATAAACAGTGGCACTGTGGTACCTGCACTGGTTTTCAGGGAAAGCATGGCTGTCATACTGCACTATCTACACTAGACCATGATACTGGTAGCTATTCAAATACACTTTTTAAGCTCCTTACCGTTCTGAGAAAGCAGTCAATCAAACAAGTAGTTCTGCTAGTAACTCTGCTTGGTGTAAAGTGTTTCCTTTCCCAAGGAAAAGTACTAGGGTCTGGAGCTAGCCTAGGGAAATTGCAGTAACTGAGGGGGTGCCATTGCAAAACATATCATACCAAAAGCTGGGTCAATTATTTGGTGTAGAGAAACTGGGTGAGATCATTTTCAGATTGAATTAAAACTTCTATCTTTAACCAAGATTGAAGAAAATGAATTACTGAAATATTTGTGGATATGGTTAAAAGGAAAAACATGGAAGGAAATGAAAATCTTCTGCAAAGATTGTGGTTTTGTTTGCAAAGCCAGATATTTTATTTTGTAAAAAATGCTGTGCAAAAAAATGATAGCAAACTCAAGTAGCATATTGCTCGAGCTTCAGGGCCCGACTTCTGAAATCTTCACTCTTAGGTTTGGTTTTCTCTCAAAGCTCCTACCTGGATAGATTTAGGCAAAAAATGAGATCAGGTGAGGTGGGAAATGCTTCTTGATTTTCATTTCTCCTGACTTTTTTTTCCTCAGCTATGCTGCAGTGAAGTACAAATCCATTGTTTTCAGATTAATGACTGATCTTCATTTTAAATCTCCACTCCAATATAAATAAGCGCTTATAAAATAATTAAAATGTACATATTGAGTGTGTGTTCAGGGAGCAACAAAAGAGGATATATCTTCTACGAGCAGAAAAATCTCTACCATCTTTTGAGGCCTGATG
Organism: Struthio camelus; assembly: GCF_040807025.1. Taxonomy (NCBI): domain Eukaryota; kingdom Metazoa; phylum Chordata; class Aves; order Struthioniformes; family Struthionidae; genus Struthio; species Struthio camelus. Next base: position 20,651,763 of record NC_090950.1, read on the forward strand.
CCTGCAGCGAGCAACGCATGGACAGGTTACTTGCTGTGGGGCAGGCAGCTCTCCATGCTGTTAGAAGCCCATGCCTACAGCAGCGAACGTGAAGCTGAGAGCGCTTAGCAAGACTGGAGAAGAGTGGACGGCCCATCTCTTCTTCAAACAAAAGTCCCTCCATCAGTGAGATGCAGGAGTAGACGTTTTCCTCCATCAGACAGAAGACACTATGGGAAGAGGAACACTTTCCAGGTTTGCTTTCCTAGCAAGCACAAAGATAGAGCCCAAGCAGGTGCTTTGTTTGGAAATTAATTTAATGTGCAGCGATGTCCTAATATACTGAGGCTCTATCATGAATCACAGAGGCCATGTAATTCAGAATTGCTTATTAGATGGGTCTCCCCACACTCTGAAAATTTTGGAGCCTCTGTCTCTATTTTATTCGTGAAATGCAGCAAGGAGAAAAGCCCAGCTCCTCCAAAGGCTGGTGCTATCCATAGCAGATTGGTTGCATCACGCTGCCCGGCACTTGGCCGGTCTCTTCCCTGTGACCCATGTGGTTCCCCTGCAGTTGAAGACTATCACTACTCTCTTGCCTTTTTTCAGCCCCAAGTGAAATAATAAGGATGTGTTGCTGCCAAACAGCATGGCGTTTTTACAGTAAAATGGTGAGGAAGTATGTTGTGCGCCTTGGTAAGACGGCACATGTAGATATTTAAGGGTGCAAAGCTTTCTAGAAGAATCATCCCAGGCACAGGGAGACAAACGTGACAGAGGCGTGGCCCTACTGTCTGTCTAGAGCAGAACAGACAACCATGCCCCTTCGGAGAGTAGTAGCTGGCTTTGTTAAATGAAACGCAGCAATACAAGGTTCTGCAAAGTCACACCACCAGGTTTCACCCATCACCAATATCACTGCAATATTTGCAATGCATGACTTGCTGCATCCAGTCACCCAAGGTGACTGTTTTATGGTTTCTTGTAGTTCTTCCAAAAGCAAAACTCATTCCTCAAGGATTTCAACAATCACAGCCACATTTCCTTGATGAAAGACACCCAAGAGAAAAATAACCCTATTTAAAGAGAAAACATGGAAAGTTTAGGTATCTGGGTTGTCAAGGAAACAAAAAGAAATCAAGAACACACCTGAGAATGATCGGTAATTAGCCAGTATTTATCTTTGTATACAAAGAAAGTCTTTTAGATTGAAAAACATAGGCATTACCTAGCTTTAAAATCCAATACCACATGATCTGCAAAACCAAATGGGATGCTGAAGACCATTTGAGAAGAAGGATTCTCTGCTTTCAAGAGACTGTGAGATTTAGTCTCTATCCTTAGCAGCTCACAGATATCAAATCACGTCATGGTGATTAATATCTTGCTGGATTAAAATCTTTAATTCCAACGGATTTAAATGGCTAGTTTAAGAGCCACTCAGACTAGTGCCCTAGGCTGTATATGATCACAAGCACAGAATGGCATGCTGTGATTATGGCATTGATCTTTACTCCCTTGATTCTTGAAAAATCTGCAACTGAAATTGTCTAGCAAGGACGGGTAAACAAAGGTGTGGGTGAGGTGAGCCAGCAACATCTTTCCAAACAGTGGTTCTGGACTCCTCACGAGAAAAAAGGTAAAACCTGTTTTGACTCCCCTCTACTTTATATTTAACACTCGCAAGAGAAAAATCCGATGACTGTTTAAAGCTTGGGATGATGCACGCCATCTTCAAGCTATTCCTGACTGAAACGTTTAATGTTTCATGTGGTTTGGAAATGGCTTAAATTCCCTACTGAATTTTTCATGCCCATACACAATTTAGCCTTTATAAAAAATTCTCCTTCAATTATCTGCTCTGCAGCTTAGGAAAGATTCTGCTTGATGCAAAGTCAGTTGCATTGGTACAGCCTCTCTTTTTCACCTTTTTTTTTTTTTTTTTTTTTGCTTCTTCTTGTTGTTTAACTTGCTAGGTTTTACATAAAATATGTCTACTTGGACATGCCCACTGCAGCTATCTGGACCACCTCACTCTTTGTGCTTACAGAAAAACAGCTCCACTTTCTTTCTCTCTTCCCCTCACCCCGCTGCAAATGGCAAAAAGGAACAGCACTGTGGAGGAGCTAAAGGCCTGGCAAACTTCTGAGTGGACCATACTTTTTACTCTGAAATACAGGGAGTTGTAAATCCGTAACATCAGGGCCCCATGGAATAAACCCAGTATGTAGGCACCCTATGGGCAATAAAGCCTGCAGAAGGCACGCTGTCATCTTCCCTCACCGTTCCCAGCACAGGAGATGCGGCAAGGAAAATGGGCGTCACTAGAGCTCTGCAATGTGCCAGCTATTCTTGGAGGCAGAAAACAGCCCCTCAGGAGCTATTGTAGGAACATGCAAGCGAGGACAGCCCTGAGACCACTCTAACAGTCATCCCCAGAAACTTAAAGCCATCCTCTTTATGTTCTGTCCTGGTCAGAAACAGAGACTAAAGACACAGTCTCTATTGCTTTTCCTCTCTAAGCACCTCCACTTCACTGAGAACACATCCCCTAAGGTTCCAGGAATACTAACATAAGCCACATACAAATATTATGTTAAAGAAACTATGGGAGTAGTTCTCCTATTTTTGGAGACAGATGTTAAAAAAGCTTCCCTAAATTACTGGAACAGGACCCATACTATCTCCTCATAAAAGGAATCCAACTTCTAGGCTCATTGCTAAGCAGTTCAGACTTCCTTTTATACTGTAAGATTTCCTTCCCATAAGATGCAAAATATATTGTCTCAAGGGAAAAGCAGCTTTATGAAGAGGAAGCTTCATGTGCCAGAATTGTTCTCTTCCATTATTTGCAACATCCTTTCTCCCTCCCATTGTTTTCATGGTTTTGGTCAGTAGAAGAACCTGCAACAAAAAAGTCAATTCCCTAAGCAGAGCATCTATCTGCCAAGAGTCCCAAACAACCTCTATTCTTCTGCAGAGCCTTCCTGATGTCCAGAAAATATATGTGCAGGTATTTGTCCCATGCACAGTTCTGCATAGAAACACAAATTTGCTAAAAGACTTATCTTCTGCTGTTCTCAGAGTAACATTTGATGAATGTCACTCATCAGCAATCTCCTACATATATGTAGAACTTTGTCAAATAGAAGGATGAAGAGGAAAAATGAAAAGAGAGAGAGCACACGCATGAGAGAGTATGTGAAAGCGTGACCACATTCAGTAATGACCAGTATCAAAAGGAGGAAAAAAAAATCCGGTGTTTGAAGTTTCCACATGCAATCCAGAGAAATGCTCCATTCACATGTATGCACGTGGTTGCATGCAGCATGGACTCAGCTACACGCTTCAGTTCAAGAGCATGCTTAAATGTTAAGTCCCATCAAGATTCAGAAAGCATACATCAAATTAAGTGTATGTTGAAACGTTTTGCTAAACAATGGATCAGTTTACGTACTTTCCGCAATGCATTTGCTGAAAAGAGGCTGAACGGCTGCATACGGTACATCCCAGGAGATCCCCAATTCTTTCCCAAAGCATTCATTTACTAGGATTTCACTCTTGTACATTCAGCTCTGGGGAATCAGTATGGGAAACTGGGACTAGGGAATCTGTAGTATTAACGATGACAGAAATACCCATGGTAGTTAACATGACCACGAAACCCACCATCTGATCCTGATCATGCACCCCAACAGAGCCACTGATAACTCCTCCATTTCTTTTGAAATCTTCTGTAAAAGGTATAACCTCCTCAAAATGAAGCAGAGAAAAATCCAAGGTTCTCCCAAATCAGAAACTAGGTGACTTAGGCCAAAAGGGATTTGCTGTTAGAAGCACTGAATGGGGTTACTGAAATAAACAAATATACCCAGTCTTTCTGTACTCTACTCCCTGAAGAGAAACAATCAAGAGGATTAATTTTAGACTATGCACAATTTTAATGTGAAAAAACCTAAGCTGTATCTTAGCTTTTAAGCAAAGACCAGATGGAAAGTCTATCATTAGAAATGCCAAAGGGAGAATACACTCAAAAGTTCGCTCCAGAATGGAAAGGTCATTTCTAGTCATCCTTGTTTTAAATGTTCTCAGAAGCACTCAAGCTTTTGTAATAAGACAGTTTTCTTTCAGTTTATCAACTTGATTTCCTCTAAAATAAAATCAAAAACCTCAAAACAAAACAAAAATCACCAAACAATAGAGAAGACAGAAACTTTAAAGGAAGGCGCCAGCTTTCTTTTTTCCCCTCTAGAGCAAAAGAATCATTAAATTTTTAATGAATTACAGTTCAGATGACAAGAAATGCCACAAAGATGATCTGTTGATTCTACCCAGGGGTGTTTACTTAGAGCTTCACGTGGAGATTGATGACATGCTATATACTACAGGCAACATGTCAATGAAGCCTGAGAAGCAGAACTTGGCTTACCAGGTACTGATGTCAATGAAGAACATGTCAAACTGATGAGCAACAGCTCAGGTTTCACTGCTATGTTCAAAGCAACATCCTAAGCCCCCAGTGTAGACCACAGCCAGCTGACAGATACAACTCCTCTAGCACGTTTGCACGGTAACTATTACACTGCTAGTTAGGAGATCTGAGAAGCTCCTTAAGGATCTCATTAGGGCTAAAGGTGCATTAACTCAGGCAGCTCACATACAATGACTACCAGGAGGCAAAACTGTAACCGGTAATTTTCACCTGAGTTGTTAGGATGACCTGAAAAAAATGGAGGTGCTTACAGCTTTACTCCACTTGCGAACTCTCATGAAAGTTACACTCAGCTTTAACTGAGATTTCACCTATCATTAGTCTCCACATCTAGCTAACTGAGAAACAACCCCCCCCTCCCCCCCCAGTTAAGATAAACCCACAGCTGAAGTACAGTATGTGAATAAGCCTGCTGGGAACACAGCTTCCCAATCCTAACAGGAATATATTTAATCAAAGACAGAAAACTTCAACCTCTTATTTTCCAACAAATATAAAAAAGCACATAGATATGATGATATAAAATTGGCATCTTCACAGTAAACACATCTGTGTCCCGGTGCAGATTACTCCCAATGAGAACTGGAGCTACTGGCTGAAGCTAAAAGCATTTTCTCCTTTCAGATTATGTCTCTTTTTCTTGGCTCTACTGGGCCAGACCAGACAAGAAAGATCTGGATTCAGTTCTACCTTGTGTGTAAAGAATGAAGTTATTTGCAAGTTCCAGACAGCTGCATTTGTATAAACCCACTCACAGGAGCCATCACTGACCTAACTTCGGGGCAATGGAGCTGCACAAGTCTCAGAGCAAAACATGACCTGCAGTACCACTGAACAAAGGACAACGAGAAAAGACAAAAATAGGACTTCGTTCTCAGGTGTCATGCTAAAATTTTGGGGTTAGTAACAAATGCTTTGTTGTTTCTGGCCCACTTGCAAACTGCGATTACTCCATATAAAATGGTTAACAAACAAGAAGCATAAAATCTCCCAGCTCTCTTTGGAAAACTCCTTTCCAAAACACACACTCATTTTAATCATTTACTATTTGCAAGAGAGAAGAAAGAAAAACAAAAAGGTAGGAAATTGGAGATGATCAAATCGTCCCTAGTCCCCACAAATAGACGTTCTCTGCCTTTCAATAGTCTTGACTAATCATGTTTTTAAGTAGCCAAAAGATTTTGCAATTAAATGCTTATATAAATAAGATGCATCTTTCTGCTTCTTCTGATGCCTCATGAGTTTTCCAGCTCCTCTTATAAAGGGCTCTCATTTCTCTGTGCATGACTGAGTCACAATTGCTACAAGAGAAAGCTCTGATTTCAATTCCATCCCAGTCACTGACCGAATTCCCAGAATCTTCATCACTACTCTTGGATCACAAAAAAAGAAAAAGGAGAAAAATAAAATAAAAAAGCGGAGTTTGATTCCTAAGATCAGAACCACATTTGCTGGACCGGTTTGTTAGAAAAACGATCTCTGGCCTTGTAAACTAAGCATATTTAGTCAGGTACTCAGAGATCAAATAAACACGGAGCCTCACAATTCCCTTCTTGCAGACTCACGTTTGTGATGACAACTGCACTTTCAAGAGATGAAATGTGACCTTTAGGTCCTCATATTTAGGCACTGATTTTTCAACTTGTGTTACCTCCTCCTCCAGTTTCACAGGTGGAATTCATAGCACTTTAACGTGTAAGTAGTTGGCAGTGTCCACTAAACAGGAACGCGTGACTTACACAACGTATTCCTAAAATGGAGTATTCCAGCTCTAGAGACCCATGATGTGTTGGATGGTCAACTTATGTGAGGTATTAGACAAGCTGCATTATCTCTTGGGAAAGATCAACATGCTAAACAAAAGCTGATCTCTCAAAATAATTACTTCACTACTACCTTATATCTCTTTTATTTGCTTCCCTACCATAGATGCACAATACAGTCTCGCAGGGCAAAAGGGATAACTATCAAGAGCACTTTTGGCCACGTACAAACAAGTAGCACTAAATATGAACGCGTGCACTGCCACACAAGAAACAGGAGGAAAAGAGTCTTTCAGCATGAGAAATATAACAAGGCAAATGATTCCTCCATCAGTTTCACCCAGTAATATCTCAGGAAAGCAGGATGAAAACATGGTGGCTGTAGCAATTATTTTTCTAATAAGTCCAACAGTGATTGTAGGGCAAAAGGGCTCAGCTCTGACCATGCATCATAGCTCTTGCCTTGGAGCAGCTGCCACGTTTAAAGTATTTTCTGTCTGGTCAACAAGAATGATTCACTGGCATAGACAAATGTTTTAAATATCAGAGTTTTTAGACTTAGCCAAAACAGTTATTCCTGCAACTATCTAAAAGACTCTTGCCCCTAATGAGGGAACTGAACAGTTCAGTGAAACCTAGAGAATTGGCAGCCAGAGATCCACTAGCCTGAACCCCTTCTCCTGTCACAAGGTCATTTCTCCCTCTTGAGGGCACATCTTTTTTTTTTTTATGCCCCCAAGCTGAGTTCCTGATGTACTAAGAGAAGTCGGTCAAGTATTCTCATGTTACAAACCCAACTGCCTTTTCTGCTGGAGAGACCCCCTGCTATGTGGTCTCACGTCCACATTGAAATAGGAGAAAATGCAGGCCAGCTATGGTTTCATCTAGCACACGCTTCTTTGATATGTTGCCTCTTGCCTTTACACATTCAGTTTTTTTTTTTTAAGAGAGCGATGTCAGAAATAAGCTCCCAGGTTAAGTTTCCTTCTATGCTTGTAGAGTCGATTCAATCAGCAAAGTCCTATTTTTCCTTGGGTACCACACAAGGAATTACATATCTCAACTTGCGCTCAAGCCATAGAGAAAACAAGGTCGGTCGGAAAGCATAACTGGAAGGAGGAAAGGACGCAAAAACAAAACCAAGATCTGCGAGATAATCTTTGTCCAGAACAGTGAAGAGTAGCAATTAGAAACATCTAATTCATTTGTCAGTTGAGGCCATTTGATAACTCTGTTACTGTGAGGAAACCGTGGAACCTCAAAATGCCATTTAAAACAGACTTTTCAGAGCCAAATTGTACTTCAGATTTCTCTGCCTCTCCCACCCCCGTGCATTCATCTCTAACATGACAGGAAGGTGCGCTTGAGCAATAGGAGTTCAGTTTTCAAGAAGGAGCTTAATTGTACTGCAGTTTTCAAAAAACCAATACAGAATTAATCATTTTGCAGAAGTTCTGCACTCTGCCTGGGGGGGGGCTGCTTGGCAGTATTGAGGAAGTGCATGGTGTTTGACTTCCCAAACTGAGTCACCATTGTAAGCCCCAGGGCAGTATTTATAGAGCTGGGGGAAAATTTCCAGGAAACATTGCTTACTGGCACTCACAAAAATAGCAAAGGAAACTCTTCAATTACTAAACTTTTAAGGAAGAAAGTCTTTCTTCTTCATGTCAAGACAGCAAAGAAGCAACCTCTATGATTTGCTTGGGAGCAGTTACAATTAATATTGTTCCTTATCTAAGGTTTCCCTGACAGTAGTAGATGCTGCTCCTAAGCTATTAATTCTGTACAGCTGCAAGGTTGTTTTTTTCTCCTCTGTCTTTCACTGATTATTTCTAGGATAAGATGCTGAAGTCAGCCTTGTCTGGGAAAACTTTAGCAACTCTCTCCTGGAACATGCTTGCAATATTATCCAGAGGTTGAACTAGAGCTCATGCACACATACTTGGGCAAACCCAGGTATTAACAAGAGCATAAACACGGCAACGCAGAGGACAGCGCAAACTACTTACCTGACTGTCCAAGATCTTTATCTGTGGGAAATGGTTACAGTCTTCATTAAAGCACGTCAATTGGTGGGTTAATTCGTTACTGAAGCTAGCCCACGCAGAGGTGAGCTCTGATACCTCTATACAAAGATTTCATACCTTGGGACTGCAGAGTAGACAAAGCATAGGAAGGGCACAGATTAGTTAGTAGCTGCATGAGTCACCTAAAGATACCCGTTCCTCTCCACATATGCAACAATTTCTCTATATCTCCTCAGAGCCAGGGACTAAACATAGGCTTTTTGTCGCCTCAGTAATATTAAGGGTACAATTGCAAAACAGGAGAAGGCTCACCCATGTCAGGGCATGCTCCTTTCTGTTAAACATACATGGATTTATGCTCCCACTTACTGAGATTGGGCAGACGATCCAAGACACTGGCCCTTTCCCTAAGCAGCTGCCATACCCCATTGCAAAGGACATCGACTAGCTGACCACAGAAGTGCACCCTTCTAGAAACAAACACACACACACACACGCTTTTTAAGAACGAGATACAAGTACACAGGCTCACCCCCATCCTGCACACAAAGTGCAAATGCCTAATTTCATTATTATGACTGCTAGACTGTTCCTACTACCCTCACCTCCGAGCCCAGGGCCAATGCCAGAAAACTGCTTAGAGGAAGAGGTCTCAGAGACGTACCATTCCCCTAGGTGTTTCATTCAAATCAATAGCTTGGCAGAGGAGCGAATCCAGTGGGGTTCAGATCAAGGGAAATGTTGCTGGCCTGGACTCGGCCACTGTAAGCCCCATTTGACAGCTCAGCCAGGCAGTCACGGCAGGGACACACGTAGGGGAAGAGGGCATCATCCATCCTGCTGCTCGCAGAGCAGCACAGCCTCCGTGGCAGCTGCAAGATTGGCACATCCCTGCACAACAGTCCTTTCTTTTTGGTATTAAAAAAAGGACAAAAGCGAGGGCAGCAAACAGCTCAAGCCTCCCTCACCCCCAGCTTTGACAGGGCATCGTCCCTCTTGGGCACTCGGGCTGACGAGGCCTGGAGAGCCACGGTGCTGGTTCTTTGCCCTCTCTGTGAAGCTGTCAATCAGCACGGCACACGACCTGTGATGTTCAAGTGACATGAAACCCCAAGCAACGCAACTGAGATCCAACACGTTTGTTTTGCACATGCCACCAAGGAGTAGGCAGATAGAGCAACGTGCTTTTGAACGCTTCCCGTGTGGGTAGTAGCCAAGCAGTCACGCAGAGATAAGAGGTTCCCCTCACCTCTTGCTCAAGACATATTGCCCTTTCCTCCCATCTCCCTGGCACCATTAAAGATAATTCAAAAATCTGCTACCTATTTTTTAAGATCTTTTTGTTTCAGAGCATTTTTTTCCCCACTATTTTTTGAGAGACCAATTAAAAATAAAAATTTACTGGGGAGATGACAAAAGAAAAAAAAGCGTCCGATACCATTGGATTCGGCCTATAAGGAACTCATACATGAAAGAATTATGTCCCTGAGCACTTTCCAACAGACTTTCAGAAAATTTCATCTTTCTACTTCCCTGGCTGGATAGTCTGTTTGAGTAATTTTCTCTTTCTCCTGGGGTTGGTTGCTAAGAGACGCACTATTACTTCTCTCTCTCTCTTATGACCCGATTACTGTGATCGGCGAAGACAGCGTGCAGACAACAGCCTGACACAGCTCATACACGAACATCGGCCTTGTTACAAAATGATGGACTGTATTAACACTCTGCAGCCCCTTCGCTCGCTCTGGCCTTTGCAGAGTCTCCTGGCACAACTGGGGGCTTTTACTTCCCTGGCGTCTGAAGTGCACGTTCAAACGTTTTAAATCACAGGACTGGGAAGGGAAAAGAATGGACTTTTACCTCCTATGTTTCACTGCCTGTCAGCCAGAGTAGCGTTAATGGATTCTTATTGAGAAACACTCCTTTTCTTACCCTGCCCGGAAGTGGCTCAGGAACTATTATCATCTCTTTTCACTCTCCCGCAAAAACTTTGCAAATACATAACGTACTTTAGCTTGTTAACACATTCCCTTGAACAATTCGATGGCACATTGTAAAGCTGACATTAACGCTTCAGGGGCTGAGAGGTGATCTGGTCCTGCAAAGAGCGGAGCTGTACTGCTCTGGACACGAAAAGCAGCCAGAAATGCCTTCAAGTGTAAGTGCGTCATGGTCCTGTGGAAACCACTGGGACTCCCAAGGTGCTTGCAGCGTGTGCTTAAACCGCTAGGCCCTGGCATTTCACCCTTTGCAGAAGGGTCCTAGGTGACAGGGCCAAGTGGGATAGCATAGGAAACTTGAAGTTCAGGCTGTGAGCTTATGCTAAAGGGCCTGTGGGGCAAAAAGTCAAGGAAAATTGATTTTATTGATGTCAGTACAGAAGAACGGGTCCAAAGTCAGTTGGTACGGATCACAATAGTCACTTACCTTAGAGACCCACTCAGCTTATGTCTACTAAGAATTAACTTTTTATAAGTCAAATTGTAAACATCTGTCATGGACTATATCAAACCTAGGTTTGAAAAGATCTTGTCTGTTAGCGCTGTTTAAGCTCTGTTTTTTTTCTATTCTTGACTCCCACTTCTCTTTCCTTCAGCTTGCTCAGGGAGCAACTCTTGAGGCAGAAGCCATGGGCAGCCCCTCACAGAACATGGGTTTGGATCAAGCTTTGGCAATACAAAAGTACAACGCTGTCACAGAAAGTTCAGAAAAGCCAGCTTCTGAATCTTTCAAGAGGGATCTTATAATAGAGGTGGCCTAGATATACAGCTTCCTCTTATTACAACTATTCCTTACCTCCACAGCATTCCCCATAAATTCAATGCTCAGCAAAGTAAATTCCCATTCTCGTGCCTGTAAGTTTTCTGCCATGCAACCCCTTTATGCATGCAACGTCCTTTATGAAGAGCTTTCCAGTATGGTTTGGTCATGTCTAGACTAAACCAAAGCCTTTCGTTAGCCATCGTTACCGCAGGAATTAGAGCTGAAAAAGACCAATGAGTGTTTTGCTATGTCCCAGCTTATAGGCTCTCCTCTCTGGAGGTGAAATGGTGCCTCCATCATCTGCACAGCACCCAACGCAGCTCGAGGGAGATGGGTGTTTCTTGGCTCAGAGCTATGAGAAGAACAAACAGGAGATTGCTGACTGGGCAACTCTAGTGTTGGACTTAACCGCTCTGAGAGCGTTAGAGTAAATCCAGTGCCAACCCAAGTCACCCAGAAAGCTTCTGGAACACGCTTGCGCCTTCTCCCCTTGGCTACGACTTTCCAGCGTGCATGCTAGGTAAAGATGATGACAGAAGGGTAATTTATACATAGCGATGTCTGTTTATTAGGAAGCAGGCTGGGTTGCTGTTCATCCTAACCCCTTCTGGTTAACTGCTCTCCCCATGGGAGATGGGAGTTGCAGGACTCAGTCTTGTTCACCAACCCCTCAGCTCTTGCACCTAGCCCACTTAGATGTGCTTTGCGTAAATGGAGAGTATTTCAGGCCTCACATATTTAGTCCAAATTGTAATTGTGCAGGATTCACTGCCAGAAATGCCTGCTCTTTGGCCACAAGCACAGCTTCTGTGGCTTGAAGAGTTGCTCATTCATTCTTCTAACCTTTTATTAGACCAACCTGTAACATAATCCAACAGACATTTATTGCTTGTTCTGACTTAGAAGTACTCTGCCCAGCAAAGTAAAAAAGCTTTAGGCAGAGAATAGGAAAAAAATATATGTATAATCCTTTATTATAACAGTTAGTTTTCACGGTATAAAAAAGCTGCAGTTTGTGAACACGGGCAAAAAAATAAAAGAAATGTTACCTGACTGTTAACTGTCATATAACAATTGTTATTACTTAACGGACTAGCATCTGGAGGAGGTTAAAATTTTAGATTAAAATAAAAAGGACAAGTGCTGCCTGTTTGAATTCAAGCTATATCAGCATTAACATGGCTGTCTTGCTTTGATTGGGCACTACAGCCTTTTAGGACTACATAGAGAAAAACATTATATTTTTAAAAGTAGGTTTGATATAGTCGATGACAGATGTTTGCAATTTGAGTTATAAAAAGATGGCTTCTCTCCATTCTGGTGTACATAAGATCTGTCTCCTTTTTCTCCTTCCCTTTTTTGCCCTTTTTCTTTATTCTACCCAAACTATTGTGGTTCACAGAACAGGCCACTGTAAAGATGAATCACTATTCAATGTTTGAAATAATGAAGTGGAAAAATTAAATATAGTATCTTGGAAGAAAAGAAAATGAGAAAAAATAGGCATAGCAGAAAAAAATAAAAATCAACCTGCTGAAGAGCGTAGTGTTTGCTTCATGACATCAACGAGTTTAAGGAAGGAAAAAAAAAAAAAAAAAAGAGGTACAATCCCACTCATCAGAATGAAAAACAAGGCTAGGTAATACTTCAAGTAGTTCCCAAATTAGGGGTGAATGTTCCAAAGCCTCTGAAAGCTTAATATTTGTAATTTTAACAAAATAGTTAAAATTGTTAATAAAGCTTGGTGGCTTTACTTGACATTTTGTGAACTACAGATAAGTATATTGGTTCAATAATAGTTTTACGTGCCTGCTTTATATTGCATTTTTCCCAATGCCATTATGAGAGGGGATATTTCAAAAAAGAAAACGTCCATCCTGAGAGCAGAGCCAAGAGCACAGACCTATGTATTTGTCCGAAACAAAAAAGCAGATTCAGAAGCTATTATCCAGCCTTGGTAGCTTATTCTGCGATGACCGCAATCAAACCAATAGGACCTCTCAGAGCCAGATTATTTACACTTGTGAGAATCACAAGTCATGACACTAGTCACTGTGCTGTGGAAAACAGGGCAAAGCTCTCTGCATCTCCATCTGGTGAGCTTTTACTTTCAGTGTAAGAAAAGTGGCAAGATATGAACAGAGGCAAAAAGCCAGAGGAACAGCAGAAAGAGATGCCAATGTTTTGTCAGCAAGAAGGGCAACAGCCAGATCCCAGCAGGTCCAACCAGCATCAACTTTTCATGAGTTACAGAGTAGAGGGGCTACTCTAGGGGCATAAAGGCACCAACTTGTCTCGTGCTTCCTCAGAACAGCTCAACTTGCTTAGAGTGATTTAAACCTGCTATTACTCAAATGAGAACCACCATGACTCTCCAACTGGTTTCACTTGGTTCTTAACCAATGGGGAAGAGGATGTCATTAGAGAGAAATCAACGGAGACTTCCGAAAGGCTGCTCAGAACCAGTCCTGAGCTACCCTTAATGAGGAACCCCCGCCTTCGTGCCTATTCTGGTGGGCTTGGGGGCTCCGTTTTTGCTTTAAATGCTCTTGTGTAGAAGGTAACAAAGCCACTCCAGAGAGATCTGGAGCTTCAAGTTCATTTTTACTGTCTGTATTTTGTAATAGTCTGTGGATGATGCATTCCTGACACTAATGAATCAAGTATTGCTTCATCTGCTCCATTTTGTTCAGTGCAAGCAGCACATGGAAGAACAAGAGGAAGAATTAAGAAGGGTTTTTGAAGTATATAATATTCCCTTTAAAAAGGCTTTCTTTAAAAAAATAAGCACTGACGTGGGGGCTGTGCCTAGGCACAGTCGGAACGATTAGCAACAGTAGTAGTCCTCCTCTTGGTCCCCACAAGATTTTTCATCTCTGCGAGCTCAATCCTGAGAGCACGATGGGAACAAGAAAAAGGTTAGAGCATTTCTCAGCCCACTTTTTCTCTCATCACTGAGACACTGCCCCCTCAGGAGCACCAATGATTTTATCATGCACAGCTGAAGAGCAAAACAGAAAGCAAAGACCACCAGGTCCCACTAGAAACTTTCTGGAACTTCTAGGACTCAATTTACCATTAAAACAACTGAGTGACAACATATTCCCATGCATCATCTGCACTGCAGTAACTGTCCATGTTCATAACATGCACAATAGCGAGCCTTTGCTACTACTGCAATGCAAGAAGGTTGAACTAAATCGTATTACCTCATCTTAGTTTTGGACTGAGCGCACACACAAAACATTATCAGAGTCCAGCTGACACACAATACACTGCTCATGAGCATGAGCCTCATCCTAACAACAACTAGGAACGAAACATCAGGAGAACTCATGTGAAGCAGTAACGAGATCAGATATACCTCTCTGTCTCACAAATGAAAGATAATATTTCCAGTAGCAAGTATTACTCTTCATTGTGCTGTTGTACTGACACACAAACAGGATAACAAAACACCTGTAGAATCTCCCAAGGCAGCCAGGATTTATCCTGTAAGGGCTCTCATCCAAGTAAAGGATAGACTCTAGAACTGTTCAGCTTCTGTGAATCATCAGGACTATAGGGTAGGGAAGAGCAAAGCTGAAATACTTAGTGTCTATTCCAATAAATCCATACCGAACCTTCAAAAATTAGACAGAACTACTGATAGCAGCTGCTATAAACAAGATCCACTAGGTATATGTGAGTACAAGAAAAGAAATAAAAATCAGCCTGATAGAAGCTAGAAGCACGAACTAACAGACTCAGCAGAAAATATTAGCCACTGCTAAAGAGCCTCCACATACATGAAGAGGAAGAGGGCAGAAAGGGTCAAGATCAGACAAACCTGTACCAGCAGGGTTTAGGCATACAGAGCAGCATCAGCAACGTAACCTTGCCCTGGAGCCAGCTCTTGCATCCTGGCTTCTCACATGAGTTGCAGCCCTGCTCTTCAACAAAGTTAAATGGAAGGAGATGATTTAAAAAACAAACACACGCCTTTAAAAGACCTGCACGCGAGTCTTCTGTCATTCGCTATATCTGAAAGTAGCCCAGGGAAAGAAGAAGGGGAGAGCTTGCTTTGATTCTCATCCCTTCATTTAGTTTCTGTTATTAAAATCATGTTCCTGCTTTTGCAGGTATTATATTCACCACAGGTGGTGATCACCAGGAAAAGATATCAGCACTGATAATTATTAGAAGGACCCAACAGCATAAACTAAAGTCGTTCATTTTGCAAAGTATGTCCTCAGAGCCTCTGAAAGTATGGAAGGGAAGCATCTCCAAGTGCTTTGAGGCCCCATAAACCATGCGATTTTCCTGTGACACACTTTGTCTGCACAGCCATTGCTGGCCAGGGTTGGCACTGTGGTATCTGTCTCAGTCAGTCTGGGAAACATTACTTGCTGGATCTCTATGAATGAAACATAGTCTAAGAATATAAGGAACTTGGTTTCTTTAATAGCAAGTTTAACAGAGATGGAAATCCATGTTTCTTAGCAAGGTGATATTTTTTAATCCAAAGGTATATGTCAACATCTCTTATGCTGGAGACACTTTTGCTTCGGAGTACTGTCCTCCACGCAAAGCTGCAAGCTTTATTGTCACTGATTGTTCTTCCCTAGTCAGGTTTGCTTTCTCATCTCTTCGACCTTCTGTGGTTGCTGCCGTTTTTTTTCTCCTTTAGAGTCTTTCCGCTCTACCCTTCCCAAGAAAGGCCTGGGAGCAGAGCTAGCCACCTTTCGTCAGGAACAGGACATCAGGTGCCAAGCAACAATCCAGTACTTCCCAGTAGGCTAGGATTCATTACCCTACCCTGTCGCTATCAAAGCTCCCTGATTTCCCTTTGAGTCACCATGCATCATGGGACTATTAGCTCTACTGGACCCCTAGCAAGCTGCAACAGTGCTCTAAATGCTGCAATACAAAGTCCAAACCCATAGCTTCAAAGGGCTCGGTGAGCAACATCCCAGAGACCTCAGGCTATGCTCAATTTGCATTAGCAGGGCGTTTCTCCTGCACTTCCACTGCTTCACGTCTGTGGGGTTCTGCTTGGAGGGGAGGGGAAGGAAAGGGGAAAAGAGCTTTTGTGGTCATGAAAACAAGCTTGAAACCAAAAGGATCCCGACCAAAGGCAAATCGCACCACAAAGCCTGACAGTCTTGCTGTGTTCAAGCCATCTTATGACCTGAAGAGCCCCGACTCATGCCTTTCCAAGCACCTGAGGCTGACGATAGAGTTCACATGTTTCTGAAGCCCCTGATTTTGACTTCATAAGCCCTGGCACTGTTCCAGCGTATCCCCAAGGTCCTGCCGCAGAGGCACTTGTGTCAGTGCCCGTCACCAAATCCCCCATTCCCGCAGTGCACGCAAGCCCACAATCTGGGCTGGAGTCACTGCCAGCCATGCTTCCCTTCTGTGGGAGATACTGATGGAGAACCCAGCACACGACACAAGCCGCACTGAGCCCAGCGTCGTGTCTGCGCAGTCACCCTGTGAGAGCTGCTGGCACAGAGGAGCCAGGATCACCGCAGCACAGAAAGCTGGTGAATCAACCCAGGCCAACCTTGCTCGGAGCCAAACCCCTCCTTAGTCTGCCCTGGAGACTGGGGCCCTGTTTTCTGGGATTAACAGGAGGAGGAGAAAAGGGAATTTGCTTCATCTGCAAGCTATAAATCCTCCCAGTCTTCCTGAGCCCAGCTTAGGAGGGAACAACCATGTGGCAGCATGCCCCCAAGCCCCCAGCTCTGCTGAACACACTGAAATGCCAGTTTCAGCATAAAAGCCGGAAAGGAAGAGACAAATACGTGGCAGGGAAAGGAGGAAGGACAATACTTGGAAAGAAAACAGAAGAGAGCAGTCTGCCCTGCCATTCCATCCCCACATTGTACCCTCACATCAATACTCAGTGAAAGAAAGCCCACTTGAAATGACAGCTCAGGTGAGAAATACTCTTCACTCATTTCCCTCTTTGGGATGCTCTTGGCTGCTGCAGCTCACTTAAAAGCCAGCGATCTCTCATCCCTACCAGCAGCAGTACATAGACAAGCACGCTCACATACAGGGGCTTGCCACATGCTTGTAAAGAGAATGGGACTGTAAAAAACAGCAGCAGTTGCACCAAGCACAAAATTAATACTGTCTTCTTGAAAGAAAGCATTATTTCGCTTAGAGATTTTTTTTCTGCTAATGAGGATAGAGGAAGAGCCCGATGTGCGTTGCTTGACGGTGTCTGGCAGGAACAGAGGAAGGAAGCATGTAGCATTAAACACGTAGGCACAGAGAAAGGAGCCAGATGCGAGATTTGGCTGGACGCAGGACTGGAAGAAGCCTCAACCACCTCAGGACCCATCTTCTCCCAGTACAGAGAATTCCCATGCACAGACACATCCAGCTCCATGCAAGGAGCATCTACATTCTCTACCCCAATGCTCCTATCAGGAGGATCTTTTAGAGCCTTGCTGCTTGAATGTCTGGAAATCTAATTTTGATTTCCAGCCTATCTCATCTGCAGATAGGTTTCCTCCCCATATACACTTGTTTTTCTTGTAAAAAAACATCTTCCTTTAGCTTAAACATCTTCCATCTCCCTCTGTGAGGTAAATACAGAGATCTGTAGGATGCTAGGCACCTGCACATCTCAGATTTCAGCGCTCACACCTGCCAGGATCAGGCCCACGCTAAACAGAAATGTTTGCGCCCTTGAGTTGAGCTTATTGAAAACACAGACTTCGAGCAGCAACTCTTCCCACGTATGAAGAGAGCGCAGTGATTTATGGCCTGCTGCTGCAGAGAGCTGAAAGGAAGACGAGGGAAAAGGAAAACACCTCGCTCTCCCCTGAGCTTGGGAGGAAGGGTCAAAGAGAAAGAGCAGCAACCTGCAGCAGCGAGACTGCTGGGGAGGCAACATATGGACATAGCTCAGAGCAGACGAGCCCCAGCCCAACGCCATGCCAACACAGCTCCCCTACAATGAAATGAGAGCTGCTCTCCTCCAGACACCGGCAGACACACTCACTTCTGTCTGCAAAGGGAACAGGCTAAAATGGTGGGGAGGGGGGGAGTTGGAAGAGACACAGGACAGATCTCAACTGGAGATCCCGGCTGTCCCCACCAGAGAGGGAGCATTTCAGGTGAGCAAAGTTAATTCCCTCCAAACTCCCACAATGGGGAATGCTAGCATGCTAGCACTAAATCCTATGGAGAACCGAGCCCAGACCACAGTCTTAGCATGGGGAAGTCTGGTCCAATGTTTGTAGGGCCTACAAAAACACAGCTGCACCCACCTCTCTGGCTAGCTGCACAGCAGAAACCGACGCAGCACATGAATCAGAGCTGTATTGCTATTATTATTATTGCAGTCCTATCCCGAGGCCCCCAAACAGATCCCTGTGACAGCAAGACATGGTCTCTGCTTTGATGGGTTGACAAAACAAGTTGCAGCAAGTCACTACAACAAACAGCAAGGAAGGGGGCTTGCAACTCTGAGAAAATCGCTCACTTACCTAGTCTAAAACTCGCACGTCTTGACTGCTCCCAGTCACATTAAGAAGCTGCTGTTTTTCAAAACACTAGCTGTTTCTACTTCATTTTCTTTTTTTCGTCATTTAATCACTTCTATCTTATTTTAAATTCTATTGAGCATCTTCCAATCAGCACCTCCTGTCTGATTTTTGTGCCTGTGAAGTGATGTTGAATTTTATTTTTTCCTGACACCTGCCTCAAGGTGAGAAAGTACAGTACGGCAGTAGCAGAAACCCAGGAAATACCACCAAAGAAGCATCAGGGTGCAGCTGGAGAGGCTTTGGAGAGGAGGGGTACTGCCGTTTCCCTGCTGCACGGACAGGAGCCCGATTCAAAGGCCTGTCACTTGAGTGCCCTTACCCAGCATTTTCAATGCATTCAAGAAAAAAGGTACAAATGCAATCAGCTGAACAGACTCACTCTGTGCAAGCAACACACCTACAAAATAAAGAAATGCGAGGCCAGAGGATGCATTCTCCCAAATGCTACAAGCAAAAATTCAAAGAAACTACTGAAAATGGTATTTGCTGGTCTCCCAGAGAGATCCCCTGGTATCGCCCCTGCAGCCTCTTTTGAGTGGGTAATTGACTTCAGTGACACTGATTAGGCACGAAACGACATGCCAGGCCACGATTTGTGTGGCCACTTCAAGTGCTATTACAGCCGTGGGACAGCCCTTCGCTCACGCAGTGCCTCTACCCTTTAGCAGAGCAACTTTCCGCAGCGTGTTACACTCGAGCGTCCAGGAAAGCAAACGCTCCTCCACAGAAGCCGCGGATGGGTGGGAGGCTGAAAATATACCAGAGTACAGTGGGGAGCTGCAGCTCCTCTTCTCCCAGACTCATGGTGAGCCAGATGGGATAGACCTCTGGCAAGGGAAGAACAAATTCAGGCAAAACAACGAGCAGTGTTTCTTTATGGAAGGAACCAGTGGGGCACAGAGCTGCCTCCCAGGCTGAATCACTGCTGCAAAAACAACTGAGGTCATTGAAGAAACAATTAGGGAGCCTGGAGGAGACCACGGAGCCATAAAAAGTAAATGAGGCATGTTGGGCTAAATATTCTCTTGCTGTCCCTCCTTGCCTGCCAGGTCCCAGAAGTCTAATGTTCTTAGGTTTATATACGATGGGGCTAATGGCTGTAGACTGGCTGCTGACAACAACTTGCAATCTGTCACTTTTTGAAAGTGGATTAATTTAAGCTGGAGGTACTACTGCCAAATCACTAAGTTGGTCCCCTACTAGATCTTCGCCATCACTTTGTCTTCAAGGCTTGTCAAATGAGGATGTGATCTCCAAAAGCCCTAAATCAGACAAGACCAGGGACTGACACTGAAAAAAACAGCAAATGCCTCCTGTGAGTTATCAAAACCTCCTGGTTTCTAACATACCTCAAAATGCTCAGCGTCTTGCAGGGCTGGATAGTCAATGTTCCATAAGAAATATTTGTGTAGCCTCATCTCCCCCTTCACAGCCTGCAATACTTAGGTGTTGCTCTGTTCTCCTTCCCCAAATTCCTCCTTCCCCAACTGCCAAGAAGCAAAGAATTTTATCGAATATGATAATGTTCCTGAGTAACATATAAGCAGATCTACAATCATTAGAACACACACAATTAGAGCACCCTGACGTTTCTGACAAAAAGAGCAGCTAACCAACAATAGTTTTCCCAGGTAAAAAAAAGTCATCTTCAGTTATTATTTTAAACTTTAGGAGAATTTAAAAAATAATAATTTCCAATTCCAATTTGCAAATGACATTTTTATTGCACTTCAGAAATGGATTATTTTTACTTTTAATTCCAAATGTCTTTCTCTTCCTCTTACTCGCTAATGTCTTGTTACTGAAGGCAACAGAACAGGTGCATATGACTGAGCTTTTCCCCTCCAACACATTTGCTTTTTTTGTTCTGAATTCTCTTGTTAGAGTGGCAGAGGAAAAAAAAAAAAAACTAGCAGGATTTTCCAACTTTCTAATAAAACACCCTTAACTTTAGGAAATTGCTCAAGTAAGAGATTTAATAAGCTACTTTCACTTTCAGGAAAACTACAGAATAATGAAAAGGAGAAAGGAAAACAATAAGCTCTGAAAAAATACACAGTTGAAAAAGGGGGGAAAAATACAGTAGATATCATTTATCTTATTGCACTCAACAAAAAATAGGAAAAAAGTAGAGATGGAAGAAAGTAGAACATCTGAAAGTGAAAATCAAAAGCTTGTTTTGCAATTTTCTTGAATACAACTGATTTTTTTTTTAGGGGGCAGGGTAGTGAAGAGGAGGGGGAAGAGTTTTCCACCTAGTTTTAGCCACAGAAAAATACTTGGAATGGAAGGGTCACTACTCTACAAAGACAGCTCCCTCTCCCTAAAATCCTTGTGTTCCACCTCACACCTACTGTGGTAAGGCTTGGTCATGCACTCTCCCCCCATTGCTTATGGGCAGCCAGGGTGCTCCGGTTGGCAGCTTTCCTGTTGCAAACCCAGGCAAGCTCCCAGCAGCACGTCCTGCTGGTGGGAACTCCCTCCCTCTGCTTGTCCACAGCACAGGAACCCAACTCTAGCATTTGCTGCTCCAACGTCTGATGAACGGACAGTGGAAGACTTTTAAAACAGGAAGTAGAGCACGGCCAAAGCACGGTGTTTGGTAGGCTATTGTTTTACTAACATAACATCTCCAGAGGCTATTGCAATGGTCACATAAGTATCCACATATTACATCATTAAATTATTTTATATTCAAAAGCCTGCCACAGTAGAGGAAAAAGAACACAAAAGTAAAGCTGAATCAAACTGGCCAGCTGGAGACAAAGTACTCTTAAAGCCATTCTGCTAAGTCCATGCCTTGTCATCTCAAACCTACCCATACCCCTGAGTCATCCCACTTTTGCAAAGAATTGGGCTGGTATGAGAGAACTAATACTGAAAAGGCTGTTCAAGTCCCAGCTCCTCAGATCAATATGTACCAAACAAACAAAACTCCTTGAAAAGTACCAGCTGCTTTCAGTTAAAATCAGGTAAGATCTGTCCCTTACTCATCCTTTATAACACCCCTGGCACCTAACATGAGGGTAGCTATCCAGAGAAAGGGCAAAATATACTTTCAGATTTGTCTTGATTTGAATGATCTGAAACAGGAAGGCTCCCACAAACTTATGAACCAAGAGCAAGCAAAGAACAGCCTGCTTCAGAGGTTAATTCCCCTTAATTAAACAGGTGTGGTTCCTTCCTAAAAAAAATCCTTACCATCACCTCCTGGTTGTTTGTATGGATTGTACTTTGGCTTGGGGGCAACAACAGGCGCAAACTTCTTTGGTGTCTGCTGGGTGGACACCGAGATGCTGGGAGTCCCAAAGGCATGCGTGGTCTCCATCCTTGCAGTAACGTGACCAACAGGGTCATTGGTACTTTTGGGTGGCAACCAGGATGGGTGAGACATGGTTCAGATCTGAAAGGAATCATACACACACATCAGGGATTTAGGCTGAGGAAATAACAGTGGTAAAACCTACTACTATTCTGATTTATAAAATTAAATAAAATCCTCTAATACGTTGAGCTTTGCGTGTTTATCTCGAAATACATTGGTATTTCTGTATAGGGCTTAAAATACTAATCTGTCCCGTTATGTCCTGCAATGTTAGCAGAACGTGGTGTTATTTTACTCTTCAATCCAAAGCTGAGGCAGGCTGATACCTTGGAGAAGCCTATCAGTTCCATCTATCAGCATAATGGTGATATATTTGCTTCGCCCTATAGGGCTTTTGTGAGTACATTAACATACGATTATGAAGGTGCTATGAGGACAAGTGTCATTGTACATAGGCAGAAACACTTCCAAAAATGCACTTTATATGACTTTAGCACTTTTCACGTGTCATTTAGGACCCCATGTCCCACTGACTTCCATTTAAACTTTTAAGAAAAAGGTTTTCAAAAATAGCTAATCATTCTTGATGCCTCCATTTCTGAATGCCCAGCTTCAGATATTTTAAAAGCATGCCCATTTTGAAAAAATGCCAGAAACCCACAGCCGCTGACAACCAGGCTCCTTTTAGATGTCTCAACTTGTGTAACAGAAAACAGAGGCAGCCCAAATCATTACTTATTTATGACAATTTTGGCTTTGGCCTTTTAAAAGCCTGCATCACTTTTGAGAACTGGACTTAGATGCAGCTGAAAATGTTGTCTATAAAATACCTGTTCATAATGGCCTGAACTGAAATAAACAAGTGCTTTTCATCACGCACGAATCACACTCATCACGTAGCAGCGACAGCCCTACAGTACCCACAGAAGTTATCTCTCTAAGAGGGATTTGAGGATTTTATTTAATTAACTTATTAACTTTTAACTTTTAAATTAACTTAAGTTTTATTAACTTATAGCCCTCTGAGATAAGGGTGGGAAAGGTGATGGTGACTGATGAAGCCACCCTGATGAAGGGTGGCTTTTGGCAGGTGTACACCACCTTGGAGTGAAGTCGTTACTGAACCCTGTAGCATTACAGCTCTCTAGCTATTCTGACACAGCTCTGCAGTCATGCATGTACCCATTTATTTGAACGTCTCACGAGGAGATATTTTCATAAGCCAAGAAGAGCAGCCACATATAGCCAGCTAAAGGTCAGTGCTCAAAATCTGAAAGTAAACACATGGCTGATATTGTCACCTCTGCCACCTACCATCAACAGAGAGACGATACAAATATCTTCTCATTGATATCACTCAGGAATGCAACTAAAGGAGCACCCCCCCCCAAGCCTACCTGGACTTATGCGTGGTTCCTCTAAGTTAACACTTCCATGCATACATGCTCCCCAGAGAAACAAATAACATTCGAGCTCTGCAGCCAGTCCCCAGCATTACATGGAACATTTAGGCAGGAAGAAAGTATATCTGATAGCGTCTTTAAGTCTAACTAGATAAATAAAGCAAAACATCATATCTCGTTTCCCCCTTCTCCTAATTTGTGCTCAGTTATCACTAGAAATGCCAAGACTGAGTTGCAGGGGTTGAGGTGCAGAGCTGTTTTCCACACTCATCCTAGCTGGCAAAGCATCTGCATCCTACAAGCGACATGGAGAACAAAACCAAGAAAGTCCTTTATCAAAGACGCAGAGGGGTACTCTTAGATACAAACGTGGAAAAGAAGTCCAGCAAGATCCCATAAGGATAATCTTGTCCTACCAATTTGCCGTTAGACGATAATAGAGTCAGTGTAGGCAGAACGAGCTACGTCTCTGCATCACCATGCATGGGGATAGCATCGCCAGTTAACAGCAGTGCTTGTTAAAAGCTCACGTATATCGATGTGTGCCTACTTTAGCCTAGTAAGTTTACTCCAGGTAACAAGTTTCCTACTTCAGGAGTCATTTCTACTTCAAGCCTGCAAAGGAAGGACAGTTCACGGTCTGAACCCAAGACTAAGAGCTAGACAATTTGAGGTCATCTTCCACCTCCATCACTCCTTGCATGGGAGAGGGGCTGACAAGCGCTGAACATACAACCCAAAGCCTGCGGCTCATCCTTGTAGTGAAGTATGACCAACTCAGAGCGAGCATGGTTGGTTTGCAATCTCTACTGCTAGAGGGGGAGTCTGTTGTGTGGGACACCTGATGTCAGTGTAAGGAAGCCAACAGGGGCCTGCACAGAGCAAACAGCTCTAAATGAGGCAAGCTGGGAGTGTGGCAGGACCACACTGGAGAAAGGCAACTGTCATCTCCTGCAGTTCCCCCTCACCATAGCTCTGCTAAGGCTGAGTTGCAAAGCATGAAGCAACTTTTCCTCCCACATACAGCTGCTGTCCGATCTCACGTTAACAGTGAGGAGCATAATTCTGAAAGAAAGAAGTGAAAGGCAGGTCCTCCCCACAGGGCCAGGGAGGAAACCAGCCATGACGGCAGGGGAGAAGGGCACACGAACCACGCTTCCACTGGCCTGGTTGTTCCTGTCAGCAACACCAGCGCTCATGGAACAAGACCATGACTGCCACTAGAGCAAAAAGGCTCACCTACCCTGCCACCTCCTCCCCCCGCCTCCTTCAAAAATGTAAAATACAGAAATAAAACTACCTAGGTTTTAAGAGGAGAAAGTACAGAGGGCACTCAGCTTTAAGAGCTGAACAGGACAACTCTGCACTCTGCTTTCTTACCACATCCAAAGTCGACTGTATCTTACCCATTGCTAAAAGCGTTCTGGAGTTGTATCTGGACAGGTTTTCAGCCCCTTGCTTGATGTCTCATATGAAAGACTGTCCCGTAGCACAAAGCGCCCTAGGACCATGGCCATTACCTCCATACTGATTCAAAGCAAACAGCCCACAGCCTAGAGGATTATCACCGTTCCTATTCTGGCAGCTCCCTAAGCTGCTCCATAACTACCTCTCGGGCAATACGCTAATATGCCTTGGTTGCACTGAGCTCTTATGGTCTGCCAAGTTCATGGCATAGGTAGGCTGAGTGAGGCATGAATCAGGAATATATACTTTGGTAGCCAGGTTGCACAGTGCTGGGGTGGCAAAAGACGATCTGACATCTCAGTGAATGAGCGTAAGGGGCAGAGTGCCCCTACGGGCAGTTTGGGAGTGTGAAGACCACACAGGTGCATCTCAGTTGCTGACTGCATCAGCTGTTCTCTAAAGTATTTGTTTCGGTGGTGTTTTCCAATTGTTTTCCTGTTAGCCTTTTCTCTTCCTCTTTCTTCCTCTCTCATTTTCTGATATGTATTTGTTGGCACTTGTGTTTGCTATCTGTGCCTTGACAATGTTTTCAACCAGTTCCCTTTTCCTTGTCTGTTCCAGCCCTAGTTCCCCAGCTTCAATTAAATTTAGCCCAGCTACTTTGCAAGACCATAAAAAAGGAAAATGACCCATTCTCTGTTTAACTGCTGAGGCCAAACTTCTGGTTTTGTTTTGATTTTTCCACCACTTTTCATGTTTTCAGTGCACGTGACAGCTTAGGGTAAAGGGCCAAGAAGGCAGCAGTATAAGGGACAGTGGCACACAGATGAGCCATAGCACCCTACTTCTCTCCTTCTCTCTGCATTATTTCTTCATAGTGGAGTACTCCGCTAATTTAGATGAAGCTGTCTGTTTCCTCACTATTCCCTGCAATATTGCCTTTTCTCTCTCTCCCCCTCTCTTGCTCTCTAGTCAGTAGCTTCTTTGGAGCAAAAGAGTGGAGATTTTGTGATGGGGACCTGTAACCAAAACAGCACAGGGCAATTTGTGCTCATAACCAATCTTCTTTCTCTAAACCTGCTCCTACACAGGCCACTGCATCCTGCATCATCCTAGCTCCTGCACTCAGACTGAGACTCTCCAATAGACAGAGGCAACTCTCTTCTGGTTAGCCAGTAAACATGACCAGCAAGTGCACACACTTCACTTATCTTACACTTTTATCTTCCAAAACGTTATTTCTGTCACTTCTACAACAAACAGTATTTTTAAGTAGATGTTGAATGTGGAACATTGCACAAGTCAGTAGCTGGAAGAAGGCTAAAATCACTGAGGAACTTGGAGAATAAAAGAAACACTCCACATTGGATACTGCAGGCTAAAGAGAAACAAGAAACAGGGAAAGTATAATGAAGGGATGGACTGGTAGAACAAGCAGGACCAGAAAAAAAGATACTGGGAGCATGTAAACTAGCAGGGGATAGTGAAAGGCATTCTCTAGCCTTGGTTGTCACAGATGAAGCTGCCTTATCCATTACTGAGGGGAAAACAACAAGTTCCTCCTTCTAAGGTAATAGTGGATGGAGTAAAAAAATCACCAGGCCCAATCTGAATCACTTTGGTTTGCAAAAAATAAAAAAAATAAAAAATTACTCCCAATGGAGAAAACTGCAGCTTATCAACCTTTTGCTGGCCAAGATAGCTATTGCTACTCCTGCATGCCAAATGCAATGCATTAAGGGCCTGATCCCTCTGCTGCTCAAGTCAATAGCTGGTCCATAGAGCTTTCACTGAAAAGCTAAACCGTGGATTAGATTTACGGTTGCCTTCACGTTTCTGCTCCAAGCAAATCATTCGTCAGGCATGGTTTCCCTTCAACAAGGCCCTTCCTAGCAAACCTGAGTAAATCAAGCCAGCCAACATTTAACAGAGCCAGGCCGAAATGATCTTTGTCATCAGAGCCTGCACCCCCAGGAATCCTCCTACAGCAACAGCAAAACTCTTGATTTCAAAGTCAGAGCCTCCCTCTCGCTGTTTTGCCAGAAGTCCTCTGCATTTCTGCCTCTCTCCCACAGACAGCCATTGCCCTTGATCAGTAGTAACTCAACACTCCCCTTCCACAGCATCCTGCTACAACTTTTTCCCCTGCTGCTCCTTATTTATTGAACACTTTGACAGCGCCTCTTTCCCAAATTCACTGTGTCTGCCTCATACAAACCCCTCCTTAACCCAAGCTTATGTCACAGCTTTTAAAGTCCTGTTGACCATCTTGTCTAGCTATCTGCGTTGTGCAGGGCACAGAACCCTGCTCAGCTATTTCTCCTGGAAGCTTTTGATGAGCTAAGGAATATCCTTTAGAAAGATACGCAGTCTCAACTGAAGAACGCAAGAAATAGAGAAATCCACCATGGCATTAGGTAAATTGTTCAGGCAGGCAATCAAGCATCATAATTAAATCTCCTCCTTTATGTCTGGTTTAAAATAATCTAGCTCTGCTTCCAACCATTGGATCTTGTTACGCTCTTGTCATCTGCATTACAGAACTGCCTCTCTTCCTTATGCAGTTGCTTTCAGAACACAGCCAGGTCATTGGTTAAATTAAATCAAAACACTTAAAATTAAGTATCAATTAAACTCACTTTAAAAAATAGGTTTTTCTTGATTCATTCATGTATATTTACTCTGAACTCTCCAATTTTTCCACCAAGCTTTTCTGAAATGGTGGATGCCAGCATTTTTTCCCCAAGAATGGTAACTTAAAATGGAAGGGTGAAAGTAATTAATAGGCAAAAACCATACTGTCCATCAGCTGTGGCTGCCCAAGGTTCTGTTATCCTTCCTTCCTTGGAAGCATTAGTCATCACCTGCTTTTGGAGGTAGAAGTTGAGACTGGACTAACCATGACAAACAACATTAACAGCGAAGAGTGAAATCAAACTGCATAAATAAAGAGAACAGCGTGCTCTGGTTCTATCATTAGGAAACCTTAATGCTCTAAGTTCATAAAACTGTAACCATAAAAGAATACACCACAGAAAGGAACTGGAATCCACAAATCCCAAGACGAGACCGTATTATCTAAAAATGTCAGACCTGGAATATCAATATGAGCATAATACTAGACAATAATAAAAATCTGACAGTTTGGGGTTTTTTTTTTTGTTTTTTAATGTGTGCGCGTAAGTGCTTGTTTTTGCTTTTAATTACAGGATGTCATTCACCTTTGAGAAGGAAAGGCAAAAAAAGAGGGTTCCAAGTCAATTTAGCTTCACATCAGATAAGCAATAGAAGGGCAGAGTACCAATTTGTCTACTCCTGAAATTGTTAGCACATTCATCTCTGAAACAGCCTGTTTTTTACCGTGATTAGACTATACCCAAATAAATCTTCATTTTCATATTCACAGCATGGACGCTCCTCAGATGTTGATGGACATTGCCCAAACAGAAGAATTTGTCCCTTAGTTAATTAAGCTAACACTTCATAGAAGGTAGCAACAGTGTTTAATAAAAAAAAAAAAAAAAAAAACAGTAACATCAGTATGCGCTTCCAGACAGTCTGCTCTTATCTTCCATCCTACTCCTTCTTAAATCCACTGGCTTGATTTAGGTCTATAATATTCTGTCTTGTTATTGTCTATGCACAGCTAACCACGACTCCTGACACCAAGGGACTGACTAGATACAAGGAGGCACCTTATTCAGTGACACTAGATGCAGCTGGAAACTCTCCTGGGGCTTATTTTTGATACCATTCAGGAACATAGTCAAGGCATCTCCTTCCCTGGATAACCAAAGTTCGGCTCTCAGGGCTTAAAACTGCCAAATGTAAAAAGGCAAAGTGAGTTCCCTCCACTCTCCTATCCATGCAACAGGACTTGAAGATGAAACTATTGACTTCAGTTCATCTTCCAGTTGAGTTTTAAAGATAAGTTCTAGCATTGAACCAAGGAGACATTCTTCCTGACGCAAAACCACGTCCTGCATTACCTTTTTTAGTCACAAAGGCGCAGCCTGCAAGACAGGATCACTCTACTCTACTCCAAGCTTATTTGTCTCCCTTTTTTTTGCCTGGTATTCCCAAAAGCAGGAACCCAAATGCTCTGCTGAAACACAGTTTTTTGCTTTGTCCTTATCACCTCCACTCCACTAATCAATCAAAACTAGTAATAGAGGCTGACCAAAGAGATTTGCTCTATACAAACTCTCACAGCTGCTCGTTTCTCTTGGTGTCTTTTCCCTTTGAAAGTTAAGTGAATTTATTTCTCCATTTATTGCCAGTGATCTCTAGCCACGGAGCTTTCCTGTTTCTTGCAGCGTCCAAGAGAGGATATCATGTCAAAATTCTGGTCTCATTAGAGGTCTTTAACCAAACATAGGAAGCACCATAGGTACTTACAAACTCAGCTCAAGTCCTCTGGGATATCTTTCCCATATGGTATTACTTATCCTCATCAGTTTTACATCATTTGGGAAATTATGTGATTCGGGATAGTTGTGATCCCTTTTAAACTCCCTTAATCATCACAACAGTGCTCAGTTTAAGTACTGTAATATTAACCAGTCAAAAGAAGCTCCTCTCTCTGACCCTGCCAATTGCAAATTGATGCGGGCCCTTTATGATCCTTACACATCACATCAGCAACCACAAGAATGGCAAAGTCACAGGGACAACTTTGAGCGCCGGGATTACCACATCTGGGAATCTGATCACCCTAGTGGCAGAGAGCTAACAGGAGTCTACAGAGCCACTAAGCAACTCTGAGATATGATAAAGAAGAATAAAATACGCTGTCTCTTTTCGGTGATTGATTTTTTGACCATACGTAAACCATCAACCCTTGTGGCAGATCTCTTCTTGAGATTAGGTTTCTTTGCCTGCACCAATTCAGCACTGTTTCTGGACATTTCTTGTTGCTTTGCTTTAGTCTTGAACAGCAAACGTCAGTCGGAACAAGCTTAAACCTCCTCTCCCCCAGACCCAGCATTCCTTCCAACCACTTGCATAAGGCTGGGCTTTGTATCTTCAACTCAATCCCCTCAAAGAATCAAAGGTCCTCCTTCTTCACTCAAACGGGGCTGAAAGCACTCACCGATTTCCTGCTCTTGGTCGTCACTAACGTTATCACAAGAATTAAAGGAGAAAAAAACCTAGTTAGAGCATAGCAAGCATTCACTGCCCGTGCTGAATTATTCCTCCAAGCATATAATCTAGTATTGTCTCACTCTGGCTTTAACAGCTTCAATCAGTTTCAGTGGGGTCTTTCAGAAGACTTGATTTAAATTCAAATCTCACCCTGTTTTGAGCAAGGGGCTGGCCCGGATGACCTTCAGAGGTCTCTTTCAACCTCAGTTACTCTATGACTTTAAGACTGCAGACTTCCAGGCTGAGGCTTCATCTGCACTCAAGAAGTTTTGAAGTAATATAGCTGTACTCCACTTAAGCCATATCAGCCACATCACCTACTGACAACACAATATTATATTTTCTATCCCCTAATCACAATGGCTCTTAAATGAGTACAACATATGCACATTCTTCTAAGTAACCAATACTTGGAAAATAACCTTTTTCTAGCATGGCTGCACCCAAGCTTGGGTTTTTGCCAGCAAAACTAATTCACTTTGAGATGTGACTTTTGCTACATGTAGCTAAGTCAGTAGAACTTTAAAGTATTAATCAGATACAACAGGTAGACAGCAGATCCACAGTACAGATGGCAAAGACCTGTCAGAATGATCTCTACTATGATACTGCTTATCACAGATTAAAGTCATCATGCATATAGCATTCATCAGACAACAACTCAATGCCACATTCAATCTTACACCAAAATCCTACTGCTGGGACAATTCTAAGATCAACCAAAAACTTACAATTCTTTAAGCTCCTTTCTTAGCTTATTTATCTTGCATCAACCTCAACAGTGGGAAAGAGAGAAGGGCAAGCTAAACATAAAACTCCTTTTCTTTCACACTATAATTGCATTAGCAGCTTTGGGAGTAGATGTAAGCTATTTGAATTCGACTGCTGCTGCTGCAAAATACACATATAAAAGCTGATGAACGACATCTTCCTTTTACAGCGATGTCACATCCTGGTGTTGGATGACAAACAAGGCTTTAAAAACCCAATAAATTGAACTTGACTGGCCCATCTGCATTGAAACAGAGAGATAGAACCGACTCCCTGGAGATAGATAGATCTATCTAATCTAACACAACTCTAATGACCACATTATAATTTTGCCAGAGAGCACGCCGATTCCTGACTTCTGTGGTATGAGGCAGTCCTCAGCAACTCCAAATTAACATTTTGTCCAATGTGGTTATATCCAAGGCCTTTACTACCAGTCATCACAACAAGCCCCAGAGCAATTGCAATTAAGCAGACAGACCTGGTGGCCCACCCAAAACGCAAACTTAAGGGCAGCAAAGTTTGTGGCTGAACCTTAGCCACTGAGCCCAGAGGTAGCTCTGAGCCAGATCAATTACTTCCAATTCTTTAAGCTTCTCTTCCTGACAAATTGACCTACAGGTTTGTGGGGGAGTGTCACTGCACCTCAAAAAAAGGTTGAGAGGGATGCTAGAGAATTTTATGTATTAAAATGAGAGAGGAAATGTTTTAATAGGGACAGCAAAAGAACAGGCAAAATGATGTGAAGTGGTTCTTTTGGGTATCTCAGACCATGAGTTCCCTTACACAAGTATCGTTCTCCTGAGTGCAATTTGTTTTCAAGATCCCTCTACCACAAAAAGCTGACCTTATTCCTTCTGTGCCCAAATCATTGTCTTGCCTATGGGTTAGTTCAGTACTTGGCTTCCAGCTTTAGCCAAGTCACTGAGAAGTAACATAGAGCTCTTACAGATCACCCATCACATAAAACGGTTAAGGGACTTGATTTCCCAACCAGTAGAGTAGTACTGGAATCAGGACTATCAAGACAGTCCCACATAAGAGAAGAGAAACCAAGGCAACACAGAGATGGCAAGGTTAAAGCTTTTACAGTGAGCCAAAAAGTTGTATGGATGCTGATGTTGCCTGTAAACAAGAAGGAACCACACAGAGCTAACATTCAGCTCAGCAGTGAGTTAAGCAACAAGACTCTAGTGGGACAAAATGGGACCATGAAAGCATATTGACACACAGATAATTGTATTAGCTTTACAGACTGCTATGTGTATATGTCTCAGCCTGGGGAGAAACAGCAGGGATCTGAGATCAGTAGAGAGGGGGAAATCAAATACTGAACAAAGTGAACACCGAAACAATGCAGAGCTTGAGGTCACACCCAGTAAGGTTAGCACGTGTGTAGATGGTCTATTATTTTGTGATGGATTCTCTAGGCTCTACTTCTGTTCTAAAACAGTCATGGTTGCAGGAAGAGCAAGCTGGTCACTGGAATAGTCCGCTGCCACTGTCCCTGGAAGAAAACAGCTCTGCAATTGGCAATCTGAACTGGGAACTGTGCGCATGATTTCTGTGAAAGGAAGGGGAGCCACAGCCCAGAGCATGGGCTGTGAGAGAGGACAGCACGTGCCCTACTCAAGAAGGATGCAAGCAAAGGGCCATCTCCGGTGTCACCTTCTTGCAACACCTCAGGGGGCTGGCAGGACGAGCCAGCCTTTGAAACTCCAATGCCTAAAAAGCAAGCAATTAAAATCAATCTATAGGCAGGAATTGTGTGCAGGACCAAAATCCTTAGTCCTCAATTCTTTCCCTACCATCTGATCCACTTAACTTTTCCTCCTCATATCCCAAGCCATCCTGGAAGTCACAGCCTCAACTACGAAAAATACCTGGATGTTTTCTCCTCCTTCCTGAGCACAGCACCAACCTGTGCCTCATTTTTTGGCAGCTCAGCCCATGGCACCTTGCAAATAATCAGGGGAAACTGCCTTTTTCCTATGGGAAAATCCTACACCCTAACACAGAGAAGAGTGATTACTGCCAGATGGCTGGGAACTGATGCTGCAGAGAGGCTGCTCACAGAAGCAAGATATTTCAGTGCATTGTGAAAACTGGAAGAAAGGAGGTACACAGATACCTCGTTGTAAACTGTCAGAAAGAGACTTTGCATTTCTCTAATTTTCACATCAGGTGGTTTGACATCATCAGGACATGAGCACCCCTGATATTCCCTTGTCTCTTTTGCAAGACAAAGCAAAAATAAAGATGATAAGTGCCTCCTTATTTAAGGGGCTGAAAGCCTTCTGCACTGTCAACTAAGAAAAAGGATCTCTAGAGGTCACTAAGTCCTGCTGGGAGCAGAAGACTGGACTATCACCAACACAAGGTAAGGCTTTGTCTAGCTGAATCTTGAAAAACCTCCAAAATGGAGAAGACCCCTGATCTCTAGCGACCTGTTCCAGTGTTGCACTACCCTCCCAGTGAAATAGTTTTTCCAAATGTTCAATCTGAATCTTCCAAACCACTACTTATGTCCACTGCACTTTATTTTGCCATCTGAATAAAGAAATGTTTGGCTCTGTCATCTTCGTAATTCTCTTCCAGTAGTTGCAGGCTGCTATTGGATCACTACTTCAACTCCTCTTCACCAGACTAAACAAGTTCAGCCCTCTCAACCTCTTCTTGTAGGCCGCGTGCTTGAGGCTCTTGACTGTCCCTGTAGCCCTCTCCGGACCCTCTCCAGTTTCTCAACATCCCACTTCAGCTGGGGGACCTAAGATTGGCAGCCTCACCAACATGGAGTAAATGGGAACAATAACTCCCCTCAATCTACTGGCTAGACTTGTCCTGAAGTAACCCAGTATGCAGTTTGCTTCATTTGCAATGAGAGCACACAGCTGTGTTCACTATCAACTCCAGGTCCTTTTGTCAAGGAAAAACAGCACACTGGGAAAAAAATATATATATATATACGTTGAAATGATGCCTAAATCAGAAGAGCCCCTGAACGCCCATGGACACATGGATAGGAGTGGGAGTCCTAAGATAACATTAGGTACCCCTGTGCTATTTGCAGTAAACACAGAGCTCAGCCCACTGAGAAGAGGGCTGTTGAAAGAGGGATGTTATGGGAGCATGGGAAACAGGTGAAGAGAAATACTAAGACCAGAGGCAAGCATGCCTCGTGTCAAAGCACACCAAGACAAAGCTATCTTTTAGTAACTGTAGGACATTAGTTTTGCTCTGAAAAGAAACTTGTGACTAGTGCTTCGGATTCAGTTTTCAGTTCTTCTGTGAAACTCAAAATACTGAGCACCAACATGGGAAACTATTGCTGTTACCTATTAGCTGTGTCAGTTCACTCAAGAACTTCCAATGCTCAAAGCTCTGAGGGACAATTCCTCAGCTGGTGCAAACCACAGTACCAGCAATGAAACTAATACAGTCAGGCAGCCACACTGGCCTAGCAATTTTGCTAAACAATCACCTCATATTAAAAGGGTAACTCCAGTTACTCCACCACTATCACATTTGTCTCTCTTGTTTTCGGCCAACCAAATAACCCTTTGTTCCCCTTCCCAGGGATCAGTATGAAGTTGTGTTGTGATAGAAAAGTTTCCAGACTAATCTGGACACCTTGCTTTCCTAGACGTGAAATGGTCCAAATCTGACATCCTCTAGAAAGTATTACAGTGCTCATCTATTTTCACAGCACCTTCCCAGAACAGACTGAGAGAAAAACAGAGCAGGGGGAAGAGAAAAAGAAATGAACTGCAAGCACAGGGAATTTTTGGAGGGAAGGAAGAACCACACTCTATCCGAATCGCTGCAGATGGAGACACTGATACACTGCTGCATTTTAGCCACTATTGGCAACTACCTGTGTTCTGGTTAAGGCAGTCAAGCCATGCAGCTGGTATGTGCACGGAGAGCTCACTTAATCAAATATCCACCAATAGTGTGGCTACCCTTACCTCACAGGTCTAAGGCAATGTGTGTTCCCACACCCTAGTAAGCATCTGCAAGGCCTTCCAAGTATGCCTTCACTATGTAAGGCCACATATTTCTCTTTCAAAGTAACACAGTTGGCAACTTCTTGATCATTCCAGGAGGACCTTCAACCCCACTAGACCCTTAAGTGCTTCATTACCTCCAGCAGAGCTCTTGCAGAGCTTCCAGGTGATCTACATGAGCACAGCCCTTTGTCAGTTGAAGAAAGCAGACTGAAATGCAGGAGATTCATGTCTTTACAAATCAGGATTAGCAACGTACCTACAATCACTCTTCATTCCTGCAAGTCTGGCCCATTATACTGCAAAATACCCAGGACAAAAGGCAGGACAGCAACAAGAGGAAACCTTTGGGACCCAAATTATTACATTTTTCTTCTCATGAGATATTGTGGGAGAGGAGGCTCTTGCCTCCTCTCAGTGGACTCTCTAAGGGCTATGAAGACCAGTCAGGCGATTTCAGGCACCTGAGCTGTGTGTGCATCCCCAAAGCTTTGTCATTTTTAAGTTAGAAACTGCTGCCTGAAATCATAAAAATACCACATTTTGAAATTGTATTGATATGTTCTTGGCACAGAAAAAATAAATGAACTGCCAACACAACCAATATGGAAACTTGAGCTGCCCTTTGTTTCTGCAGGACTTAAAACACTAAGGGAAAAACCTAAACAACAAACTAAATTGATCCATGGAAAGATATAGTCTGTTAGGACTGGTACTTAGCTACATAGTTTGAAATTAACTTTCACATATGAAAGCATAACCTACCCTTTGATGTTTTTAGGCTGCTCCCATCAGATTCCTTGAGATGACAATCCTGGAGACTTCCCCCTGAAGAATCACTTCCAAGGCAAGTCCCCTTTTAAAGGGAGTAAACTCAGGGCCATTTTTCCTCATGCAATACCAGCAGAGACCAGCTTCACCTGCTCTCTCAGCTCAAGGAGAACCAGCTGGGCCCTCCCTCCTCTGCACTCCCCGCTACAATTTATTGCTCTCCTGACTTCCAATTGCTGCTACTCCAGCTAATAGCTGGAGATGATACAGGAAGGTTTTTTAATCATACCAGGAATACACATATATGCACATATGTACACATACACATGTCCCTGTCATTTTTACTCTACATCATTTACTCAGGAAACTAGGAGAGGTAAAGAGACTCAAGAGAGAAACCGACAGTTGCTCGCATGGATCAACACTTCCAGGCTCTCTCTTTTGCAGCTCATCTCACTCATACTTGTGGTTTCAACATGTGATTCACATTAGGCCCCTCTGCTTGTCATTTGATGGTTCTGTTAAACAGATGTGAATTTATTTAGTCACAGAGCCTGCTCTTTACACTGCCTCTTTGTAGAGCAGATGGGCTTTTTCTTTTTTTTCTTTTTTTTTTTTTTCCCCTGTTCAGCAACATTCAGATAATGATCAAGACCAGTGCACAGGTTTGCTTGAGGATTTCATATGAAAAAGAAGAACATACAAACAGAGACATGATCTCACAACAGCTCTCTTCAGCAGCTACGTCACACCACATGAGGCATCAGCGCTGACGGAGAATGTCAAACTGCAACAGCAGCTATTCACAAGATACCCAAGATCTTGGGGATCACTGAGCCATCTTATAACTTCAGGCAAACGAGCAATGCCCATTCAACCTAGAAGGGCCCAGGAGATACAACTCCACCAACTGCCCATCACAAAGCACGTCTACCCACACTAAAGCTCTAGCAGAAGAGAGAGCTGAAGAGCAAGCTCCTGAGATATTAATGGAGATGTGAAACCATGTACATCTCCTGGGACTCCTCAGCATGGTGAAATAGCCCGGAAAAGCCATTCGCTCCCTGTGTGGGCATTCTTCTTTCTGCACTAAGAGTGCCTTTGGCAATGGATTAAGCAGAACTGCACAAAGGCCCTCTCAGAGCAGAATAAGACTGCCCACATGAGAAGTACGCCCGGAACAGCTATTGCATTTTAAATTCACACCCTGCCTTTGTTTCACAATACTTCCTGTCCAGAAAGGACTTGGCTTCAGATTCAATTTCTGCCCATATCATCAATGGCTGAGGGCTGCTTCCATCTGTGGGCAGGCCATAGCCTGTACGAGAGGCTGAAGTACGATTTGTAGGGAGAAGGAAGGATTCTGAAAACCCTTTGCACTGCCCTGTGTATGTATGCACCTCTATACTGCTTTAATAACTGAACACTGGTGACTTCATCCTAGCAAATGGCCTTACATATGTAAATTATTCCTGCTTCTGCCACAGAAGCCAGGCACAGGATGTGTGTATATGGCACACACAAGTGTCATGTTCATACCTGTGCAAGGATCTAATCCCTTTCCAAAACTTGCAGTCCAGTCTCTTAATCACAGCTTTGACCTCCACCCATTGCCCACCTGCTCTGAAGATGACCTTAGTTTCTAGCAAAATCTACTTTGCCCACCTGCTCTGAAGATGACCTTAGTTTCTAGCAAAATCTACTTAGGCCTTACATAAACTCACCAGGGAAAAAAAAATACATATATATATATATGTATATGTATATGTATATATGTGTATATAAGTATATATAAAACATTTATATACTAAGTGTGTGTGTGTGTGTGTGTGTGTGTGTGTATACACACTTTAAATATGGTTTTATGAAAGTTGGGTCTTCTAGAGAAGACGACTAGAATTCCTTCTCGTGCCTAGAGAAGGAATGCCCAAGTTTAAGAGGGGAAGCAGGAATGAGATTCTCTGCTTGAAAAGCATCCAGGGAAACTGAAATAAAATATCTAGCAGGTATTAGGCAGTAAAACATTTGCAATAAGAGAAGACTCTAGAGCTGGAAAGGATAGGTTGGAAAGGTTGTCTTTGTTAGGCAATCAGCACTTCCAGCTACAAAGCACCTCATGCCTGTTGAGAGAGCATGCTCTTTTTTTGCGAGTTCTGGGCCTCTGAGGTGTAATTTTTATCCTGCTAATGACTGTGCTAGTACCAATATGTGCTCTTTCTTTAGTCCATTTAAGCAAAATGACATTCCCTCAAACTTCCCACCACCCGCTCTGCAAACCCAGAGGGGAAGGGCACTCCTGCTGGGGAGAGGAATGATGCTGCAGCTGAAGCAGAGGATGGGAAGGTGGGGAATAGGGCCCTCTTCCAATCCTTTTGTGCTATGCCAAGCAAGTATGAAGTCTTTCTAAATCCCATTGTCCCTCTGTATCCTCCCTTCCCTGTCACCTCCATGCACAGAATCACAGAATGGCCAAGAATGGAAGGGACCTCTGGAGATCATCTAGTCCAACCCCCCCCCTGCTCAAGCAAGGTCATCTAGAGCACATTGCACAGCATCGCATCCAGGTGGGTTTTGAACATCTCCAGGGAAGGAGATTCATACACTGAGGATAACATTTAGCCCCTTCTTTATAGTGTTTTGAGCTCAAGAGATGGAAAGCGCTCCATAAGAGCTATCTCACCACAAACTGTACAGAGCTGAAAGGAATCTAAAACACCAAGTATGGATATAAAGATTTCAGTGTGCAGGTTAAAACTAATGGAGAAAGAAATAGGGCAGGAGAAGGGGAAAGAATAAAGCTATCGCAGCTGGTAAAGGCACATGATGGATAGTAGTAAGATGTTCTGAAGAAAATTAAGAAAACATTTAGAACACCTTCCTAAAATGGAACAAATAGGTTCAATCCTCCAACAGAAGGGGATTTTTTGCATTTCTGAATGATAGTACTTCACTTTTATGGCCTGTGGCTGCTTGGGAAATTCAAAGCTATTTCTCTGAAGAATTCACTTGGACAAGCTTTATGGCTTTGATCAGTTAACTATTTTTTAATGCTAATCCACCCCAGTGATATTTGTCCTCCTTTTCCTCATGTGCACAGAAGCACAGACAAATACCGTACAAAAGCAAACGTTAGCTAGATGACAGGACAGGAACAATCATGAGCAGAGCCAATAACCAAACACCAACTTCATTCTCTTTTATTCTTTTCCCTTCTAGCTGCTCAAGATCCTTTGACCCAGTATGATCCATTAAGAGAAAATGAGGAATCAAATTTTGGTGCCCAGCAGGTATAATGTACATGTTGTGATTTGGGCACACCTATTCTCATTCAAGTAAGAAATAAATATAACAGCCCCTAAAAGCTGCAATGAGACTTGCAGCTGAAAGGCCTCAATCAAAACTTCCTTGACACAGGTTCCTGCAAGTAACCTAAGTGCTGCCCCATTCTCCAAGTGAACAAATAAAAGTGCAAAAATATTAAGTGATTTGAATAAGGGTATGGAGCAAAAATAGAAACTGAACCGAGAAGAGGACTGACATTACCTAACACCCATCATCTTACTGCAGTTGTTTTAACCTTCCCCTCAGCCTCAGGCTTACAACCTGAGCACAATGCTAAGCAAAACTCTACATATAATCTCAGCATATAAACGTGTCTCCTTGTTTACAGCACTGAAGACCAGCGATCAGTTCAGCTATGCACTAAGATCACACCAAATGAGTATCCAAGACCATATGCAATTATCTGTCGTATTGTTTGCACCTCTGTTGCATATATAGCAGCCACCACACCAAAAAATAAAGTAAGGGGCAATCCCTGCTCTGCAGTACCTTTGGTAGTCAGGATGCTATCTAAACTTTACTTTCCGTCTTTGGGTAACAGCTTCAGGCAGTATTTCCTGTGGCAGAGAATTACACAGGCTGATTACCCTCTACAGAAAAGTGAAGAAATCCTGGAAGCAATTTTCTGTCTCAATTGTTCCCTGAGCACACGAACAATCTTTAGCCTTCTTCCTATTTTCTGTTCAGTATCATGCAAGCTCAGTGCGTAGAATTCATCATGCTGCTGCCTCAGGTCTGGGTCTTGCAAA
Organism: Struthio camelus; assembly: GCF_040807025.1. Classification (NCBI taxonomy): domain Eukaryota; kingdom Metazoa; phylum Chordata; class Aves; order Struthioniformes; family Struthionidae; genus Struthio; species Struthio camelus. The sequence continues at coordinate 20,691,254 of NC_090950.1, forward strand.
CACTTACCAGGTGAAACTTTACACGTGAGTAGTCCTAAAGACGTCAGCTTGCATCATCCTTGAACATGGCCACAGAGTCTTTAGGGGACAAAAAGAATGGAACAAAAAACTCACAGTACCTGGGAAATGACTATGTTCGGTTCTAGGTAGGACCAGGCTTATCTCAACAGCATAACACAGATAAATAAAATGTTTCTGAGGCACATTTCTTAATCTAGCTCTTTCAAAATTCATTACCAGATTGGAGGGAGAGGGAGGGGGAAAAAAAAAAAAAAAAAAAGGAAGAGCACTAATCATGTCCTCAAGCTAAAAATTTCATTACCATGAAAAAAAAAAGAGGGGGGAAAAAAGAGAGAGAGAGATTTTCTATAGGAAGAAAATACTTTTTAGAGAATGCTGGTAACTTTCTACAAAAGTCTACAAGCATTATCATGTGAAACTGCCATCCCAGGGTTTAAGACATTTCCAGGGCAGGGTTGCTGCTCTGCAATTCTGAAGCACCCCCATACAGACCGGCCACATGCCCCAGGCAGCACCAGGGCACCGCACTCTGCCAAGCCCTCCTGCTGCATACCAGAGTCCCAGAGTATGGAGTCCAGAGAACGGCCTAATGGGAGATATAGTCTGGCTAAACAACCCAGCACACAAAGAGGAGGAAAGGATTGGGTACAGAATACCAAACTGCACCAACGATACTAAATATATGTTCTTCAGCATTTTGACAGCAAATATTTTTCACACATGCACACACCCATACTCAGAATTATTCAGTCAAAACCTTATTTTCCATCCAAAAGAGTTTTGACAGAAAACGTTCAATCTGCCCTAATCAATGTGGCTTAAGAATCAATCAAAATATTTTCTTGAATTGACACCATCTGTGACGAAGCGAGAGAACAAGCTCTTTAAATAATCTGCCTCCAAAGGGAGGTACTGACCTTTCAGTTGCAGTATTGTTATTTTTTAATAAAGGTAACATTTAAAACATTCTTAGTTTTCTGCCAATGCTCATGGGGAGAGAGGGGAGGGAACAGGACTCCGTGCCTGTTACAGAATCTCCTGGCCCATCTTAATATTGCTTAATTTTTAAATGAGGAATTTGGTAGTAAACAACCTCTTCCTTGTACATAAAGATTTTTAATTTCATGCCCTGCTAATCATACATCTGTTAGAGTTCCTTTTCCATCCATTGCAATAATGATAATGAAAGAAAAATCATCGTGATAACAATGTGGTTCATCTGAAATGAAAATTGAATAATAATCAATTTTCCTCTGCGGAACAAGGAAATGCAGCAAGCGACAGAACTAGCTTAATGAAGTTGACAAAGGTATATTTTTAAAAGTGACATCTGATGGCACCTCCCAGCTCCACCGCCACCTCACCCACCGCTACCATTTACTGGTGTTGAAAAGCCTTTGGGGGCTTGCTCCACCTTATGGCTTTTAGCAGGCTTTCTGGCTGTCGACCACCCGACCCCAGCCTCCGCGCTGGCGCTTCCACCGGCAAGACACAGCGGGAGCCCTCGCTCGGCGGCTCGCCCCGTGGGAACGGCCTCGCGCGCCTCCTTCCCCTCAGCCGTCAACTCGGACCACCACCTCGCCCTGCTGCCTCCCCCTCCTTGGCCAGCAGTGGGACCTGGGGACACAACTGCTGTGACAGGTGCTACAGCAAGAGCATTGCCTTCCTAAATCTCTTTCCGCGGGTGAGACCCCACGGAAAGGGGGTCTCGCCCCTTTCCATACTCAACTTCAGATATGGCCAGCTTCTTCCCTTCCCCTGTGGAGCTGACTGATGTGCTATTAGAAAGAGCACTTAAATACGTGATTGCACCTCTGAAAACAAATTCTTATGACTCTTCGACAACAATCTCAACTCGCTTGCTGAAGCTGCTTTCACACACATGCCTTGCTGAAGGGCCAAGTTAATGAGACCCAGATAAACACCACCATCAACAAGACTCTCTGATTCGCCGTCTTGCATTGCTTACGCCCCTCTTTTCTGGACTGCTGATGCGCCACCTATGCCTTTTCAGACTCCTCCTATTCCCATAGCCACGCTGGGCCAATTCCAGATCAGAAATATTGCACTTACAAGAGTTAAGCAATGGTAACACTGCAAGTTTTAGTGAGCAGTGGGAATTCATCCGATGCCCCAGGCAATGTGACACAAACACATTATGGGCAAAGGTACAGGACTCTACCACTTCTCAGACTCCTCTCTGGCCTCCGATCTTTACACTAGCATCTCATACTCCTGTCCTTCCAAAGACTCTTTTGTAAAGCACAATTCTCAATAACCCCCCCCCATCTTCATGAAGTGTAGTAGTTTGTCTAATCTGCCCTAATGAGATCCTGATGAGTTAACCAGTATCAATTAATTATTCCCATTTTGTACATAAGCAAACAAAAGAAAAAAAGAGGGTAAGTACCCCTGGTCTAAATTCACAGAGGGGAGTTCAGGGCATAAATGGTCTTACTTTGGTCACTGTCCAAAGTAATCCAAGCCACCGGGGAGAGAAACTTGATATATCCAGCCCTGTGCCACCTCGACTTCCAAAAGCAATATCTAGCTTTTCCCTACACAAATGACTCCATAAGGTCACCAAAAACAAGAAGATGCACAAGCAGGCCTTGAAATCTTTGTTTTGCTTGTTCCTTCTTACTAAAGCTATAGGATTGGCAATGTCACTATACAGGCCAGATTTTCATTACTCCTGGGTAGTTTTATCCAGGTTGCCACAAAGGCAGAGAGATACATCGGAGCAGCCAGCACAGCTCAAACAGGGCTTGTTTCCACCAGCATCACCTCTTGGGCCCAAGCAAGGGCGAGTGGCTGGAACAGGCTGGCACCACGGGGGCTGCTGGCACATGTCTGCAGCACGCTTCTGCTCCCACCAGGACCCAGGCGCAGAGCCACACGAATACGGCCGCACTGCTTGGAGCACCAGGCCAGCAACTGTGCAGCGCTGCACCCAAACCAGCGAGCCCTCCCACAGTGGGGGTGCTGGGGTGGGGGGCAATACCCAGCCCGGCCTGGGGAAAGCTGCCCCGAGTCCCCAAGCAAGGATGGTTTTCCTCACCCTGAGCACCCCTCTGTTTCCCCTGACAAGGGTGCGCTGCTCGCGTTGTGGCGCTCCGTAACGCTCGATAACGCTATCAGGCTGGTTCTCCACTACCACACCCCGCACACAGGTTTTGGCCGTACATCAAAATCGGAGAGTCCCAGCTTCCCAGCCACAGTATGCTCAGGGCAAACACTGGGGAACACGCTCCACCATTGGCAAGACTGAGTGAACGCGATCAGCGTGAACGCTGGCGCTGGTATATCCCATCTGTAAACACGGAGCAATAACAAAAGCATTCAGCTCTGGGTTTTTCAGACCTCTAATCAAAGTGCATTCAAACAACTCTAACAGAATTAACAGTGAAAAGGAGAAGAAATAAAAAAGACTTTGTTGAGCAGAAGTACTCTGAGACACATTTGATGTAACAGTCATATGATTAACAAACTGTCATATCAAAGTTTTCTGCAAAGTAGGAACACTCTGACAGTTCATATTTTAAAACCTGACATTTTGATTCATTACTGTAAATAGCACTCTGTATTAAATATTGTGACAAGGCATACAGTGTATTTTTTGAGCTCTATAACATTTAGGAAGTACTGAATTTATTAAAAAAAAAAAAAAACCTACGTATAACATCAAAAGCAGTTACAGTAGAACTCCAAGAAGGCTTCCGGAGGAGAGAATCATTATTTCTGAAATAACCTACTTCTTTGCCGTCATCTCTAGCGCTGCTGGGAACTTTGGCCCACAAGGATCTTAATGTACTGTTTGCATAATAAAATAGGGAATTGTCTCTCGGAACAAAAGAGCTGTAAGGAAAGTGGCTACATTAAATAATGCAAAATTACTCAGTGGCAAATCATCCAGAAGCTGGCATAAGGGGAAGAACACTAAAAGGTGCTGAATTACCACTCAGAATATCTGAGAGAGCACGGTCATAACTAAGATAAACAAAGTGATGTCCACATGACTTCACAGCTGTGCATCTTGCTTATCCTCTCAGTCCCCAACTATGGTTTTCCCCTTCCTTTGTCCCATCACTTGTGCCTGTAAAGGATAAAAGTGGCCGCATGGGTAGAAATGAGGGTTGGGGCCATATGGACACTAGACCTCCTCTTCCAGCAGCAGTACCAACCTAGACTGCTATAAGCTGTTCATGAAGCTGCACCCCAAGTTCGATTACTGCCCATCTCCCCTGGCAATCCAGGTGCGTTACATCTTTCTGTGCAGCTATGTTTTGTCTATTTAGCCTGCAAGTTTGTAAGGGCAGGAGCTGTCTCTCACCAGGGTGCCTGTGCATCTCCATATCAGCCGGGCCCTCTAACATCTGCTGAAGTTCAAACAGGGGCTGCAGTGCCGCTGCTGGAAGTCTACATGCCAGTGCTGGCCACGGGGGCTCCCTTCCCGAGGGATGCAGCACTCCCTCGCTGCCAGGGCCAAGGAAAAGCAGCCGCACGGACCTAACTCATCGAGGACTTCTGCTTGCAAGGGGGAGTCTGCAGGAGTGCAACTCCAGCTGTCAGGATGCTGCAAGCCACCAGAACCAGTCCACCAGTCAAGATCGCTTAATGCACTTCATACATTTCCCCCCCCGATCTCTCTCAGCTCTTAGGTCCCTTTCTCTGACTCATCAGTATTGAGGCAAAAAAAGGCTGGGCCCAGAAGCAATGCAAATGTTTTACATTGCATTGCATTTCCTCAAAAGCAGCACACACGGTAAGAGAAATTACAAATAAAGCTCCAGTGAACAAAGAGAGGGCTGACAGAGCAGCATGGGAAAACCAGAGGCTGCCCAGCCTGTTTGCAAGATGCCCAGCTGTTATTAGGACTCGCCGTCAAGGTTTTTAGACAGAAAAATGGTTACCATTACCATTACTTGCAGCCAGCTGCAAGCGGAGCTCTGGGCTCAGTCTACTGAGATAATGGACATACCGCCATAAACACGAGCACTGAACCTGGTCTGGGACTTGGCGAGGCAGTCACGCATGCTGAAGATGGATCACGATGCTATTTTAACATGGGTCTGATCCAACACCGTCTGTGTTTCCCTAAGAGTAGCTACATACCACTCATATGCTGGAAATCTTGTGGATGGGTTTGCATGCCAGCAAGTGTGGTAGTAGTAGTGGTCTAGCCAGACATCCGAAACATATTGGCACCACTATAATTTGTCCGTTCACCAATATGTTTTCCTAAAAACGCCCATATGCTTTTCCTGCCGCTCCCATATGCTTTTGCAAAGAGAAACAAAAACATTTTGTTAGTTGTGAGCGATTGATCGCTGCATATTTCACAGAAGTCAAATAGAGAAACAACAACAACAAAGCAGTCAGCTGCTTCCCCCTCCTTTTCCTCTACGTTCACCGAGGGAACTGCAAAGAGCAGGGAGAATTCAGCCCGCTGTAAAATACACACGCAGCTCATTTTCTGCACTGCAAGATATTCTAGGAATTGCAGGAGGAATCTTCATTAAAAACAAGCTATCAGAGATCTGGCAGCCCGTGGAATTCCAGGCAGGAATTCAGTGTTGGTGTTTGTCTGCATATTCAGGCTAGCTCAGGTCCTGAAGGAGGGAGCAGCGCAGTGGGTAACGCAGCTTGCAGGAATTCAGGCTCCCGGAGAAGCATGTGAAATGAGCCGGGAGTGAGGGCACCGCATTAAAGAGGTTACAGCCTTTCTAATTCACAGGACAGCTCGTTTGATGCCAAATCCATCAGGTATCCTACACGTTTCCATAGGTATAGAGCCCTCTCCCACGCGCTAGGGCTAAGCCTCCTAGGAAGACAGATGGTTTGTGTTGATGCTGCAGATCCCAAAGCATTTTTTGCGTGCGTGTGTACGCGCGCCTCTGTATATGTGTGTGTGCAGGGGGAAGACTGCTAGGTTCAACTGGGAGCAAACACGTGGGTGTATGAGTATGCACGTCAAGGCTGGAGCATGTGGGAACCGTAGCTGTTTAGTTAGAGACTCATTAAGAAATGCGGTAGACCTGGGGCCAACGTTCAAAGAGGAGCAGTGTGAAACATTTCTCTGGAGAAAGATTAGTGCATGTTCTTTTTTACACAAATAAAATTAAAGAGAGAATCATAATATGGACAAATCAATTAACTTCTGAAAAGCCAAGGGCACCAAACGCAAGAACAGAGAAGATGAGAATAGCTTTATTACAGGGATACCGAAACAGTGCACAGCCTTTCTTCCTTGGAAAATAAATTCAGCCACTGCAGCATAAAGGTCTGATTTTAGCCCTGTTTTCATCACACACCATTATGGGGACACAGCTGCTTCCTCCCCAAAATGGCCATACACATACCTGCATATTGATATAATCCTACACACGGAGAGAAGAGCTTGGGGTCATGTTCTCAAAGATGATTAAGATACATGAGGGCAGATGCCAAAGGACTACTGCAGTGCTTGACTTTGCAATTTCAACCTTCTTTAAGGTACAAGTTTGAGATTGACCTTCTATATAGGACATCCAGAACAGCATGCATCTTTCCACCAGAATAAAGACTTTCTGTGATGTAGTTCTACAGTTCTGGAACAAATTTAACAGGGAATAGGCTTAGTAAAGTTACGGTTTTCTTACAATGATCTAATCTCACGCAAAGACTAATTAGAGGCCAGATGCAATAGGTCAAGAGCCCAATTTTCCAGAGGAACAAAGCTGAAAACCCAGTCAAGAGAACAGAAATCAATCTCTTGCATAGGGCATGGAGTAACAAACAATTTGTCGGAGACAGCTTGCTTGGCAAGATGCATTTTATGATATGTTTTTGTCTTATGGAGCTGTAAGCACCTGAACATCTGACCTCACAATTCACAAATATATTGATGCTGTTGCTTAAGCTTTCAGTAGAAAGCAACATGAATACCTTCTCATTTGGCCAGTAGTCTGTGAGGGTGGGCTTCTCCCTAGATTATATTTTTACAACATTTATTAGACTTAGCCAGGAAAACCTGGCACAGAAAGAGTGAAACTAACAGAACTACTGCCATCAGTCTTCAATTAATGGCAAACGGGAAGACCAGGCCTTGAACCAAATGCTATTGTCTTGCTATTAATCTGCTGTCCTCTGTTTATTAATCCCTTGTCAGTCTTTCTTTTTCACCATTTATTAAGGTTCCCAACTGTTTGCAGTAAACAAGATGCTGAATTCTCATCTCTAGCTAGCCATAATTTACAAGATAAAAAAAAAAAAAAAAGAGAGAGGTGAGGTAAAGGGAGAAAGGAGGGATGTGCACTGCCCTATTTAAAGGGCAGAATGACACCGCACTCATATTCAGCAACATCACAGAACAAAGAAGCAGCGCTCTCAATTTCTGCACTGGAATTGTACTGTGCTATTGGGCAGGTTTCCACCAGATTGCTCCAAGGGAAGATCCTGCTGCCTCCAGAGTTAGCAGAAATTGGCATTCCAATGTGTGGCCCTCCAGAAAAGTTTCAAGACACTCTACTACACATCCTCACCCAGCAGAGCCATTCCTGGGGAGCAAAGATACAGGCAGCTCGCAGTTCTTGAGTCATGCAATGTCAAGGCAAATGAGAAGCTGCACCTGCCCAAACCATCAAGCTAGCTGGATCCAGTGGCCTGTGTCCTGCAACAGCCTCTGATCGATGTGAAAACAAGCTCACAACAAACCAGAGCATGAAGGCCAATGCTGTAGACACAGAAGAACAAACTCAGCACACACTCTACAACTTGGAAATAGATCACTCTGAACCCATGCTGGCTGACAATATAGCCCCCTGTGCACATACCACATATGGCTTCTGCCACTGGACTTGCCGAAACATCACTGCAGCAGAGAATCCTCAAAGCCACTGCACCTTCTTAAAACGTTCCTCCTCTTGTGGGGAATATCCTGGACACTGGACATCTATAGACCACACTCTCCCTTTTCTTCCCATCCCTGTCAAGCACTAGCAAGGCACGCTCACTCAGAATGAAAAGGGACCATGAGGCCAAAGCTACCAGCTATCCCTGCTTTTTCATTATCTGGTTCTCAAGGGGGCTGCTCCCTGCTTTCTTCCCCCAATTTCCATAACTGTAGCATCTCCAACATCTCTTTTGCCTCCTGGGATGTCACAATTGATTAAGGCTTGAGGACAGATCTACTACCCTGCTACTGCTCCCTTTTTAGTAACCTTACCTGAAGGCTCACCCTCACTGGAATTTAATGACCGCATCATGGGATGGACAGGAAGCACAATCTACTCCTACACAGAAATCAGCAAAGGACCCCTACAGAGGTTCGGGGTGTTTTTTCAGCCCAATCTTTAAGTCATGGCTAAGTGTCGCCAGTGAATTTGGTGGAACTGGCAATTTTGAAGAATGAATTACTTGCTCCTCACATATACTTCTATTCAGGTCGTTCTAAATATGCTCATATACTTTCCTGCTTTTGCACACTGAAGCACGGTTAGCTTTAAGCTAATAATACAGTCAGCTCTCCATCATCAGCAGGGAGAGTACTCAGTCTGCAGAGAGCCATGCCACGGATGGAAAGCAAATTCAGATCCACAAGCAGGAAAGTCTTGTTCAAAAAGAAGTCAAACTAATACGGCCAGCTGGATCGACCGAGGTCTGCATGGCACCACTCAGCAGTTTCCATGCAACACCCATACTCCCACAAGGGCCAGTTATTTTGTTGCTTCCAGACCCTGACCCAGTTTGGACTCAGAAATGCTAAAGTCACCTAGAGACTTCTGCCTCCTGGTGTACCCTAGCCTCCACTACCCTGCACATGGGAGAAATGACTGTACACCTTGGCTGAATGACCAAATTACACAAAGCAAACACGGTCCCAAAGTCTTCACACTGTATCCAGATTCAGCAGGGTGCCAAAGCCCTGAGAGCAAATCCTCTCCTCACCTGGGAGCAAGGCAGTCCCTCCAGGGGCAGGGTGAGATGTGCAGACAGGATCTGCTGAGGGATCTCTGTGGGTGAAAACAGAAAGGTGCAAGTCAAATTTTGCTCGCAGCAAAAGCGGAAAGTAAATCAAGCCGTATATGTCACCTTGCAAAGAAAACAACTCCAAAGGGGCCTAAATGCCAGCTACCCTCCCCTACAGATCACAGCTTTTTTCCCCTCTGATACAACTCATGTGTCAGTCTGTCCCTATTTTGATCCATATAAGGGCTTTTCACACGTTCCCAGGAGAGATTAAATCCGAGCAGGCATTGGAGTAACTGAGGTTTATTTGAGAGAGAAGCTACTTGCTTTAAATCAATTTAGAGCTGGTGAAAGGCACTGACGTAACGGCTCTAGGTAACAAAGTCTCTTTCAGACCCTGACCAGACACCCTTCTGCCTCTCACGCTTAAAGGGCCTCTTCTTCCTGAGCTGGAGGAGGCCACTTCCCTCTCTGCTCAGGCTGCGGGTGAGTCACTCGCCTGGTGTCGGTTTTGCCATGAGAACACCAAGAAGAACTAAAGCTGAGATTAGATGCTTTAAACAAACGTCCACTGTGGAAAAAATAAGTGACACGTCCAGACAGTCTAAACTCTACCTCCACCTCCAGGCCTAGTTTACTTCTGGATGTCTCTGTGCCTTCAAAGAGGTCTAGCTAAAAAGAAAACATGAGGCCCCCTACCATACCATGGGCTGCTTTTAACCAGCAGCCTTCCACACACTTCTCACTTGGGGATATCTGAGCCTAGCTCTAATGTTTTACGTTTGCTTTCATCTCCATCCTGGAGAAGAAATAAGCAAGTATAAAATACTAACGATATTAGTGAAAGGTTCAATTAATACAACAAATGCTGCCCGTCTCCTCCAGGCCTCCCGGCCTGCCACGTTCCCAACTACGCAAGGATGAGAGACATAAGCCAGGGTTACCTCCAGCTCCATCTATCTTCATGCTCACCGTTGCCTTCCTAAAACTTAACTATCCTTTAAAAAATGTGGCTAAGATGAACCAATGAGTTAAAAAACATGAAAGGGAGGGAGGAGAGACACATCTAGCCTGCCACACACATTTCTTTAAGAAGGCAGCCTAAAACCCATTAACCTAACAAGCCACCCTCTTGCTCTGGAAAACAGGGACAGGCAGGGTCACAGCTTTGCTCTCCCTGGCCACAGCAGAGGAAGGGGAGCGATGGGAAGGAGAACTGCAGCAGCTGCTTCAGATCCGGACAAAAGCACTAGATACACAGAGAAACTTGCTAAGGACCTGCCTTCTTCACTGAGGCTGGATATTCCTTTCATACTTGCCATGAAAAAAAATCCATGTCAACATTTTTGTAAGCACTGTAAGCCCATATCAAGTAACACTAAAGAGGCAGACAGGTGTCCTGACCACAGAGGAGGCAGCAAATGCTTACAGTTTGGAATTTTTTTTTTTTTTTAAACTGTCATTTTTTAAAGGGGGAAACAAATCCCACTGATTTTTCTGAGCATGATACATTTTCTGCCCCCTGTTTGATGTTGCTTTCAGACCGAAGACTTCAAATAGCTTACACTAACCTATGCCTCAAGCCTGTTTCAAATGTGACCAGAAATGAATGCATGGTGAATCACTTATACCACACACAGCGGGGGCGGTGAGCAGTAGCCCATGTCTCCTAAGCGTTGAACGGGCATGAATGTGTTCAGGGAAAGGAGATCCCAGTCTTCTCTGCCTTACATTACAGGCTGACAACTCAGTGCTAGCAGCTTTGCCTTTTCAGGGCTGGAAAGCAGAAGCTCCAGGTCTACAGCGCAACTACGAGCAGCCGAAGGAGAGAAGAATACAACTACCGGCACTTTCTGCCAAACACACACATAATCTGCACAGGCTGCACTTCCACTCTCTCTGCCTGCCTTTGGGAGTTCCTTGGGAGAAGGTGCATTTTAATTACTAGCCCCAGTCAAGGCAATCTAATCTTGACAGCGAGGAAAGAGAGCTAACCCAGAGTTATAGACTTAGAGGTATGTGGGTCCCAGCTCTTCACTTCTTTGCTGACACTACTGCTTCCAGGAATTAAATCAAAACTCCACTTAAGTTCAGAGCGGTTGCAATTTGCATCTAAAGCGCTGCCTAAGTCTCAGTTGTAATAAATAGATACAGCTCCACGGAAATTGATGGCGTTATTCTGAATTTGTCTAGTTACAGATCTACAGGCCTATAAACATTACAGCTCATCCAACCTCCAGCTAAATATCTTCTAACAGAAGACCATTATCTCTGTCAGATTGATTTGGATAACTTGTTTAAAGCACTCTGGAAGACTCATTAGCAACTTTGGGTTTTGGTGGTTGTATTTTAAGAATAAAACCCAGCAGCTTTAAACACTTGAAAAAAAATTTAAAAAAAGGGCATGTTAACAGTTTACAAACAAAGTTGGACTATGTTTTTGGCTTTCCTTGGCTGTCACTGGCAGCAGTAACAGTTGATCAGAGGCTGGACTCCTCTCACTCAAGAGAGTGCCCAAGCAGCCTCACAGCATGAGCTCATGCTGACCACACTCCTCCACAGCACAAAGGTGCTACCAATCCCTTTTATAAATCACTCTCCAAAGCGCTGAATACTCCTGGCCATCACTATGCCCTTACCCCAAGCCAAAACTCTTTTTTGGTTAAGTTAGTTCACCAAAATGAGTCAGTTCCCTCGGGTAAAAGGCCTCCTCCGCTGCTGTAACTGAGCTCATGTTCAGATTGTTCTTGCTACTGCTAGACAGCTTTGTTGATGAAGAGTCTTGCTTTTTTTTTTCTTTTTTTTAATTGCCCTGCCCAAAGTACACTGCCAAACGGCAACTACGAACCAAGCCTCGGACAGAGGGAGTCCTGCTCAATGTAACACAGTAAACCTATAGCAGAACTCACGAAGGAACCCAACTCTCACGGGTCCTAATGCAACCGCTTGCTTCCTCAGCCTTAAAGAAAAAGAAATTTGACCTTCTGCTCACCTTTTAATCAGCCTCTTTACAGGCAACCTAAAATATTCAGAGAGTGCTACGTTCCTTAGCAGGCAACTCAAACTCGAGCATCTGAGGCCCTGCCCCGGAGTTCAGGTGCTGATTAAAAAGGGCCACCTACACCTCGCTGGAAAGAAGTCATTCTCAACAGCTCCTTGACCTGCGAGCCTTTGAGAAGGGCAACCATGACCAACATGAGAACCCTTAGCATTTCGCACACATTCCCAATTCAGTCAGATGAAGTAGCACTGGTAAACGTTTGAGCCATTTCCTCATCTGCTTTTAATTTCATTCATTTATCACTCATGCCAGAGAAACACTTTGCACGCCTTGTGTTTGGTTATCTTCTGCTTCAGAAACAGCTTTGCAAGTCAGCACTTTAAGCAAGGAGGTGGCACTGTTGGGTCCTGTGCTAAGAGTGTAACGAGGGCAATCTCACACCAGCCTGCATTTCGCAGCAATCGGGCTGCTCTGCCTGCGGGATGACTGCAACAGACTGGGAACCTCAGCTCCCGACTGCTCTTTCTGGGCTGTCTCGTCACCGTGTGTAGAGGCACTGCTGCTTGCACCCCCACTGTGCTCCCCGGTCGCCCCCGCCTGCACCGACCATAGCTCTCTGCAGGCTCGGCCTCCCCATCCACACGCACTGAGGAGGGGAGGAAGGAACAGACGGTAGCACAGCCACCCTGATAACACAACAGACAACACGTACTACCCAGGGCATTGGTGTGTGTGTGCACACGGGGCTGCTGGGGGACAGCAACATTTGTATACCCCTGAGTGCACTCCACCATATTCTCTTTTGCTGCGTCAGTGCTGGATGCAGCATTAAAAATCCATGGCTCCACTCATCTAATCAATGTGCTATTCCAGCAAAATGAGGGTGAGATGCCCCTATTATGTCCTGCCCGCGTGTCCCTGCTGGAGTCAGCAGGGTGATGGTGCTCAGACATACAGCCTATTGCACCCCAGCAAGGTTTGCTGAGATGGAGCTGCTGCAGCAACAGCAGCGCTGGGACAACTGTCATCCTGCTCCTGAAACAGAAGAGAGGCTGGGAAGAACCAGAGCCCCATCACTGGGCAGTCTTGCCAAACTCACTTTCCTCTTGCACTGCAAATCAACAGTTGAGCCACGGGTATTGAAGGGCTCCAGGCTCCCAGACCTTTACCCGAGCCACTGCTCTGCACAGCTTCTCCACCAGGACAGGAGAGCTGCTCCCGACAACAGCAGTGGGCAGATCTGTTCTCTGTCTGATGAGATCCCGCTCTCCACCATCCAAGTCTCCCTACTGCTATGCAAGAGCATCCCAGAGAGACCAAAATGAAAGTCAGGCACACCTCAGATAAGCACCTGGATCTACAAACAACAGATTAAATTCTCAAGCTATAGAACTATGTTTTAGCAAAAGTGCAATTGAACTGCATGTACTTGTTACATTTCTAAATATACCCCGGTTGTCAAGACAACAAAGAGACTGATGGATCTCTAAAGTGTACTGTATCTATTTAATTGTCAGCATTTCAAAATGACTCGAGGAGGGAAAAAAATGCTGCGTGATAAGTCTAATCGTCATGGTTACCACTGGCTAGCCCCATAATAAAAATATATATATTCTAGCTAAATGTGCCAAGCCATGTGAGGAGCAGATGGGAGACATGCTCATTACTGCGACAGTCTCCACTGGAAAACTAAACTTGAGGAAGGACGCGAGAGACTTTACAGAGATCTCAGACACAACAGACTTCGTGGGCTGCATCTTCCCAGCCGTTTGGCAAGAGCCAGGCAGGCTTTCTCCTCCGTGCTTATTCGCAATCCAAGGGGCTCCCAGCCCCAGGCCAAAGATTGCACTGAAGCTCCCTAACTTTCTAGTGCTCCCGTTTAAGGAGCTCACCCCTTCTTCCCCTGTCATGTGAGTTACTGCTCCTTAAAAGCCTCTCACAAAATTGATGTGCAACCCCCTTGCCCACTTGTTCTCCTCCCTTCTGGCAGCCATTTCATATCCCACAGACACCGCTCTGGCAGGAGGTTGCTACAGCCTGACCCTTCTGCTCTAAAACTGTTAACACCTAAAACAAGGGCTACATCCAGCCGAGGAGAAGAGAAAGGAGCAGAAAGAAATAGCCAGTGTCCCCTGCTAATGACATCACACCAGCCTTGAGGAAATCACAGGGTTGGGGAGGACCAGCCTCCGGAAGTTACATGCTACCCAGCACTAGACACCGTGCCCTCACCCCTCACAACAGCTCCCACTATCCCTTCCTGAATTTAAAAACATGAAGCACTTCAAAAAGTTCGCACCAAAGAAAGAGAAGAGGAGATACCCAGGATAACGTCTGTGACGCCAGCAGCTGGTGCTGGATCCTGGTTACCCACTGCTTTCACCAAAAGGAGGAGGATCCACCACAGCACCCAGTTTAACAAGCACTACTAGGCACATGAGGTTCCCACTGAAAGGGATGTTTTTCCAGACAGAACCTCAAGCATTGACTTTTTACATTGGAAGACCTCCACAACAATGTCTGGGATGTTTTCCTGTGGTATAAAATGATTGTAAAATTCTGGCTTTCCTCCTCTGAACAAAACTCATCCAACTATGCTCTGTTCTCATTTGTCTTTCATCAAATTAAAGTTTAACTGTCAGGAAAAGGCATAAATTTCACCTGGATACGAGAGGCAAAGGAAAACAACTGATATTCACCTGAACAGTGTTAGTATCAATGAATGATCATGTTTCCAATTAGTCTGAAGCTTTCCTAACATTTTTCACAAAAAAACACCTCAATCTTCTTTAAAAATCTCCCATAAATGTTTTACACTTTCACACAGGTAAGAGCTCTGTACATCCACTGTCAGAAGCTTTTGCAGAAGCCATAAGGCATCACCTAAAACCATCTCCAGGAGAGCCACAAAAACAATTTGATTTGGTTGGAAAACACTGTTCAAGAAAAGCACCACTTACCTGGTCTCTCAAAGACCATTTTTGAGTTTGTGATATTTTCACTGGAGTTTGCACAAGCTTCCCCCCGCCCCCTTAAAATAAAGAAGTTTCTGAATTCCAAATACGAGATTTTCTGTGACATAAAATGAGCTTTCATGCCTATCAGTACAGTCACTGTGCGGTTCACCATTAATGTACTGCTTTACAGAGCATTCTGTGCATGGAGATGGGCAGTGAGCATCAAAACAGAAGTAACACAAAAGTGTCATTTCCTGGGTTTATATGAGAATTATTTCAAATACTACTCAAGTTAAGAGTCAAAAAAAAAAGACTTAGGCACAAAGAAGCCTATGTCTCAATTAAAGTCAGAGAGACTTAAAGGCAGCTGTTTTTTAAAATTATTTGGGTACACCTAACGTGAAGCAAGCATCATTATTGCATGTCTAGGTGCCTAAATACTTTTGAAATTAAGTATTTCCCATAAAGAACTTAAAAGAAATTACAGTGCTTCTGAAAGCTGAATCCAGAGCTTAAACTGAGCTGAATTCTCAAACAACCAGACACTTAAAATCATGCTCCAAAGCGCACATTTCAACATGGTACGGATGCAGGAACCCAACTTTGGTTTTCCTGTTACTGAAAGTGCTTGCCTAAGGCAGTAGGCTCTTACAGCTATGGCTTTGGGACAACTATTATGTTTTGTTCTAATGAAGTACAAGCTTTCTGGAGCAAACTCCCCAGGATGACTCCTTTGCTTTGGCACAAATAGACTCATTTGGTTGAGATAAAAGGATGTTCCCTTGCATCATTTTCACTTGATTTTTTTTTTTTTTAGATGGAGAAACAGTTAATTTTGCTAAATGAGTGCTCTGTTGCCATGACTTCACTGCAGAGGAACACAAAGCTATCAAGCTCCCTTTCTTAGGGCGTTGTTGTTTTTAAACAGGTATTCGATTGTCTTGATTTTCTTGCTCCTTTTCCCAACATCTGCGTTTCCAGCAATACCCCACAGACAGACAAACATAACAGCTATGGCTTCTCAGCACACTGGAGAGGTATTCCTCTACATATTCTTGTCCTTACAACCCAGCCCTGACAGATGTGTCCACGGCCCTTTGGCACCTCCAGCATACAGGACAGCGATGCCTACAACAGCAGGTAGCTAATCTTTCTAAAGGAAACCCTCAGTTTCTGAGATTGGTCCCTGAAAGGCAGAATTCCCACGTGCTGACCAAAGATTCAAGGACGGCTCCATCCTGCTCACTGGCAAACCAGACTATTTCTCAAGAGTTCGCTCCAGACTAAAACCAGGGGCCTCAGGCAATTAAAGTCCTCTCCACTGCCTCAGTTTCTCAGGCCAGTGAAAAGGGCTGTGCATACTTGCCATCTCCCTCTGCAGGGTGTCACGTCATTGGCTGAGTTAATATTCATGAAGTACACTGATGATTAAGAGTATTACAGACTGTACTAAAGTAGAGGGGTTTTTTCTTTTCTTTTCTTTTTTTTTTTTTATGTTTGCGCTGAATAGACAGACTAAGTAGAAACGGCATTTGTAGCCTGCAGCCATTATCCTAGTAAATGGCTTATTACAGTATGCAGCCTACCAGCTCACCTTCATCCTGTCCCACTCAAACGCATGTAGGTGGAAGTGCTGTTCATTCCAGAGAACTTTCTTTTTTACTGTCTATGTCTGATGGAGACTCTTGATAGCTGGCTTCATAAGGAAGGATTAGGATATAAATACTTCAATATAAGGTTGTTGTTTGGTACCTATTTATGACGATTACAGAACAATTAGTTACTTCCCATCTAAGACTAATTCCTGTCTCTTCCAAAAAGGATAAAGGGTGGTGAGTTTTGTCTCAAGACTTTCAATTTCCTGATGAGTCACAGTAGATCCACTGCAATAAACTCAATGCTTCATTCAGACATTTCTGATCAAGGTGCATTCAATACATTACTAAGATGCTGAGTGTGCTATTTTAAGTGCTAATTTCAAGCATTGTATGCATATAATGCCTTACCATCTGAAGATGCGCAGTCTCCTGGACGAGACAGAGGTACCCCCCTTCACCATCAACCCTTTCCTCCCCCAAAAACATAAATAAACACGACAAGGGACAGAAAGCGAAGAGCTGCATGCTTGGTGCACCAATTTGCAGAACACACCGCCTTTCTATAAGCGGCCCTCTCCCACTTCATTATTTCATTCCCCTCCCTTTGGCAACAAAACTACTTATATGATAGCAGCATCCGACAAGAAGAAAACATTCACAGACTGCACGGGTTGCAACAAGTCCACAGTGTCTTGCTTTCTTCGTTCTAGGGCCAAGAACTATACATTTATTTTTCTGCCCCAGGCAGCAACTCTGCATCCCTGTACAAATCCTAAATTGTCCCCAGTTCCCACGCCACCCACTCACAAGATCCCAGGCTCTGCGAAGAGGCAGAAGACAAGACCTTGCCCTATCTCCTAGCAGCAACACAGGTTATAGGTACAGGCAGGTACCCTCTGTTCCTTATGAATTCCTTTATTTAACAAATAGACATAATTCACCGTGTCGATTGGGCAATTGATCCCAGTCAGGTCCTTTTGAGCCTATAACAGATTGCTTTCTGCAGTAGAGTGACCATAGTCAATGTTGGTGGAAACTACCTCATCTGAGCAAAGGAGACTGAAGAGTAGACCAACGGTCACACCTCCCTGGATTGGGCACTTTTACAGGCCTAGGTTCACACAAGTAATGCAGCTAAAAACCCCAAAGGAGCAAACAGCAACTAGATGAGGCCAGCCAAAACAAAGCACTGTCCGAAATGTATCTCTTTCTTGGGTTGCTGTGAAAATAGATCCCAAGAGGAAACACAGTTAAGGAGGGACAGAAAAGGAAGAAAACAGGCTTGCAAAGAGCAGTAGAAAGCAAACCCAGCAAATAAAGCACCACAGAATAAGGCATGGGGATAAGCATGCGATTTATTACATTATCACCTCTAACTGTTATCCCTTCTCCACATAGAGAGAGCAGCTAGTGCAGAACACTGCATAACAGTTCAGCAACCAAGATGGTATAAAGATTCGAGAGTCCCTGCTTGGCCTTTATCTCACAAGCTTGGGAGAAGAGAGCCATCCCCTCTTGTAGCCTAGCTCCCCATCTCTAAAATGCTGACAGCTGCCTAAAAAGAAGCGTAGCTGTGATGATAATGTGTTAAAGACCACAGTCTACGGGTGACAGAGGCTGGGTACAGGAGACATATCCACGCTCCCTCTTTCAGAGTCATTAGTGCACAATCCGGGAGATCAGTTGCTGTAAGAGCAGTCATTGCACAGACACCACCACAAGACCAAATTTGTAGCAGTTTTCCCCATGGCACAACTGGACTTCTATGCAAATAGCTGCAATGACAATTTCTGCCAAGCCCACACTAACTGCGAATGATTCCAGTTCAAAAGTTCTCCCAGCAACTTAAATCTGAAAGTATTCGGGTGACGTGTGACCAAAGTCTCACATTTGTCATCAGCTCTCTAGTGGTGAACAAACCCATAATTAGCTATGAAGACTTGTTGATGGCTTTTTTATTTCCTGCTCCTTGGAAACACTTACATACAAATTCTAATTTTACACCACCAAAATGCAGAATTTTTTGATCCTCATCATGATTCCTCAGTCCTGTTAATGTAATTGAACTGTCAAAGCAACACAGAGGAAATGGCCACAGATTTTCCATTAAAGTCAACGGATCCTCCAACAGCTTAACAGCTACGTGCTACTTTAAAAATGCCAATGTCTCCTCTTGTATTATATAGATGTAAAAGCCTCAGACCACCTTTGGAATACTCAATCAGTTTCACAAAGTCTCTAGGAATGAAAAGAGCAAGTGGATAAGGATCATTCTACATGGCCAAGCCCAACTTGAAAGAATCAAGGAAGCAAAAATACTGAGGTAAGGATAAAACACGATAGATCTCCTCTTGAGAAGCCTTTGTTAGTTAAGGTCACTTTAAAATAAGGATACTCAACTCTTATTTCTGTCTTTTTCAAGTGCCGAAACACATTTCGCCCTAATTTTATAGGTTCCCATGAAACACGCTATTCTCCCATAATTTGGGTGTTTGCGGGACAAGCCATAGACTCCATTAGACCTAAGATGACGTTCGCTTTTAACTGCAGGCAACAGAGCAACACAACTCTAAGGCATCCTATCCTCTGGCGGGACCAGCAGTGGCTGTAACACAGAGATGCTTATGTGAACCCACAGCTGGAATTTCAGCATCTGCTCTTTCTATGTCAAGAGTTTTGCGTAACTTTATATGGGATTAGCCAGCATCAGATTTCAACAATATCAGAAATGCATGCGAGACCATGCACTTCTCCTGCTAGCGAAAGTCAGTTGCTCTGAAGAAAGTGCCATGTGGCAGTGGAGACCTTGTCCTCGGCTGATGTCCACGGCCGTGCCCACGAGAAACGCTTGTAGAGCTCACTGCCACAAGGCACAGCACAAGCAACTTTCTTAAAAAATACTGTTCAAGAGAAAATACAGGACCACATAAACAAGGATTACAAAAAACTTTAAAGGAACTGTAAATTCTCCTACTTCTGGACAATACTGCTGGTAGCGTACAGCTTTGACTGCCTAAACAGCCAAGTGATTAGATTCAGGCTAAACTTGTGTTCTTAAAAATAAAGAAGATCAGGATTCTCCCATATCAGACAGTTAAGTTACCATGCTTTCCCAAAAAGCCATTTGGAAAGTTTCTAAATGTAGGAGGAGAAAAATAATCTTTACTGTTTGGTCCATGCCTGTATCTCCCTCTCCTCCCATTAGTGCATGGAAAAGAGGTTGGCTTAGAGCAATGCAACATTTCAATTTGAATATGAATCGTTCCTCTGGTGAGGAAACAAAGCAGAAGCCCATTTCACAGCATCTGCAGCCCTTATCTGCAGATATAATGAAAACCAACACATCTAACAGAAGCAATGGAAGTAAAGTATGGCAAAAATGCCAGCTCAGACAAACAAACAACAATACTTTCCGTCCCAGAGGATCCCAAAGTGGTTCACAAGCTCACAGAGGCAGGCCTCATTTCAAAAGCCACTGAAACGTAGTCATCTCTGAATGGGTACTCAACACTACAGCATGGTGTAGTTTCACGAAGGAGGGAAGAACATCACCAAACTGAAACTGCCTGAGATTTAGGAAGGCAGGATCCTCCTGTGGGAAGTGGACCACTCTCCTGGAAAGCGGAAGTTGGTTCAGTTTTGATTCATACAGTTCAAAATGGCATTACGTGGTCTGAACATCTGAACATCAGATAGATGAAGAGCTGTATTTATAATCGACTAACTGTAAAAGATGGAAATCTAACTCACATATTGTGGTACCCCCCAGCTTCTGATTCAAAAGGTTAAAGAAAATAGCAGAGAGCTAGAGGATTAAAATATCTGAACCTGCCTGGAAATTACAAATGACTTACTTATCATCCACAGAATTAAGAGATCAGGATTCTACCCCTGCTTCAACTGCTGTCTTCACATGGAGTTTAGGGTAAATCACTTTTCTTCTGCTCAGCTCAGCTTTTCTCTGTGTAACAGGTACAGCAATATTTAACCACTATTAGGAACAGCATGGAAGAAAGCAAAGTATTACTATTTAATATTGCTAGTGAAAGGCCAGACTTCTGAAATAAGGTCTTGCTTATCACCAGCTTTGATGAAACACTGAAAGAACAAGTGTTCTCATCTTCTCTCCTTTGCTCCCTCGTTCCTCCCATCTACCTGATGTGTCCTTAGTTTATACTGTCACCACTCTGGAAGTAGTTACGGCCTTTTTAATACAGCAGCATTCAACATAGCCTCAACCCAAATCTAAGCCTTTCACCTGCTCCTGAAATACCAAAGAACAAGAAGTTCAGAAATCCTTTAAGGAAGAGGCTTGAGCAAGTGAGCTCCACATTTCCAGTGCTAAATGTTTGCTTCTCTTCTTGGCAGGATCTGGAGACTTGCAAAATATTTACCTGCATATTGGAAACAGCTACTTAATCCTAAAAATATATCAGTAACTCACCTTGACTGAAAGCAATGGCTTTCTGACTTCTGAGAAAACAATGAACAAAATCATCATCATGTGGGGGGGGCAAAGATCTGATAAGCTTTTCTGAAAGGAACTTATTCAATCTTTTCTAACATCTTATTCTATATACAGCTGCCATTCTAGAAAAACAAAGCAAAACAAAACAAGACTTTGTGCACAAATGCAAATGAATCAGAGAATCAGGTTTGGCCTGATCTGCCTGAAACAAATGCCAACCTTCTCTCCTACTGGCTCAGCAATACAGACGCAAAGCCAATAAGTTCCTAGCATTTCTGAGAGGCTGAGTTCTGGCCGGGTTTGTGCAAGTTTGTTTTTAGTGCCTTGGGACTGCATGACAATTCAAGGGAAAATTCCCTTAAAAGGAACATGCACTGTGATATATTGATTTGGACAAATACTACCAAGCCATTTCCCTGTAGAAGTGACCTCCCTTCAACCACGCAGTCATGTTCTCGCCAGTTGAAAACTCACCCTCATCTTGGTTTAAATAGAACAAACTCATTTCTTTTTATTAAGGAAAAAAAAAGTTCAACAAATCGATAAACAAGAAAGGAAAGTTACAATGAGCTGAACATGATTTACAGGTAAAGTGAATTGCCAGGGGATTCAGGCAAAGGTTCATCGCTGATTCATCAAACAAGTCATTGAGATGTCTTAAGAACAAGCTATCAAGAGAAGTCCCTCTTCCTCTCCACCTCTTATTATTAGTTACTGTTGGAAATGACCTTTTCTGCAAATCTCTAGACCATTCTGAAGTGCTAGAGACTTTAGGAAGCGAAAATTAGTTCTCAAAAGGAACTGAACTGCTTCAAAAACATTTTATTAAAGGTTGCATCCTGCTTCTCTCTTACCTCTTCTCTTGGGTATTTAGGATGAGCTACCCACTACACAAAAACAGCCACTGTACACAATTCTACCTGAGAATCTCAAACTCTCCAACATTCACAAATGCCATTTCAGCATCACAGCTCAGGATGGCAGTGATACTATAGGTGCTTATTAAGTTGCAGAAGCCGAGGGAGAGAGAAGTTGCCTGATGCCACCATAGCAAGATAGTAGCAAAAGCGCGAGGAGAGTCAAAGCGTTCCACACCCAGCTCTGTCCACAGCCTAGGGAGCAGCTCAGGAAGGCAGTTAGCAGCACCTGGAGCCAGCACAGAGATCTCGCCTGACTCCAGAGTCTGCCGAGCCCGGCAAAAGAGTAGGAGGTGCAATTGCTGGCAGGAGCAGGCAGAGCAGCAAAGCTGGAGGAGATCATAAATGAAACAGTGTTGTAAAACACAGAGGTGAGCACAGACTGAGACTAGCCTTCACAGCTCCCCCACTGTGAAAAGCATGCCTTGATAGACTCTGAAATCTTTGAAATGCATCCAGCCTTCGCTGGATTGATCCAGGACATATGCACGTTTGTTCTCGCATGCAAACATGGGAAGTTTTTATCATACACATTTTGCATAAATTCTGTAGACCTAAACTTACAAGTTATTTGGGAAGTTTGAGCTAAAATGGGATTGCAAAACCAAAGGAAAGAGATTCTTGATAAAGGCAAAGACCACAAAGCATCACAAAACAATTTAGGCTACAAGGGAGCTTTGGAGCTGCCCCATACTGAGGTTCCTCAGAACGCCCAATTTTCAGAGGATCGTTTTCTTAAAATAGGGCATATTTAAAGATTTCACCAACTAAGCATCCTAAACTGATTAGTCACTTGAAAACATGGGCTAGGCTCCCTTCATTTCATATCACTCCAAAGTGGAAAGTTCTCATCAAAGTTATAATATATTCAGTTCCAGAAGAACAATTACGTGGCATTAGACAGGCAGTTGTAACCCTCAGTATTAAATGGCTTTGCTATTTATTGGTATGTGCTGTGCCTTTAAAAGTTTCCAAAAATGATGGTCCATTTTTGTGTGTGCTGGAATATTCAAGAGCATTTCATATCTATTCTCATATCAAGAAAAGAGCAATTAGATCAATAATGAAACAGGAGTGCTCCCTTTTACTTTCTGTGGTTTGCAAAGAGGTTCATGTTTCTATGTGAGCACAGCTCTTGTTTTAGTGATGTGAAAGTGTGTGGTTTGTGCAATACCCAGTTTCTTCTAATATTTGGGTTTCTGTTGTTATCTACCTACAATTTACAGTAAAGCATCTTTTATTCTCACGCCTCTCAATCTCAAAATTAGATGAATTTTCCCAACAACTAGATTTTATTGCCCTGAGTTTTATTGCCCTTTTATGAACACTGGAATGCTTGCTGACAACTTACTGGTCTACTAACACAGCATGAATTCACAGAAGAAGTCATCAGTATTACCAAGTCTATATACGCATGAGTGTGTGTATATAGACAAGCAAACCTAAGCTTTCCTTTGGGGAAAAGGACCGATTTTGTGTTTGGAAAAGCACCTAGAACTGGGCTGCGATCCATGACAGGGGTCTCAAGGTACCACTGCAGTGCATAAAGGTTAGTGAGCAATATTTATCTCTTTTAACCCCTGTTTCACATCGCTATTGTGCTATTCATTGTGATTAGGTTATTATTTTCAAAAGTATGCAAGATATTTAAAACTGTTCTCCCCCACCTCTGCTGCAGAGCACAAATCTACTTTCAGCAAAAATTTCTTGAGATCCCCTCTAAACTGGAAGAACGTTGACTCACAACTCTCCTTGCCCGCCTCTGCTAGAGACAGGTAATCCGCTGGCTGCAGCACATTTGGTGAACACACCAAAGCAAATCATGCATACCATTTTGACCCTCTACACACCAGATGAGAAAGCATAGATATTTTAGCCAGAAATAGTCATCTTCTGGATAGCTGTTTCTGGCCATGTGCTCTACTCCAGAGTCCATGCAGTGCTGTCTCTGTGGCTCTCAGAGGAGAGTATTTTTGCTGAATATATTGAAAATCCCAAAGGATGGCAAAGGGCAACATCACATTCTGCTACAACATAAATTTCTACCTAACAACAAACCAACAGGAACAGAAGTGAAGGAAATCATGGACAGCAAGCTTCCCTCTTTCAATCCTGTAGGAAGTCATCTGATCAGCTCTAGAGTCTCAGTCTACAGAGTGTGGTAAGGATTCTCTGCTTCCCAGTAATTTCCCTATTCAGCCCCACTCTGAACTAGGCTTTTAGTTTGCATGCAAATATTCTTAATGGTCATAAAATTGTCATGCCGTCTTGAGCATTAATTTAACATCGATGCCGTAACAGTGCATTACCTAGTCATCCAGGTAATCTTCGACTAAGATTAATTCAGGCAGGCCAGGACACAGGCACTTAAACTCCTTGATGTATCTTGCACCCACCCTGGGAAGACTTGACGTTCAGCCACCTTCCTAAACCCTGGTGGGATTAGCCAATATTCAAGAGGCTCCTTTACGGGATAAGCACAGAGGTCAAGCACTGTGTTCTAAAACAGGACATGATGGATGCACATAATCCCCCACAAGGCTCATTCCTCCACCCTTTACAGCCAGCAACAGTAATGACTAAGAGCGTACCACAAACACCATTATAACCAAGAACATGGAAACTGAAGTTGCGTATGTACCGTTTACCCTGACATCTGAATATGAAGTGAATTTACCCAATTTTGTTGTTGTCAAACATGCCAAAAAGATACGTTTGGAACAGATGCACAGAGGGGAACCATGAGAATATTGCTTACTTGGTTCTAGCTGATGCAAAACTGCTGAAAACTTCAAGTTTCGTTCCTTTGGATTCCCTGTGAATAGTCCTAATACTATCAGTATATGGCAGTAGCTAAATTTGGATTAAACAAGGCACTTCTCCTAAAAAGATCTTTCTCAAATCATTGGGTAATGCTCCATAAAACTAATATACAGCATACTCTGCTATAAAAGCTCCCCAGTTGCATGTTGTCACTGTACGTAAGAAAGCACTGTTTGATCAAACGGTTAAATTAAGGGTAGGCTCTTAACCAAGACTATTCTTCTAAATCAATGCTGTCATAGCTCACAGCAACCACACAGTTCAAGCATAACTTTGTTTTCCAATTGCTGTCTCCTACCCTGCCTGGGAGTGGTACTCCATGCAGGAGAGCTGACTGTCCCCTGCTTCCAAGTCCCTCCAGGTCTAGGGAATGAGGGATTCTCTCAACTTCAAGTATTCCCCCAAGCTTGATCAGGATTTCATATACCCCCAAGAGAGATCCAGCTACAACAGATCTACTACAGCAAACAAACCACAGGAACAGATTTATTCATTTTAGCTTAAGCTCCTTATACACCTTGGGAGAGTCATCAACTGGCCCATCCCTTCATGCGAACACCAGTCAGAGAGCTCACACTGCTGCAGCAGCTTAGCCCAGAGCTGGGAACAACTTCAAACATCTCTCTGAAAGCTAACATGATAATAAAACTTCTACTGAAGTCATACCACTCTCGAAGGGCTCAGGACGGGCTACCAGGAAGCAGGACCCATCCTCAAACAACCACAACCTCCTAGCCAACAAAGATTCCCATCAGCAACACAGCACCAGCAGTTGCCATGATCTGGACGCTTGGCTGTTATAAAATGGTGGAAAAGCCGCTTCCATTTTCCTCATCCCTCAAACAAGTTCACTAGCAACCATCACTGGACACCAATTGTCTTCCCTGACCAATAACCTCAGCGGGATCTGAACCAAACTTTCTTCCCATCCTTCAGTCCTTTCAGATTTGCCTGCACACCCCTTCCCTCTTCCCAACATTAATGGAGTTTGTCATCAGCTCAGAGTGACCTTGGTGTGCACAATAACTCTTGCCTCTCTAAGCAAGAATTTGGAAAACTTTTATTAGACATATCTGTCTGGCTGAGATTTGTGATCACGTACAATGCACAGTACAGCATGTGATCTGGAGAAATATTATCACCTGCTAACAACAGCACAAATTTCTTTCTTCCCTGTCCTTCATTAGCCTCAGAAGCTGGCCTTGCCAGCAGCAGTAATGCAGGTTGAGACAACAAAGCACAATAATGATGGGCCACATCATGTTTCATATTAATCATCCCATCTGGTAGTAAACTGTTGGTTATAAATTGTATTTTGATAAACCTCCTGTCCTTTCTTTAAATGCCAGCTCCAATGTTTAATGTTGCACCTAATCCCAAGATAATGTCCTCACTAGGCTCAGCAACAAATCAAAAAGGCCTTCAAAAGGCTGGTGCAAGGCCCCTTTCCCTACACATCCCAACCTGAAACTATCCAATTGCACTGCCTTCTTAACAGCTCAGCTCCAAAAGCTGGGCTGCCAGAACCAGCAGCTGTTCAGTTACAAAGGGTCCTACAAAGGACCCCCAGGACTTCTCCGGTCAAGGGCAGGGAGCAAGGCAAGAGCAAGAGCTGCCTTTAGTGACGTGGCCCTGGCCAAGACGGATAAGCTCCTTCCTCAAAGGCAGCACCTTGGGCTGCAGCTAGCACAGGTGTTACTCACTCCCAAAAGCCAAAAGGGAAAGATGGGTATAAACTGTAACCCAGGAGCAGCCTACTGCCTTTGGTAGCTCTTTCACAAGAAAGCATTGCTACTGCAAGGACAGGGAATAAACTAGCAGAATGGTCCCTACTCTCAGGTGCCAGCCACAGCCCCCTGTGCAACAGCTTCAATGTGTTGTCTCCCTAGTCCTGATCCACTTCACAGCAAACTCAACCACTCAGTGCACGTTTCTACAGGAGAAAGGATACCAGGAGAGTGGGAAAGGGCCTCCTCGCCCCCTCATAGCTATACAACAAAAAACTGCATGGTTCTGCCTTTTATTCAGTCTGTGGTAGCGACTGCGTGTCCCAGCTAAGGTCCAGCCCTCCCCAGCCTTACAAGCGCTTTGCAAGATGTGGTCACTGCTGCAGAGCGCACCCTGTTACACACCCAGGCACAGCAGCAGGAGGCAAAACACAAGTGTGCAGCACGGGAGTCACACAGCAGAGCACCAAAAGAGGCAGGAACCATCTGTCTCCTGATCCTCCTCGATCGCTAAGCAAGGACTCCCGTGCCTGTGGAGCCCAAACATCAGGATGCGAAGATGAAGGCAAGGAAACTTTCTTCAGTGACTTGTTAGAGAGCCTGGAACCAGCTGCCTCTGTTTTATGCTCTGCAGTTGAGTGCAACACAGGAAAAGTGTGCTTACATACGTGTATAACAGCTTTCCAGAAGTGCTGTAGTATTACAGTGCTCTGCCAGGCAACATAACAGGGTAATAATCTGCAAAACATCTCAACATTCGAAAGACAGAAGGATTTCTTCTGCCTAGGACCGAAATGATCAGCTGCAATCTTCATCCTAAAATACTGCATTCTTCTTTTTCCTTCTTTTATTTTTTGTTTCTTCTTAATTCAGTGACATTTAACTAGCAGAACAGCTGTTAACAAAGGTCTAAGAAAGGTGGAATTCCATTTTCTATATCAAGAAAAATGTTTGGAGGAGATTATAATTGGAAAAAAATACATACTTAGCAAAACATATTTTAAAATGCAGAAAATGAGGTTATTTTTGTTTGTTTGCTTGTTTTTTAAGGTAGCAAAAGAACCATCACAGTTCATTGAAAGACCCCTAACTCCAGGAACAAAGATATGAAATTATTCTGCAACTACATGCATAGGAAAATATGGCAAGATAAACTCCAGCCTCATTGGGGCTTAGTGGTGTTCAGGTGGTGGGGAAGGGCAAGCAGCAGGAGGTGTGAGAACAGCAGAGATTTATCTGCCTTCTCTGTGGTTCCCTCTCAGCACATGGCCTCCTGCCACTTGTGGCAGAAGGGATAAAATAAGAAGAGATAAGAGGCGGCGCCCTTTCATAAGTAGCACAGGGAGGAGACCCTCCATCATCCCACCCCACTCATGCCCATCACCTCCCTACCCCTACCAAACTACAGGAAAACACTAAAATTACCAAGCTCAGTGGCAACATACTGGGGAATATCACAGGAGCAGCAACAGCACCTCTGCCTGCTGTGGCACAGACCATTTGCCATGGTCTTTCCAAAGAGCAGGTCCAAATCTCATCTGTGACAACTACAAGATTGCAGGGGGCTTCAGGTGGCACCAGGTCAGGCCTGAGACGACTACAGTTTCCCCTTATTTTACTCGGAATGGCCTAACACCACGCTGAGCAATGACAGAATTTGCACGTGAGATTTAATGTGCAGATGTATGCAAGCTCACGGAGCAGGTCTTCAGGAGCAGTGGAGAACTCCTTCCTCTTTTCACTGAGTCCTAGGCACTAGAGACAGATATGAACCCCCGTGGCACCACTGCAAGTTACAAAGTAAAATTGCTTAAAGCAGACCAGGTTTTGGACTTGTTCTAACACCACTAGTAGCAGATGGTGCATGCTATTATTAAATCTTGATTTCCAGCTTATAATAGTAATTATATGAAAACGTCTGCCCCTGGACAACAAATCACTATCTTTATTTTGGGCAAATGCAGGAGAAATCTTGCAGTTAAATAACTTTCCTATTTTGACAACAAATTAAAAAAAAAAAAAAAACTAACATAGTTCTCCTAATTGGAAAGATACAGAAAATAGGATATGGACTTACTAGTTAAAGGTCAATGCCCATTTACCCACCTCTCTCAAAACTGACAATATTCTCGTGACAACCATAAAAGCTGCTTTGAATTTTAGTTCCCTAGAAAGTAAATATAAGGAATCCCAAAGCTGTAACCACAAGTGCCACAACTCTTAACACTGATGTCATATTCAGCTTAATGTGTACTGCAGAAGTCAGTATGCTAAAGCTTCCAAATCATCTCATCTATGGTATATGAGAAGAAAACAGTCATTACCTCTCACCCCATAGCTCCAGGGCACGTACCACAATGCCTTCGCTTGATGCAGTATTAACAGCAGGACGTGTTTTATTCCAAAGCATTTAGCGTAGGGCACTGCTAGGCTGTTGGGACCATTTATGTGATCTGTTACAGCTAAATATCTCACGCTACTGTATATTTTGTTCTTTGGTTTGCAACTGTTCCTTCCAATTACAACTACAAAACAAACGTTCCCTTTCTTTAGGCACCAGTTTACATTTGTTTGTGCCAATGTGGTTTTGTATCAATTAGCCAGGGTAAATGGGCTGCCTTTCATACCTTTTCCTGGTATTTTAGATGCAAGGGGACAGTATAATTAATGTATGTCAGACACAGCCCCTCTTGATGCATTGATTTCTTAATATTTAGGAAACACTTGGGGAGAACAAGATAACCCCTGACTGTCAGGGGTCCCCATAAAATCAATAGGCCTGAATTTCCAGAAACTGCTGATGATTTTGAATGCTGAGAAGGGGGTTAAGATGGAGTCTGATTTTCTGAAGCAAAGGAAATCTCTTATTAACTGTAACACCCTAGCATACTTCAAAGGGAGCTTACAGGAATGCCAAGTTGGATACCGAAAAGACACTCAGAATGAGCGGCAACTAGGAAAAACCCTTCCAGTCCCTGGTCTCGAGCTGCATGAAGGGGGATGAGAACACTCTTCCCAAGCCAGGAGCAGGCACACCTCTGAGGCGCTCGGATCGCTGCAGCGGCACCAGCGTGCTTCCCGGCTCCCTCACAGCCAGGCGATGCTACAGTGATTATCTTTTCACTGCAGACGATTTGCATTTCACTAAACCACTTCTATTTAACGTTGAACTTCCAAAAGAAAAATGTTCTAGGACTATATACCTTGACTATTTCCTTGTAAGGTTTAATTTGTCCATCTCTTACATAATGTCCTGAAAGAAAAGCTCAGGATACGTGGTTATTTTCTTAACCCTGGAGCTCTACCCAGGAGTATGCAACTAAAACAAGGGAAGACTGATATTTGTGCCAAGTTAGTTAAAGTGATCCTCATTTAGCAAATAATAAACCTCCAAACACACACACCTCACAAACACAAAGCACAGAAAGAAGACAGGACGTGAGCATGTCAGGCAACATTGCTGAATATTATGTTTAGCTTTGCACAAGTGACAAAGCATTTTTCACAATGCGCAAAGGATCAAAACCAAAACTTGTTACCCAGAACTGTTCACTCCAACCCACCACACAATGTACAGGAGAATAACTCCAGCTTTGAAGAAAAAAAATCCCCTTTCTCTTATTTGCTGAGTGATGCTGATGCTCTTTGGAAAGATGACGGCACTTTGGCTGGCAGAATGTGTTAATATGAGATGATAGAGAGAGAAAAGGCTGACAGAAAAAGGAAATATCTGTGCCATGTAGCCTGCATGCTGCAAATCTCATATTTGAAACCGATACAAACAGCAAAACGTTACACCTCTCTCTTTAGAATCAAGAGCTCAGAAAATAATCCTCTTTAGCGTTCACTTAAAAATACTGCCCTGTGTAGGCACCCAGACAGTATAGTGAGCTGGCCAATGAAACAGAGAGATGTACAGTAGAGAAGAAAAAGTAAAGACCGATCTCAAACAATACCATACACACATAGCCTGCCACTACCACCTGCCAAAGTACAAATCTACCAGCAGTTCAGCTTCCGCTGCCTGCAACTGGTGAATGATTTTTCCACTAGAAACTTTACTTTTTAGGTTTCTGACATGATATTCTCCTATAGAAGGAAAACCATTAGAGGAGGATACCCAATTGCTGCCAGCCAGAACACAACACGCCTTCAGCAAGACCTTTGATTTTCACAGGCATGCACTGAAGTTGCTCTTCACAACAAAGAACAGGCCGTCTGTTGCGTAACTAACCTTAGGCAGCGTTAGATTAAGTCATGCCTTCTCACAGATCAACTGACCTTAAATAACGTCCCCAGTATATTCAAAGCCAATAGGTTTCTCTCTTAGAGCTCAACTGACAGGTCTTCTCCTTCCAGCTATTTCTTCAGCAAGGCACACAAAGAAGGTTTCAAGAGAAATCTCATGCTTGGTCTTCCAAGAGCAGCTTTCCAGGCCAAAAATGAAGCACAAGATCTCAGCTCCACATTCACATCTCCCTTTGAAGGCTTCTTCGAGGCTTCATCACAACAGAGCAAGTAACAGCCTTTGCAGGGCTGAAGGGGGATTGAACCGGATAATAACCAGAAAACCCAGTATACCTTGGGAAATTTTGCTGCAATTCTGTCCCTGAGTCAGGCCAGAATCAAAACAGCCAGCCATGCAGATGAAACACTGCTTTGTATTCTGGACAAGGCAAAACAAAGGTCTGGTGATGCAGAGCTCTTGCTTGTCATGCAAGGGTCAGTAGCAAAGGCAAATTCCACCAAGGCATTTCCGTTCTGTTGCCCAATCCATTACCGAGAGTGGGTACAGCAGCATCTTTCATTTCTCATCCAAAAACACAATTTAACATAGCTGTGCAGTATCACCCAGCTGCCACACTCCACTCCAGAGGTGGAACCATCAATTCTCGTACAGAGCTACGGGCATAAAATACTGTACAAGACTGTACTGCTGTTGCACAGACGGTAGAGACTGGTCATTTCTACCACAGCAACATAAAAAGGCAAATGAGCACACACTGTTTCTCCAGTCCCCATGCTGGCTGTGAGATGGCTTAGAAGCTCTGCAGCAACCTGAGAGAAGGAAACACTGTGGGAAGAGACAGAGACAGCATGAAAGCAAACAAGTCTCTGCACCATTCCTGGAATGTTGTTTCTTTGTCCAAGCAGATGTCTGTGCGTTCCCCGTTGGTGGGAGCAATGTTTTAGAAGTGACATGCTCTGCAAAGCAGAGCCATAATCCTTTGGGATGACGAGTATCAAAAACCAATAAACTCACAGTGAAGGCACGGACACCAAAAACGGGGCTACTTTCTGACGCTACGTAAGTCATACGGTCTCCACTTGAGCACCAGTTTCCTTACTGACAAATCAGGGCCAAAAGAACTTCCCACTGTGCTACGTGTTGCTCTACTCATTCAACTGAAGCTCGAGGAGAGTTTTGATACAAGGGCAGATGTAACACACAAATCCAGCAACCCATTGAACCACTCAGAGCCAAGAGCAGGACAGGAGCCCTGCCTCAGCTGCTGCAATTGGCCAAACCATGATTCATTCATAAGGCTCTGCCCTACTAAAGAGCCAAATTATTTTCTATGTAAGCCATCATTCGCTCTCAGCATAAGCATAAAAACCCAGATTTGTGAGGGCTGTTCATTCCAGACTAGCTCCACGACCACTGAGGAGCTTTCTAGTAACACTCACCCTGACTGCTAAGCAAAGGGCTTGCAGAGCCAAGTTACTGGAATCTATTCCTCCCGCATTAGTCAGCATATATGAATACATCCTCTGGCTTCATTAAACTTTAATTGGAGCACATGTGAATAGGTTTTACTGGCTCCTTAAAGAGAGTCTGAGTACAAGGTGTTCTAATGAAAAGCTAGAAAGTAATATCCTTTCTAGCTTTTCTTTTATTTCTGATTTTTTAAGCATCCATTGTCAATTTCTTCAGGTCAGTTAACATTTCTGGGCTGCTGCAAAGGACCATGAAAAACAGCCACAAAGTGCAAATAAAGCACTTTGGAGGGAAAGCAGACACAGACCATTAACCCTGCATTTCTCGTTATTATCCAGATAAAAATTATATGCAAAATCCCAGAGCAGCTGTTGCATTAGCTAGTTGATTAGTAGTGCTAAACACAATGAACAATTGCTTTGCTGCTGTGTGTCATGCATGTTTGGGTTGGATTGTCTGAAGTTTCATTATTTTAAGTGCGCTTAGATATTCAGAAATCATTGCAGAATAGAATCGTAGGGAAAATCCTGCTTGTAAAAGTTGAGATTTCCTTAGTAATCACCTTCTCTGGTACTCAAACACATACTTTTTTTGTTCATACATTTTTCTTTACTGTAAAGAAACTCTGGGCGTACTTTATTGCCTGCCTGGAACAGTTTTTTGTTCATACATTCTTCTTTATTGTAGAGAAACTCTGCACGTACTTTATTGCCTGCCTGGAACAGGACAGCCATCTCCAGAACTTCTTCACTGCTAAAACCTGGGCACTATGACCAGACTCACAACTTTGATAAAATTCACACAGTGCAGCCTGAATTGACTTACAGCAGTCTACACCAGCTGCAATTCTACTAGTAAAGCAATTCCACTGCCTTCCCTCTCTTGTGCATTTTGGTCAGCAAGAGGCACAGCTGGGGATAGGAGCTCAGTGCATGACCATATGAGAAACAAAAGGCAGCTATGTTGTGCTGTACTGCCCTGTTTGCTAAGTGAGTTAAAAATGAAACTGCAGCAATTCAAAACCACAACAAAGAATTTACTGGACTACTCCTGCACACTTGCTCAGAAATGTATATTATGTACAGTGATGCATTCTGGCAATCTAGGACTTTGACACATTTTCTATGGCAATGTCCTAATATTAGAAAAATTTGCTCGTAAGTTAAAAATGTTACAGAAATGGCAAAGGATCATAAGTTACCAGCTGAGTCAGAAGTCGATCTGCTACTTGACTTTTATACTTTTTTTTTTAATGCAGGCACATCACACAGAGTGTTTTTTAAACAGTTTGCTTCTGTCATTACTTGTGAAGGAAAATGTGCCATCGTAGCACATGTATGCTCTTGTATGTTACCTAGAAAAGTCATTCAAAATGGCAGAAATTGATTTGCAAGGAAGGAAAGGACACAGATCCACTCTCATACACCACAGCCACAAGGGTTGCAAGTTGTTTGCCAGTAATGGCAGCCCCTCTGTTTGCAAGCTCTATATGGCAGGAGGCTGCTTCTTGCTCATACATGCATACGGAGTCGTCAATAATAGGTCCAGAGACCATGATAGGATTATATCTGGTAGTACAGTAGCATAAATACTAAGGATCTTGTGTGATACAGTCTTCAGCATTATAGCATTTCATTTTCACTTTGTCCTTTCAAACTATTGGTAAATAATTAGCAGACGGTATAAGCAAGTAACAGAACTCTTGTCACAGGGGTCAGCTATGGAGAAATGCTATAAATGAGTATGTCATAGTAATAAGCAACTTGTTCACCTGTTGGATGCTGCAGAAATTAAATCATCTAGTTCTCATAAATTAACCCCTGACACCCAGAACCTTACTAGAAAGTATATTCCTCTTCTTTTACTGATGACCATAACTTTTCCTACTTTGGCAGTCTGTAATGAAGAAACCATGAACCACAACCTGCCTGCCAGGCTCCTGCCTGCTCGGCAGAGCTCAGGAAACATGCGTGGGACAGTTAAATGACTAAGTGAAGGGGACAGGACATGGAAGGGTGCTACATGCCGTGCTCCAGCATCTCAGATGGACCTGCGAGACTTGCCGGCTACAGCAACAAAACACGATTTGAGGAAGAGGAACACAAGAACATTGGAGAAAAGGGGACCCATCTTTCCACATCTCCTGTTCAACTTCTTGTCCTTCCTGCTGCTCTTCATGGCCTGCAGGACGAGTGCACATCCTCAACACAGCTCAGCCTACAGAGCTGCTCCAGGTGGAGATGCAGGGCCAAGCAACATACACTGCAGTCTCAGCTAGCTCAGTCTCCAAGCCCTTTGAGCTATCCCAGCTTGCTGCAGGATCTCACACAGCCTTGCCTCCCAGCAGGGCTAGATTCACTCAGGCAACAATGCAACTTTCAGCTTCCAGTTCTGCATCTATCAAGTTTTTTAATAGCTTGGGCATCCTCTACTTGCTTGCAAAAGTGGCACAAGCAACTTTGTTCAACAGCCAGGAGATGGAGGTGTCTTCGGTCTTCAGTGCTGGACTCTCATCAGCTTTCTCTGACTGCCCGTCCCATCAGCAAAGCTCAAGGAGTTGCGTTCTTCTGTATACGCGGCCCAGAAGGCCAGCTTTCCAGGCCAGCTTTCTTGCAGAAATGGCCTAGGAGATTTACCTACACATAATGTGAAGTAAAAAGCAGGCAATGAATCAGGAAATCCTCCTGTCAAATGTCATGCTGCAAGGTGCAGCAGAACACAGCTCCAGTATCAGAGGTCTCAGCGTTCCTTAAAACACTAAAGACGTGCAACATCACAACATTTCAGCCAGAAACGCATAGCTCCTTGAAGAGTAACATGCAGAAACCTGCTAAAACGATAAGAAAAGGGGAAAGGATGATTCTTAATAGAAAAACAGATGATTAAAAAGCTATTCAACCCAAAGCAGCACACTTGGGAAAGTAAATTGTCAATGTCTTGCAATTGTTAACAGCATATCCCTCAGAAACACGCCGATCCTGGCTCATCGGCAGCTCTGCCTAGAAATAGAACCTTAAAAATCCCTTTTCTAACAACAACTTCAGAATGCTTACATTTGTTTCAGTGAGTTTGTTTTGGTTTTGAATACAGTAATATACAAGCAATGAATTTTTTGATTTTTTTCAAAGTACAGCTCCCATAAGCTAAAAACTAAATGGAAATGCTTTGTTTCCTGGGGTATGTAACTGGAACATGTTCCTAGCACCTAATAAAACAATGTTTGGTTGATACTAACCATTAAAATATGTGTTTCAAGTCATGTAATGTTCCCTGTGAAATTTGCCTTTTTGCTCCATGAAAAAAGGGCACTGAAAGGAATCCTGCAGCCATAAGGATCTCACTTATTTCATGGAAGTATCATTTTAAAAGCCCCACAACATGATCAAAGCACTGTTGAGAACAGATGTTCCGAGCTTTACAAATTCCAGCATAAGTATTTTTATGACATTTATCACTGCTAAATTCTTTCAGCCAAATTTTTCCCTACAAGAAGCATGCATGCACTTTCCTCCTTGAGGAATACATGTTCACACATCGCCTGGACTCCAACCGTTGACCCTCTCATCCTTGAATACCTCCACTGTCCATCACAAGGGAGTGCTGTACAATGTCCCCGACAACTCCCACAACAGCTAGGCTCGAGCAGCACCTGTCCTGCAGAAGAGGACATAGCTTTCCTTGTTTTTCAAGGAGAACTCAGTGGGACTGCCCACGCGGCTGCCTGCCCTTCGGCCACTCAGAGAGCCTAGCTGAACTTCACGCTGGTTTTGCGTTGCCAAAGAGTCAGATCCACCAAAAACATCTTTCTGTAAACGGAGCCAAAAAGATTGTAGGGCTTAACTACTGTAGCGCTTGGACTCCAGGAGAGAGGCTGATAGATCACAGGGACCCTCTCCCAAGCTGCCCAGAAACCTCAATGCTCCGCTGCCTCGACACGACTGCAATCCTCGCCTCCAGCACCCTCCATAAGACTGCTGCTTGTTCTCCACTGCACCCGTCCTCTTTCCTTGAGATCCCCACCAGACCACCACAGTGATGACTAGCTCTAAGCATCCTCATCTAATTTTGCAGCTAGCCCTGCCGGGGGCTATACAAGAGACCTCCAAGGTCCCTTCCTGCCTAAGCTCTTTTAAGATTATAGGTCTCATTCTTAGGTGGGAGCCATATGGAAATGCCCTCACTTCAGTGCCCCAAGAAAGCACCTTCCTTGATCCCCCAGCTCCTCCTATGGAGGGGGGAGCCCTTTGCATATACACAGCATCTAGAACAACGTTCCCTCGGCCACATAAGTCTATCCACGACAGTTATCTATCTACTCGCCTAGATGCGAGCAGGAGTTGTGAAGGTAGCTAACATGGTGGGCACTACTAAAGCAAGACGAGCAGAGCTGAACAAGCGATGCTGGACACATGCAGGCCTCTTCAGTGCAACCTGCTTATTCTCAAGAGAGCAGCAGTGAGTCACCATTTCTAGTGATGACCGCAGAGGCAGAGAGCGTGTATTTCAATTGCAATTCAAATCACAGCCAAAAATCCACTGAGAGTGAAGTTCCCCAGAAGTTTAGCTCTCCACAGAAGGTTTCTGTGTATATGATCATCTTCCCAGGAACATCACCAAGTTCTCTGGTTGATGAAAAAGTCTAAACACTATGCAGTACTGGGCAGTTTCGTGAGAGTGAGCTATATACCAATACAATATTCACGACTACCCAAGAGTCTGAAACATACAATTTATCTCTGAACAATAATATGTATTTTTGTACCCCCAAAAAAGGGGATCTGAAACAGGGGATCTGAACCAGCTCCTCCGAAATGTCACATATTCGCAGAAGAGGGTGTTTGCAAACAGGACCCCACAGCACATCACTTCTCTAATATGTGCCCAGTTTAGTTTCACCTGTTTCCATGTGCTCCCTTCCCAATTCCTACAACTTGCTTGCACATCCTGTTTCACTATGAACATGAGCTTCTGCCCCAGGGCAAGACTACCTTCACTTCTCCCTCATGGCGATGAGTTTAGAGAACAGCCAGATTGGGAGCAAAGACTAAATAGACAAGTTTACTCCTCCAGGGTTTAGCCCTGCAGGCTGAGAGTCTGAATCAAGGTGCTATGTGTTGCCAGAGCCTTTCTCACACAACTGTGGCAGTTCTTCCTCACATGCTTTGGGCATCACTGACACGGCCAACAGTGGCAGGTCCATCTCCTCCATCGAGAATATGGAATAGCGATCTCTAAAAGAGAAGCACAAGGTAAAGGAGGTCTACCAAAACAAGGGAGGAAGAGGCAAAGGATGCTCACAACCCGGGGATGCTGGAGGTGAACAGAGGCCAGAGAGAGATCTGAGGAGGGACAAGGACAGTCAAAGGCAACAATTCAGAGGAGTCAGGTAGAAACTGAAAGTTGGGGAGGAGCCCACTACAGCAAGGAGGAGACTGAAAACACCCTACATGAGCTAAAGCATCTGAGACAGAAAGTGGTGGCATGTTTCACTGAAAGTAAATATCACTTTTTTTGTTTTTTTTTAAATCAGCTGTCACCTCAGAGGACTGCAAGAGACTTAGGTCTGCATTTACTTTACCTAACCTAGAGTATCTAGTTCAAACTTGAGGTGAGATGAATTGCCCTCTGGAGGAGGCTCTTTCTCCATTGACACTCTGTCACACGGGGACAAGGCCTCTGACTTAGGCAATGCATGATGAATTCAAGGCTTAGAAGATAATAGTTTTATATGAGCTTTCTGGTATGTATCTCCCCAACTCCTCAACTTGCATAGCACCAGTGGAAGGCACAGAGACGCAGCCTTAGCAGCTGGTAGCTTGCAGGCACCAACAGTGCACAGCACCCACTAGCAATCACAGCAACTGCCTTTCCTCTTGCCAAATGTGCACATTTCCTGGATGGACCTTTTACTGTGAGGACTTCTTGTGTTGTTTAAACCTCATTTAATTCTTTATCTATGAAGTAAAATTTCATATTTTAAATGTACACAGTAAATTCCTTCCCCCAATGCCTTTCATGGAAAATCAAAGTCTTTAGTGAAAAAGACTTGAGGGAAAAAAAAAAAAATCCTGCCGCATGGGCACCAATGACTTTCTCTGTGTGTGTGCGTACGGATGCTTGCGCATGAACACATGTGCATTCACATCACAGTTAGGGCAAAGGACTGTTTCCCGCTATGTCCTCAAAGGGAGGGCAGAAAGGGGCAGAGTCTGCCATCCTGTCACACAGCCAAGCCATGCTCCTCTACCTCAACCTCAAGGACAACCAGAACTGACAGCAAAGCCCTTCTGTGTCTTTCTGTGGGTCCCTCCTATACCCGCCTCGCCTCCAAGGCACATCCCTGCAGCATGCTGCTGTGACGCCTCTGAGCCCCGAGCTGGCTGTGAACCAGCAGGGACAGCTGCAACACTGCAGGCACACTGGAGCTACCTTTGGGACCTTGCACTCCTCTATTGACACCAGCATACTTTTAGGCTGCCAGAATGAATGGCTGCCCTGCCAATCACACCAGTCCTTGAGGATGCAGAGGTCTGTGCTTTGCAAACTGATAACAAGCCCAAAAGCTTCCAAAATCAGGAACCATAAATACCGCCCCGCCTTGGAAACAGCATCAGCTATACCCCAACTGCATGGGTATACTTTCGTTCATTTGAACGGGTGACCGAACAGAGCGTCTCAGGCAGCCAGCAGACGCTCGAGTGCTTTGGGAGATGGGACCTCACAAGGTCCTGTCTCCAAATGCACCTACAGGCTGACACCACCACCAGAACCACCACCACAACCAACCTCCGTGTCTGAGGTAACGGCGTCTTTAGTAAGAGAGAAGGGAAGGAAGGCTTCCTCTGAGCTGCGGGAGCCTGGAACATAGTGAGGAGATTTAAAATGGGGACTCAAGATTACAGGATGAGTTATTAATATTTTGTTATTAATACTATTACCCCGCTCCAGACCTTAGTTTGTTTTGTTATCTCATCTTCCCTTCCCAAGCAAAACTGCTGCATGTTTTTAAGAAACAGAAAAAAGCCATGACCAGGTTTTCAGGCCTTCCAATTCAGCCATAGAAAAAGAAAAAAAAAATCCTACAACATTTCCCTTTTGTTTTCCTAAATAAAAATAATGTATAGCCCTAACTTGATAATAAATATGCTCAGAAGCTGTCCTTAAGTAAAAGCTTTTGATAACAAATTGCCTGTGCTAACTGCTATTTTACTGTTGAATTTTTTATTGTTGCTTAAGCACTGCAATTATGCTAATAAGCCTGAGAGGATGGTACACTAAAGCATTGAATGTGACAGATATAATACTCAATAAAATGTTAATCTTACCTGAAAATTGGAATCAAACAGCCTTATTAGTATTTATGGATATGGCATCTTCAACATGTTTCTTAAGAGGAATATATATACTCAATAGAGAGTTTTGACTATACCCTGCTATTTCTCATGCTTTCACATGGCTTAATTCAAGGTGACTATTACCCCCTGCTGCTAATGTACAGTCCCTTTTGGAATAAGGAAAAAAGGGTGCCGGTATGTGAGCCACGTGAAACCCCCACAGCCCGGAAGCCTTTTCCCCTCAGCACCTGAAGGGCCACAGCTCTCCCCGGAGCCAGGACACGCTGCCGACTACACCAGCAGGGACTCGGGGCAGACGCAGGGCTCAGAGGGTGCAGCGCAGAGCCAAGGCACAACTCCGCCAGCCAAGCACGCAGTCCCTCCATGGACTATTTTTCCAGTATTTCTAGTTTTATGTGCAAGGCAAGTAAATCCATCAAAACGTTAAGTTATTACCATTTACAGGTGCTGAGGAAACGGCCTTTGGTTTTTAAGATGGGAAAAAATTTTAAACTTTTTTTTTTAATTGATTCTGATAGGGAAATGAGACCCATCTGTGTCACTGCAAGTTACAGTGTTAGAAAGTTGGACTCAGAATTGCTGGGTTGTAATAGGAGTTTTGTCGCTAAGATGTGCCACGACTTTCTGCAAGTCACATTGAGGTTGTGCACTGCTATTTTACCACCCAGCCCTAGTCTACCTTCTCAATTAATAGCATAAATTTTTCAGGGGATAATCAGCCTTTCACAACACGCACTTCTTTTGCCTAACATAAGGGTATGATGGTCTTGGATCCAACCTCTGGGCCCCCCTGTTACACAAAGGCGCTGCAAGCTTTGTCAACCCTTTCCAGCAGGTAAAAGTGAGCGGTCTTCAACACCTTCACTTTCTCATCTTTGAAACGAGGAAAAAATAACCACATAATATCCACATCCTTGTGAGGTAACTGTATTTATGTTCATGACCAGGCTCTATAAACAGACCATTCTTACACAGCGCACTGGTGTGGTTTTCAGACACTGCAAGTGAATGCTTAAACAGCAGGCTACTGGCTTACAACTTGAGGACTTGTGCTGCTTTCACCCACAGAAGTTAATTCTACTGACAGAACCACAGAAACGTTGACAGTACAGCATTACATTTGCTGACAGACAAACAAGATTTTTGTTGCTGAACTCTGCAAGCCCCCTTTGTGGAAAACATCAGGTTGGAGTCATCTAGGAACTGTTTCGATGCGCATTCACAATGGGGAAAACCCAGTCAGCTGCCCACCAAAATCTGGGATTCTCAGATTGCTCAAAGATTCATAATGAGCCACCCACACAGTGCTACTCACAACACACCAGGATGTACTGGGACTTTCTTAAGCAATGCTTATAGTGCGTGTTCTCTTGCACTCAGAGTAAGACTTCTGTTCTTAAGCGTGTACAAGGAAACAGGACTGCTTTGCAGCAGACAGATCTTAGACCAGCTCCACAATACCTCCTTTGAGGGTATAATCAGAGAGCACAGCATTAAAAAAAAAAAAATCAGTTACAAAATCATTCAGATAAAACTATAGAATTGACCTGAGCTAGCATCTCTTGAGACCTGGGGGACAGACCTGAGAGCTCATCTGCCCGACATCAGCCCAAGTATGAGGTCCCAGATTTCACATTTTTGGACCCAGCTAGGAAGTTAACCAGCAACGTACCTGTAAAGGGCTTTGAGATCATAAGGCAAGTTTTCCCATAAAGTGGCAGGACTCATCTCTGCCACACTGAGTGAGCCTTGTCATTATTTTCAACCCTATAGTGAAAATCTAAATTGAAGTCTGGCATATTGCTTTCTTTTGCTAAACAGCAACGTTTGAATGTTAACTCCAGCCCTGACAGGCATATTTATGGAGTATTCTTTGCAAATAATCTTACCCTGACCAGTCCAAAAGGTCAGGATCATAAAAAAAAAATAATAACAACAATAAAAAAGAATAAGGTTGTAAAACCATCAGTGCCACTGGTACAACCCCTCAACTTATTAACCGTCCTTGCAAGAAGGTGAACTACAAGGTCTTAGATTTATTTGATTGATTGAGATCAAAAGATCAGGGGGCACACAGTAAATTGTATCCTGCCATGAATGTATTTTGCTTTCAAGATTTGAACAGATAGTTGCAGGAATTTTAAAGCTTAAGACGAGAAAAAAAACATGTACAAAGGTGACTTCAGAAAGGCATCCCCTTATTTCTCTCTTGACATCATCTGCATTTCTTAGAGCTATTTGAGAGTTTCTTCCATGTTCCTCTACCCCCGGGACACAATAGCTTATCTCTGCTAAACAGAAGATGATACTAAACAGTAACACACCAGTATTACTCCAGGGGAGACACCAGTATTTGCTGATGTTAAAGATGAAAGGCAAATATTAAAGAAATCAAATAGTTCCCAACAAAGTCCAACAAGCGTTAAAGTATTTCCCACTGACTTGATCTTAATTTTAGGTGTCCTAAGACAAAGGGCATGCATTTGACTTTCCTCCTTACCCATACAAGGAAGATGAAATACTACCTGAACTCAGCTCATCTTGTGATGGTCGCTCAGAGATACCAGGCCGCCTCAGACCTGCTCACACTTGCCTGGGTAGAAGGTTTGCAGTCCCTAACTCCTGAGGGAGCAAGGGAGAAGCAAGTGCATTAAAAGAGCAACCATCTTTAGGATGTAATTTCAACACCCAGCTGGTGAGCTGGCATTTTTAGACACGTTTTGCTGTCATGATGGCACAAAAAAACATAACAGAGAGCAGGAATACAAGAATAAGAAAAGAAAAATGAAATTCTCCACCATCTCACCGGCCCTTAGAAAAAAAAGAAGAAAAGTAATTAATTGTTTCTTGTGGACCTCACCCACAAATTGCATTTATGTTTTGCTCAGGTGCTCTGATAACCCTGAACTTCAGTATACCTGAATCTGTAGCATTGTCCTCTCACATCACAGCAAAACAGAAGAGATTAACCAAATGAGAGTGAGAGAGTAAAACTGCTCTGCGGATCACACAGAAGAAATACAAACTCCTAGGGAGTTGCTACAAAGGAACTAGAAACGAGGCAACCACCTGTTTTTATCATGAGTTTAAATTATATGCCAATGACTGAGGATTCCTTTTCCATGAGCTCGCACTTCACTCTAAGTACCTCACCACTCAGGTTGAAAAAAAAAAAAAAAAAAAAAGACACGGAGCACCAGAGGAACAGCTGTTACATCAGAACTACTCATCAACCAGACAGCTCCTTCTACACAGAAACATTGAGCTTTGCCTTTTACTTTGTTAGTCTTGAATAACGTTGCTCAGATAAGAGTATCACAGTCTCCAATTTCTAACCATTGACAGGTTAGAAAAACTCTCTAAAAGTTATCTAGTTCATTCCCCTACCACAAGGAAGGATCAGTTCTCCTAAACCATGTTTGATGGAGCTTTTCAAACCTGTTCTTAAAGCTTTTCAGTGACTAAAAATTCCTAACCCCCTCAGGCAATACATTCCAGTGCTTACTTATTTCTAATGTTGGCCATCATTTACTAATGTCTCATCTAAACTTCTCATGCTGCAATTTAAGCCTATGACTGCTTGTCTTAATGACAGTGTACATTACAAACTGTAAATCTGCACACTCTCTCCAGGACAAGCTCACTATTGCCAAAATTTACAAGCTCAGGCACCAGTGCGACTTGCCCTCTCTTTGCCATTGCACTTCTGCTCTAAGTGAGTCCTTCGTTTTGTGTGTCTGCATGTGCATTTCTTTTCTTACCCCAGGAGAACAGGCAGCTAAGACGTCGCAAGGCTGT
Source organism: Struthio camelus (assembly GCF_040807025.1). Classification (NCBI taxonomy): domain Eukaryota; kingdom Metazoa; phylum Chordata; class Aves; order Struthioniformes; family Struthionidae; genus Struthio; species Struthio camelus. Next base: position 20,734,587 of record NC_090950.1, read on the forward strand.
TTCAAGAAAAGAAGCTCACATCCAAAGGCTGATGCATTCAGGCAAACACAATTATAAAATACTCTGAAACAAGAAAAAGAACAGATTTATCTTTAGGATGGTAGGTAGATGGTTCACTAGGAACAAAAGCCACCAACTCTGAACTGCAATTTTTTCCACCCTATTATTTAACACTCAAACAGATCTTCAAAAGCAATACCATTGACTGTAGATACATCATTCTCCAGCACTCAAACTTAACCTGATATTCTCTGACAATCATATGGATTTGATTAATCTCTCTCCTAGGAACCAAAGCGCATCCTTGAATTGGCAAAAAATTCTGCCAAACCATAAGAAACACCCAGTATATAACAAAATCAGAAGGCTCCACCTTCAAAGCTTTATTCACTGTGACAGAGGATAAATCTAAATGTGGCCACTGATGACACTATTTTCAGAATCATTGAAATCAACAGAGACAAGACTTTTAGTCTACTCTGAGATTTGAGTGGGCATAATTGTGGGATAGACACACAAGAGAAAAGCCAGGTCTGATGAACGATTGAGCAACTTTTGTGATCACAATATAGTCCCTACTTCCTAATCTTCAGGGTGATCTATTTAGTAAAAAAGAAGTCCTTCTCCTGAACTCAAGGGCTTGGTGAAAGAGAGGAGGGAATAAAGAAAGGATATACAAGAGCAGCATTGGAGAAGGCAGAGGTGAAGCTCTGAATGGCACAAACATCCCATATTTCATAAGTGTACAAGAAATAAGGGAGAGGAGTGATAGTACATTTGTCTTCATACTTTTGGAGGCTCTCAGGAAAACAGAGCCAGATAGAAGCAGCCTGTTTGCCACTATAGCAACTTTTGCAATGGATCAGCTTTCACACCCCACCTAGTGTAAATTCCTGGCTTCCACTAAACAGGGACTGCTGTTAGGGCCACAGTACCAAGTGGCTTTGTAATAAATAGGCATTTTCTGTGGGCTGAAACCCACAGCCACTCTGTTCGTGATCTGCTGCGAAAATAAGGTGCCAGCTACACATCTAAGGGCTAAAAATGCCAATGCAACAACTCAGTGTCTTCTCTGTCGTCCAGTCTGTCCATCTGACCATCCCTTTCACTACTGCACTTTGTCCATCTCTAAGTTTCCACTTGGGATGTTTGTTCTTTTTCAGTCCCTCTCTATTCCCCTGGTCTTTTGGTTTCCTTGATCATTTCACTCCTACCAATGCCAGTACTTGCAGCCAGCCCACCTGCTGTCAGCACAGGGTGGTGACACGCTCCTATTTAGCACAAATTTGATAATGGAAGTGCTGTTTCCAAGGCTAAAGGTTAGAAGACGAATACCTGCACTAACAATGTCCCTACAGCACACAGTAGCTGAGGAGCAATAATTTCCTTTGCTGAAGATGAAGAACTCAAAGTAATGTCAAAAGGTATGATGGCCAACTCAAAGACCTTAAATGCTTGCCCATCTTCAAGGACGTAAGTAGCTCCAATGAGTTCCATAAGACCATCTGCAGTCTCAGACAAGTTACCTCCCTAAATACTAGTGACTGATAAGGATGTTCAGTAAGGGATATAGATGTGAGGAGTACTTCTACCATGAAAATATATCCATTTCTATGGCAGAATTATGACAGCTGTTGAAAACCATGAAGCAGTATTGAATGGCAGCCCAGGACAGGGAGCCAAGAAGACTACCACATGCAACTGAAACTGCCAAGGAATTAAGTTAGGTCAAATGTAATTACACAAACTGGAACCTGGCCAAGGTACTGGCTGGTTTAAGAAAATTAAAAGAGGCGTTCCAAAGTTTCAGAGATAGAGTCCTTCTTCTGTTAATTATTTGGTGAGTCAGTCACTGAAGTCTCAGTACTCTGAGAGACTGTCTGAAAAGGGGAAAATATGAGGCATAAACTTAAAAGGCATTAGAAACGATTAGCAAAAGCCTTTGTTCTCTATGGCAATGCTTACTGCACTTGTGCACGAAAGCCTTTCATGTTCATGTGAAAAGTGGCCTTAGTTCCTTTGATACTTCTGGGAGGAAGCATTTAAGTTTACAAATATCCCGCTGTCAGAAGTTACAGAGAGCAGTCGAGGAACTTTCGTGTGTCCCAGCCAGGTCATATCCAGCTCTAAATTCAGCTCTCAGACAGGCAGTGCTCCTGCTGAAGGGAGGAATGCAAACAACATGGAAGCTCATTTAGACCCAGCGTAATGTTTACCCTACTTGCTAGTAGTGTATAAAACCCAGGTCATGTGGAAAAGGAGGTTGCAACTATCTGGGATAGCGGCCTCATAGCCTTCTTCCAAATGTTGGAAGATGGGGAGCACACAAGGTACTCAGCGGTAAGAACAGAAAGGACACCTCACAGTCAGATAGCTTAGATCCTGTTTATCCTCTGCCATAAATCTTGTGAATGATGGTAGGCAAGCCACTTAAATCAGAATTTTCCCAGATAGTTATTGTCGTGCCTTTTTTCCCAAACTAAAGACACACAGACACCTCTTCCAGAAATGCTGAACGTCAGCTATTGCATCTGACTGAGACTGGAACTTGTACTATGGCCCTATAGAAGGCTTAAAAAAAAAAAAAAAGAAGTTTTCTGAAAAAAATCAGGCCTTGTAAGTCTCAGTTTTGGCACCTGAAATTAGTAAATGCCTCTGTTCCTTCTCCATCTGAAAAACATTATTAGAGATACACTCGTTATTGTCTACAAAGCAGTTGGATGTGACAGTAAAAATGGTACAGAAACTGAGATAAACATTTTGGGTATTTTATTCGATGAACTGTCCAGAGGACATACATTAAATAAACCAAGTCTTTGACTGATGAGGAAAATGAGGAAGATAAAATAACTACATCCTCAACAAGTGCTGTACACCACAAGCATTGCGTGACATGGTTTCCTCTGGAAGCGACAACAGATGAACACACCACTAAAGATTCTGCCATTGATTTTGTGCACTTTTTTTTTTCTTTTTTGAGAAAACAAGCCAAGAAAAAGCAGATGTTTCTCAGAACAGATTGATGCAATTTGTGCTAATGGTCTAAGGGTAGATAGATATAAGTAGCAGTTTGATTCTTTTTGTGGACAACAGTCAATGAAGGACGAGGTCTGGAGGGGACTGAACGCCAGCGAGGCACAGCTTCCCCCTGCCACAGCAACACCTCCGTCATGCCGCTTCACAGTTAGCAGGGTAAGAGCTAAGGGCACAGGAAAAACAGTCTCCCAGTCGCACCACTATCTTGCAATGGCATTCAAAAGTTGGGGGCAAGCAACTGTGGAAAAAGTACATCAAAACCACAAGCTAGAGGACAATCAGTGCACTTGGATCTTCCAAAAACACAGTTGCCATAGTCTAGGAAGTCTCTGCTGAACATGTGCAAAACTAGTATTTTTTCAAAATGTAAAAATTTAGGCAAACCTTATTCAAGGAAGGAAAGAAATAAACACTCCAAATCCCTTATCCCTGTTGCTTCTCTGACTTACCAAGTCACTTGCTTGGAGCCTTCAGGCACCATACAGATGGTGAGGACAGATTTATTTTTTAAAGAGGAGCAAAAGAGTACTATTTTTCGCATTCTTCCCAAATGTCTCCCTCACCAGCCATCTCCAAAACAGCTGAACTGCTTTAGCTGGAGCTGTCATCAAAATAGAGGTTTTGTCAGATGCAGAAAGCTAACAGAGCACTTCCTGGAGCTCACCCCGTTCCTCCCTCTGCTCACAAGGTGGTGAGAGCCATGTCCCCATCTGCATGTAAGAACGAAGGCAGAGGACCAATGCCAGGGAGACAGCAAAGGGTATTTTTTTGAGCGTGACCACACTGACCAGGGCTCCACATCATAGCAACCAGACGGGGTAGGCCAGCCAAGAGTGTCTCATGCTGAACAAGGTCCTAACTGCCGAGAAGACAGTGCAGAGGCCCCCGGGGCGCAAAGAGTCAGATCTCTCTAGAGCCAAAGCGGTAATTAACTGATATTGATAATGGCCTCTAATGCCTGAAATGAAGTGCAAGGAAATGGCATGAAGAGGACTAATGCCAAGTAGTAATAAAGATGGAGTCAAGGCTGTTTCTGAAATAAGAAATTTTTGCTCGCTATTTAAAAAAAAAAAAGTTTCAGCATACAGGGACATCCTGTTCACTGTATTAAATTAAAGGGATGATTCAAAAAGGAACAGCTTTCAGTAGGTAGGAGGAGGAAAAAAAATCAATTTCAGGTTGCTACGGACAACTAGGCTGTTTCCTGTAAGACTAAATCTGATTCAGCTCTATGAATCTGACAACTAAACATTCCCTGAAATGCACCACACATACACTCTCTAAATAAGTAAACACAATAAAATACAGACTCTGGTCATCTCCCTACTTTTTGCTTAGCTAAGGGCATGATCAAACCTGCTAATTACTGAAAAATACAGGACTGAGGCTTTGGCTCAGCAATGACTTTCTAACTACAAGTTCAACACCTTTTGCTGCCTTATAGAGAAAAAGATACTTAATAACAGCATGGCATTTGGCAAAATGAATGAGAATAGAACACAAATTCATCTCTCTCTGAGCCCTTTTATATGTTCTGGGTTTACAGCTACGTCTAAAACAACGTTTGTTAATCCAGCCTACTACAGAGCTCAGCCAGCAAGGGCCAAAGACAGCTCCACCCTGGGCTTTCAGCCATGTCCTGGTCAATTCTAGATGGCAATTTGATCTGCCATGGTCTTTGAATAGCCTAATTAGGAATAATATCCCAGAAGAAGCCAGGTAGGTACCTCGGATGGAGAGATCGTGGGGGACACAAAATGGCAGTCATGGCCGGACCGCTCTCCTCTCTCCGTACTTAACACCAGAGTCATTTCAAACAGGTTTTAGCACCTTTCCCACTCCTTTCAGTAAATAAAGCTGTGTGAGCACAGGATTTCATTGTCTCTACACCTGTGGGAAATTCTCCTTCTCCTACATATCCTCATCAACTGACGATCAGAGAAATGCATTAAGACTTGCTCCTCAAACCACAGATCCCCTAGTCCTCATATGAATCTGAACAAGAACAGCAGGGAATGACAACAGCACCGAGTTGAACCCCTCAGCAGTGCACCTGCTCATCTCCTTGTCCCAGGAAGCCTCTTCACTCATCCACAAAACACATTTGTTTTTATGGTTCTTGGGAGCTGGAGGAAATGAGGAGCTCCGGAGAGATTTCTTGTCTCATTTAAGAAAGCAGAGGCACCACCCGGCAACGAGCAGAGCCATCAACTCAGTCACAGCAGCGGCCAGAGAGCGTGGCCGAGCAGAGGGAGAGGGAAGGCCAACACCGAGCATCCCGCTGCTCCGTGGCTCTCACCGCTCTGACGCGCCACGAGGCACTCAGAAGGGAAGCAAAGCCACCAACCCGAAGCTGCATTCGGCTTCTAGTGGGCTTGGAGGAAGAAAATGAAATCGAGCGTTGGATGGAGGTGGTGAAAGCTTACGTCCCGTGAAGAAACGGAATTGGACAAGGCATGACTATGCTCCATGAACGCAAGCACTGCTAGTGAGTGGCCTCTGGGCATGAAGCTGGGCTGGCTACAGGCACATGCAACTAGGAGAACAATTTTGTTTCTACAATCTCATTCAGCGCAGCAACCTAGCCTTGCAGTGTCCATCTGCATGACAAAGCCAGTCCCAGGTGATGAACATCTGGCCATCTCAACCACCTGTAGTTAAAAAACAAAGGGTAAGAGCTGCACACTAAATCCCAAACCACAAATTAGAAAGTTTGGAGCAGAGGAGCTAAGGCATCTGATTTTGTACCCTTCCCCAACAGCTGTTAAGTGACCAAATAAATCCTTCTAGACCAATCTCTCCATCAAGACAAGACAACAGGAAACATTGCCATCCCACAGTACTATGAGTCTTGATTTTTACGGAGCAGTTGATGTTTTTCCAATGAAATGTACCACTAAAATATAAGATTTTATTAGCAAAATCAATGATGTGTGCAGAGATAGTCCCTTGTGGCTTTAAAAAAAAAAAAAAAAAAGAAAAAACTACGAATACTTATAAAACTGATAGCAATACAGAGCATTGTATAATTATTACAGCTGTTTTACAGGATTTTCTAATAGTGATGGCCCTGTTTCTGGTAAGATACCTTAAGGCACTACCACAAACAAACAAACAAACAGGAAAAAAAAAAAGCAACAGTGGCTCAGCATTTACCTGCTTCACGCTATATTCTTTGCACCAATTTTTTTTTTTTAAGCAAGAAGAAAACATTCTGGAAACAGAAACAACACAACACTTCTAGAAACATTTACCAGCTGCATGTCCATTTCCCTTTCTCCACCAGTTCCAGTGCTCTGCTGCACTAGAACAACGATTGGGAAAGAATTACTCCCAATGAAATCTAGCAAAAATGAGACCAAGAGAGAGTTGTGACCTTTCAGCAGCCACCAGATGCATGACGCTCCTGACTATACACACAGGTCAGGTACGTGCAGCATCTGAAAACCCTCTGCAGGCAATCTGCCTATCAGGGAGGCAGGACTAGAGTCCTGATGCCCATTTCTCCCACTATGCTTGTTGGCATCCCAGGCTCTGCAGCCCCAATGCCCCACCTGCAGCTGGAGCTTTGCAGCAGATCAAGCTGGGGAACTGGAGCAGCATAGGAGCAGCATAGGGGCTTCCCCATACCCAGGGGGAAGTTGGATGTACACAGGAATCCAACAGCATGTCCAGCAGTAGCACCCCAAGTAGCCACCATGCTCACCTCCTAGGGGGACACTATTAGACTACGCCATGATCCCAGCTCTCCAGAGTCACCTGTTTTCACTTGGTAACTATCATCCCTACGAGTATCACAATAAGTAACTCAGTCAAGACATTGGGGCATCCCAAATCCATTGCGCATCGAGACCACTGACCACCTTCTCAGTGAGCTATGGCTAAATCACAAGGAGCACCACGAAGTCTCAGGAACCACAAAGCAGTTAGCAACATGCTTATGTGAAGTGGAGCCAAAGAATGACACCTGTGAGTTCTACCCCAAATGCTTTGCTTTGTACTCGTAGCTACATATTCACAAAAGTCTAAGGTATATTCAGAGAAAAAATAAAGTCTCTTTACTCCACCTAGCTTTAAATAACCTCCGGATGTGTGTGGGAATGGATGAGGAAAGAGGGGCAAGAATACTCAACAGATGTTTGTATTAGCATAAATTTGCCATTCATTCCTCTTTCTTCTACCATCTCAAACTCCTCTATTATCCTCTCTGGATAATTTACAGTGCTTGTTGCAAAGTACAGTCTCTGAGAAGAGAGGCAGCACACACTTGGTAATGTAGAAGTTCAAAGTGCTGAGCCATGCATGACCTGCAAGCAGATTGCTGCTATTTTCTTGCATATATAAAAGGGCTTTGCCTTCACGTAGTGCTGGAACCTGTCATCATGAAACACCCTCCTATTACAATATGGCCCAGAGGAGCTACTATTTTGGGCCCTAATAACGTGCTTGGTTTTACAGGAAAGCAAGAAGGCAAGTAACATGGAACAACACAGACGTCAAGTACAGAAACAGATGGGATCTTCACAAAGCTATACATATCGCTGTAGTGAAGTACTATCAGAATCCATCCTCTAGGTGGGAAGGGATGGTGCAGAAATTAGATGAAAGGAGCACGTGGAATTAAGTAGCGTCGTCACCTCCACAAGGCCAGTAAAGAAACAATAGAAAACTGCTTGCCAGGCATTCTGATTCCAAGACAATACAGATAATTCAAAGTTGTTAGACTGTTTTTGTCCCCACTGAGAAATGGCCTTTTGGGTGAATGACAATTGCCCAGTTCTCCCACCTGTTTGGTCCCAATGAAACAGAGATAGCATCCATGGAAGATGCATCAGAAAGCACAATTCACATCTAAACCACGATCTTGGAAAAGGTTTTCCTTAGGAAATGAGAGGAAACAAAGCTAATTGGGGTGCTTCCGTTACAGTGGCCCCAGGAGTTGGCAGATAGGCTGGCTGTATGCAGAGATAGTGATGTCATTCACTCAGTTGTGGCTTGCAGTCCACAATTTGGCTTCCAAACACTCTAGGAAACCACATCACCTGCATTGATGGTTCAGCTCCTAAGTTGTTTAAGGAGGTGCCTTAGCACAGGATGAGTCAATGGCAAACCCGAAAGGTGATTGACTGACTTGATCTTTCTCATTCATGTTCGTGAGAGGATCCTAAACCCAAGCTCAGAATCAGGGCTTCAGAAACTTGGGTGTCCTTAGAGATACCAGGACTCATACCTAATAAATGCAGGGCTCATATTTCTTCCATAAGGCCCTAACTTGTTGAAGAACATCACCTGAGCAGCCTGTTGCTGAGTTGAGCTGGCCATTCATACTTGTAGTTATTCAAGTAATGAAGGCTGCAAGCAGAAGGAAAGCTGAAGCCAGATTATGAATGAAGTAAGCTCCAGAATCGATTCCCTTATCTACCCTCTGCCTACCACTAACTGGAAGATGCTATTCAGAGAAAATATAATTTAAAGGCGGAGGCTAATGATGAATCAGATTGATTTTTCAGGCAAGCAGGACAAAAAAAATAAATGCAATTGCAGTCTACCTGCTTGCAGCTTGCCAAAAGTCATACCACGTTTCAGGACAATCTGGCCTCCTCTCCCCTTCCTCATCCCAGCCCCTTTCCCTCCTCTGTCCCCCACCAAAGCAAGAAAAACCCTTGCAGAAAATAAATTCACTTACACGAGACAATAAGTGTTGCCTGGAGCCAGTTCAATACTGGCTTCCCTCTCACTGCTAAACAGTACAGAGTCTGAATTAATGGATGTGCAGAGGGTCCGCTTTCTGGGGAAAAGCAAATTCCAAGTGTGCAGTTCTGAGGAATGCATTGTATGTCTGGTATTCAAGCTGCGCTCTCTTTTCCTGTTCCTTTTTTTTGCCGTATATGGAGCTGAGCACAGCAGGCTGGGTCACGGAGTGCAGCACTGCGTGCTGAACGCCTTTAGACTTCCGACTTTGTTTGTCTTTACTGAAAATTCAATCAATCCATCCAGGAAAAAGGCTAGTACATGCACTGCAGAGTGTCTTGCTCAGAATCAAGCTCCTGACACACACGGTAAAAGAAGAATAAGCTGTACCAGACCAGTCTAACAAGGGTTCATGTAGAGGGATGCACGCACACGGGCAGTAATTTTCTTAATTACTGAAGTGAAGGAGCAGGGGCGCTGATTTACGCTAACTTAAAAGCTTGCAACTCTTGCAGCTATATTCCTAAGGGTTATTTCCTAGGTTAGCAAAGCTCAAATTGTATCTGCACAGGAAATAAAAGGCAACCTAGCCTTCTGTGTATGCACCTGGGGCAGGAAGGATTATGTAACCTCAGTGACAGAGAAGTACATCCTCTCTATGCCCACCGATCTCTAATGTACGTTAACTAAAAACAGCAGCATGGGACTGTGCATAAGAGATGCAAGTCACTGGTAATTCTTTCTCAAGTCCTGACAGTCTCCAAGTTCAAATCTATTGCCACAATTTCAGAAGCAGACTGGGATTTCCATACCCAGCATGCAGTTACAACATTACGTTCTAAAAAATAAACCCTTTTTGGCTATTTCTGTTTCTACTGTAATCAACAGACTGTATCTCCACGGGCACCCAGGATTTCAAAGGAACAAAAGGAGAAGATAGAGATACTCCTCCTCCAAAAGCAGGAAATCCTAGATCAAAAATACCCAGAAAAAATCTACATCAACTCCAGTTTCTCAGCCCATTTCTGTATCAGAAAAGCAGCTCTCACTCCAACCTGCAGAGGAAGTGGTGACAACGGCCAAAGAGATAAGGAGACAAATGTAGGATCAACACCTTCGGGCTGCAGCAAACACCCCCATGAAAGCTCTGGGCTGGTGAAGGAATCCCACAGACATGCTGCCAATAACAAGATTTTCCCCAGTTCAGTCCCGGCTCTTCCTCTGATACACAAGGCCTGAGATCATCTGCACAATCATCTATGCTGTTCTTTACTCCTTGGCTACTTCAGAGCTCCTTGTTTTTGTCTGTTTTCCTCAGCCAGGCATCAGGATCCCAAATTAGGCCACACTAGAACTGCCCAGGAAGAAAATGGGGAACTTCACAGAAATCAGCAACTTGGTGCACTTTCTCCAGTATGTTGTTGACCCTCGCCAGTCGCAGATGCTTTAAAGGATGATGGAAACCCCCCATATGTGTGCATATAGCAGGTGCACACTATTCTGCCCCCAAATACAATCTCATTCTAGTATCTAAAAGATAAAGATAGACGTAAACCCGAAGCATGAGGTTTAATATTGCTTTCAATTTTGTTTTTTGTTTGTTTTTGGTTTTTGTTTTGCCAACAGCTATTAGTACTGAAGTAATTCTTTATAGGCCCAGCAGCATCCAGTCTCCCTTTGGATCTCAAGTCACTGGCCTCAAGAGCATCCTCTAGCAACAAGCCTCCTCTAGCAACTTTAAACAACAGGTTAGGTAACAGAGCTGTTTCCTTTTTATGAGTTTCAAAATTCTTACGTTTCAGCTTCAACTGACAAACCCACTCGTTTGTGCACTGTGACAGGGAGAACAGACACTTCAGAGCTGCCTCCCCAGATTTAGAGCTTATAGACATTTCTCTCTCCTTTATTTGTCTCAAAGAGGACAATCCCATTATTTTCAGTCACTTTCCAAATGGACGTTTAGAGGAAAGAACACTACCTGGGCCAAAGTGGGATGTTTCCAGTCAACACTGAGCTAATAACTTCCCTCTACGGAGACTGACGGGTGCTGCTCTGCTGGGTGACAACAACAACCAGGTCCCTCATGCTTGGCACCAGGACCACATCAGTGGTCAGCAGCTCAAGAGCAACCTAAACCCTCCCAAATGCCCTACCCTGTCCTCCCACAGCTGCCAAAGAGGCAGAGTCCCATCCCCTCCCTTGCACCAGCACCGACACAGAGCCATTTCAGCTCACTGAGCAGGCGGAAAACCAATATAAGGGGCAGGGGAGGCAAATATTTAGCAACAAGCTGGGTGAGTTGAAGGAAGTCCCAGACCAGAGCAGGAACAAGGAAGGCAGCAGGACCACACAGCTAGAGCAGGAGGGAGGATCGCAGGATCAGCAGAGCTGCATTCCAGCACAGGTAGTCACCTAAACCATCTTGCAGACCCTAGCCTGAAGCTTAAATAGCTACAGTATTTTCCTTCACCATAAACCACCTCATAATATTGCTGCATGTTGCTAAACTGCTCCCAACTTTTCTCACAAAGATTGGTGCCTTTGACTGGAGATGCAAGGTTACTGCCGTATCAGCAGGCAATTGGGAGCCTTGGGCTGTGGTTTCACATTGCAACCCTCTCCCTGGAGGTCCAGTCCCACCTTCTCCAGCTGCATGTTCCCAGCCCTCAGTCTGTGCTGATTTACATGGGCATGAACACACCTGCACTGGGTGAATGGTAGCGTCTGGAAACCTCTTCAATCAGTTCTGCCACTAACAGATTCATTATATCAAAATACAGTCTTAAACCTTCAGCCTCCTGTATTCAAATGGAGATAGAGATGCTGTGAAGCACCCAGTTAAGTTACTTGGATGGACACACACTATTCAAACTCGAATGGGGAAGGGGAAGATTTCTAGCCTCATTAATAAGAGCCTGAAATTAAAAGCAGAGCTTGTAGTACAGCTGTGATTCCAGCTACCCTGCTGCTTGTGTTAACAGCGTGGCTTTATTATGGTCAGGGATTAAAAACAGCTCCAATAATTAAAAAAGAAAAAAAGAAAGAAAGAAAGAAAGAAAAAAAACAACAACAACAACGAAAATCAGTGAAATAAAAAAATCCTGTGGGCTGGAATTATTAGCAAAACATAGTTGTGTGCCATGAGGTGCACGAGTGAATGCTTCCTTTTCCGCTGCCAGCAGGCCTCCTTTCCACACGTGTATCCTTTCCCCCCAAGTATATTTGTCCTTTACCCACGAGAAATCACCCTGTGTCCTGCCGGGCAAGGCTCAGTAAAAGCCACTGTCGGCCCTGCTGCAGGGTCCCACCTCCTGCCCCGAAGCAGAGGCTCTGCTATGACTGTGCTCCGAGCAGATGGCTTGAAATCATTTTTGCTCCCACTGTCTAAATACTATGACATTTAAAAAAAAAAGCAAACAAAAAAAAGTCTTCCAGTAAATGACTAATATGCCTGGAACTTCTCAGGAGCCACCAGTCTTCTCAGAGCAGGGAGAGGAGGTGGAGCCTTAAAAGGTGGGGTAGGATTAGCAGGCCCACACGGGCTTCTCCACATTCCCACCAAAGCTCATAAAAGCCTCTCGTGAATCAGGAGAGCTCGCTGGGGCGCGGAAGAAAGAGTCGAGCAAAAGTGAACGCACATTTCTTCGAGGTGAGCTGGTTGCCCAACCGTTCCTCAAAAGACAATTACCCTACATGCCACAACACCTGCCCACGGCAACCCTTCTAACAGCAAGCAGTGCTGGCCTCGTTCTTGGATAGTGACCGAAATGTCTCACAGGAGAGCTCTGACTGCCGGCTTTTTGCTTGCTCTACTGGGGCAGGGGCGGAAATACAAATAGATGAAGAAACAGCAGGGGGTTAAGTATTATTTAAGGCGTTTTTTCACAACACTGAGCCAGCTCAGCACTGTGGACTAATCCTGTGTGAGGTCACTTGAAATAACTGATATAACACTTGTCTCCCATCAGCTGAGGATTTGGCCCCTTTTCCATTGAAAATAAAAACCATACATTAAAGGGCAAGAAGTAGTAAAGATACATGAGTCCTGGGTATTCTTGTGTAGCTTTGTACAGGGCTCTGCACAAGAAAGTCTCAATATGTTATCCAAAAGCAAGTAAATACATCCCTCCCCCCCCCCTTTTTTTTTAAACAGTCCAGACAAGTGAAGCGGAAGGAGAGAAGCAGCTTACTGCAAACCTCACTGTAAGTCAAGGACAGAGCCAAGAATAGAGCTAGGTGCTCAGACACTATCCTGGGACTCCAGGCACGCAAGGGGCATGAAGTACTGCTTTCGGGGCTAAGTCCAGGGTATAGCTGTAACAAGGCAGCTTTTTTTTGTTCGGTTGGTTTTTGAACAACTGGGAAATTAGAGGGAAAAAAATGTATTTAAATGTCCGGAAGCTAACAGAATTGGAAGCCAGTGGGAAGTTAGGTCAGGCAAAGAATGAATTAACCTTTCCTCAGTTTCACCACTATTTTCATCTATGTATTCCTTACGGGGCAGGGGGAGGGACCGCCCCCTGAAACTGCCATTGAACAACAGCCTTCCCCCCTCATCACCCAAAGCTGATGACACATTCTGGCAAACAGCAACAGGGCAAATCTTTCCTATTATGCCAGTCTGAAGCAAGGAAGCCTCAATTTGCTGGGCCCCTATTCATTAGTCAATGTCTTTAAGGGCTTAGTCAATGCTTCTGAGATATGCAGCTGCTGAGCTTTGAAGGCAACAGTTCCCTGTGAACCCATACAGCCAAAGACTGCCAGACTTACAGCTCTTCCATCACTGTAGAAGGTTTGGCCTTTAAAAATCAAACTGACCATACCTGGTCTATTAACTAAAGCTGCCTTCTTTGCATTATGTCACTATAATCCCAAGGCCAGAGACCATCTGTAAAGATTCGCTCTGTGCAACAAATTCCTGCAGCAACGACGGAGCTGTGATACTCCGAAACCAACCTCCCGACGCAACGGCAGTTATCTGCACCTGAAACAACAGACCCAAATTCCTCCAGTGGTTTCCCATGGAATCACCCAGGACGAATTCTGTTCGCATCACTGCAGAACCGTATCAGTGAAAGTGGGAGCAGGCAGCAGATCCTTAGCCCCTTCTTTGCTCTGGGACGAATGCAAAATTGCCTCCAGGGATTAAAGCTCCCTTGCCAGCAATGTGACTATTAGATGAGACAAAGTCGTTGCTATTCTTGGAGACAAAATGGTAGAACCAGGTGAGTTTTTGCTGCCGTAAAGAAGGATGATGAAGTCTGAACCGAACGAAGAGGAACAGTTATATGAAAACGCATGTGCCTAGACAGCTGTTCTCAAAAGCATGCCAAGAACATTTTACACTGTTCATTTTCATAAGCTCAGAAACTCCAAGCCAGGCTGCACAAACCCGTTATAAATCCCTTCACTGTACGGCTTCAATATAATTATACTTGAAGCCGTGTCCACAAAAATATCACAGCTAAAGTGGCAAGTCCCCAGCAATCGCACAGCTGTCTGCTTTATGTCCAGGGGTCGTTTGATAGCATAAGAAAACAAAAATCTCCTTTTTCTCCTCCCAGCAGAAGTCTCCAGAACTTTGAAGGCATTTAAATTAAAACTGATAAACCCCCCACAATAAACTTTCTTTCTCAAACTCCAAAGCACTTTCTAAATACCAAGGTGACTGCAACCAAGAGTTGCTGTGGCTTAACAAATTTGGGTTAAGTGACTTCACAGTGGTTTCACTTAAAGCATTTTACCTTGCATTTGCATCAGGCTAGGAACACACACAGTTGCCACAACTCAGCTACATTACGCTGTGATAGTGTATCATCTTCCTCTAGCCTTACATCCCCTTGAAGGAAAGCACTGTCCTCATTTTACTGATGGGGAAATGGAGACTCAAGAACAACAAATCACAAAAAAAAAGGGGGGGGGGGACTACATATATACACTCCTGATTTCCCCAAAGAATGTGTTCAGTTCAGACCTGTTCCTCCTCTCCTCTTACCTGAGCCCACACTCTCAGAGGTCCATACTTCTGCTTTAGCAACTGAGGTGTCATTGATACAAGGCTGGGAGAGGAGTCAGTCTCCTTCCAGAGCTTCAAATTTTCAGTGGTATAACAACCAGCTACTGCTCAGGAAAACATCAGCATTGGAGCCAATGGTCCTTTTGATCTAAAATAGCTTTAGAACTAGCTTTATTGGAATTTAACAGGTTAATCAAGTTCTTATATCAATCCTACCAAAGACTTAGAACTTTGTACCTACACAATGGAAGACTACATTCATTACAAGTGTCATAACACACCTACAATACACTATTACTCCATTTCCAGAGAATAAATCCTAAGCACCTGTAGCAGTGGTGGGTTGTCAAATAGACGAAGTGCCACAGTCAAGGAAAGAACTCAGGCTTGCCTCATTTTCCAGCCTAACACAGGAATACATGCCCCTCAAAGCCTAAGTCTTTTCAATCCTTTTGGGCTGACACCTCAAAAGCTTTACTTTTCTTTCCCTTTTAAAGCATGCAAGCCAAGAGGAGCTACAGAGACCTGTGAGGGCAGCGGCTTCTCAGAGGGACAAGACATGACTGAACAGCATCTCTCAGCAGTAGAGAGCTGGCAGCTTCCAGTTTCTGCCAGTCTACTCGTTCCCCAAAAGATAGTTCATGGTCACTTTCTAGACTGAGAAGCCTATTTTTCCACCAGTCTTCTGATAAAAACAAACAGACATCTTACTCAAAGAAACATGGCTTGGCATAGCTAGGAGGAGAAGAATGCCCTGCGATACTGCTCTCATCTTGCCATTTGTATTACTGGGAAATGGACTTGAAACATTAGCTGAGGACTTTCCTCAGCAAAGGGGTGCATCCAGGCACCTTGACATGAGCAACCTGAAGCTGGAAGGTTTTGTTTGGGCTAAAATTAGAGAGAGTTCTCAACTGAAAAAGCACCCAGCTTCATCACTGATCTCAGCAAAGGAGAATTTACTATAAGGAGGACTACAAAGAGGATCTGTCCACTTTAGAGGCCAGAGGTCCAAAAGACAAGCCAAGAAGTAACTCACTCCCTTTCCTAACAAACTGTGCTTTCAGCTGGAAGTCACTTGGCAGCTTTCCTATAAGAGGATGTGGCAGGTCAAGACAAGGGTTCACTCCCGGCCAGGCCGAGCAGGGACACAAAATACAAGAATAGATAGCACTTTGCAAATAAGGGCTGAAACACCACAAGAACCATCCGTGGGACTCTCTGCAGACAGGGAGGGACACTGCTGACCAGGACTGTGGTGCACTAGGAAGCAACGGCTTGAGGCAGAGCAACAATAGAGGATAAGTACTCAGGAAAGTACCCAAGTGAAGTCTTTCAGCACCCAGCTGCACTTCATCTGCCTTACTAACACCTTTAGTTTCTCTTCTCTGTGAACATTAAATGCAGTGGCATTCTATATGAAAAATGTCATTTAAACGCCTTATTAAATGTAATTTCCTCTCCCACCCCTTTTCATTAGCAACATGCAAGCATTCATCAAATGATCCTGTTATTCACAGGCAAAATGTTAGTCTTATTACAAAGAACCTATATATTAGCACCGTCTATTGTTATAAATGTGAAAAGTTCTACTGAAAATCAATTCAGAAGCAAAGCATCCCATTCAACTCAATCGGAATTTACTTAAATAAGCCTCATATACAGGGAAACCCAGAAGTGTTCAGGGAACAATACTCATATGGGAGAAGATGCAGTAGTAACCACATTACTTTTTCCTTCTAGGCAGCAGCTTTCCACTTAAATACTATACAATGCACCTGCTTATTATTCTGATTACACCATATCGCATTCAAATCCATGCTGCAAGTAACCCATTCCCTGCAAAAAGACTTTGGGAAAAAAAAAATGACATTAAAGGAAAATAATCTATAGTAGCACATTACACTACATCAATTTCAAACAGGCTGTCATTCTGATCACACCAGACGGCATTTTAACTCCAACAGTATCCTTTAGTGAAACATCCTTGTTACTGCATTATTCTTGCTACACTGAGCCCTTTTGAAATGAATGGTACAAATTCTCTTAGTCATTTCAAAAGGACTGTGTTGCTCAGAGCGCTTTAACTTTTCACATCATCTTTTCCAATAACTTGCAAAGCATTAAGGCCGAAACAGGTCATCTTTAAAGAAAAAAATTAAGTAACTTGGTACCTGTCCTGGGAAGGAACTACAGAACAGTGCTGTGAATCGCAACTCAAGGGAATATTAAGTACATTCTCAGATCTGTGCCAACTCAGAAAATCACTTAAGTACATAATTAACTTTAATATGTGCTTAAGTTGCTTTGACTTCTATGGAACTCAAGCACATACTGCTGTGCTTTCCTGATCATTCTTAGATCTCTTAAACACTCTCTTAAATCAGATCCTGTTTTGAAGGCATGCTGCATACACCCCCTTCCTCCCAGCTCATGCCCTCAGAAAAGCTCTGGCTCCTCAGCCTTGCTGCAAATCAGGCTGCCTTAATTCCGTGCCTAAGTATGGGCCAAAACGTTTCACTCAGAGCTTGAATAACTACCCTCAGGTTTGGAAGTGCCTTGTTTGGGACAGAGACTTTCTGAAGGATCAGCCCTACGTTTTAGACTTGATAAGTGATGCAAAGGCCAAAATGAGAAGCTATAATATACCTGAGACGATACTCAGCCCAGGTAGAACAGGCAGCAGTCCCCCAGGGCCTGGCCCAACCAGGTGCTGAGAGACACTGAAAGCGTCAGCAGTCTCCACCAAGACCAAGCGTATGTCAGTGGCAATCAAACTCAGCCCCTGCCAGGGAATGGCTGTTCCTACCCGGAGCAATCAAATCCCAATTGACCAGAGCAAGGAGGTTTTCCCCAAGGAGACCATACTACAGGAAATCTGAAACACTTTCATCCTAGCTATGTTTGCTCTAGACCACACCGTGGACCTGCTCTGGGTGTGCATACATGGCAAGTACTGGGAGGACCTTCCATTGGTCACCTCTGGCCAAGTGAGGTACGAGTTATGGCTAAAAATACCACAGGATTTTGCCCACATAAAGACAGATGTACAGAACCACAATCAAGCAACTTCTTGGCTTGAAATAAGACACCACCTTTTAAGGCCTCTCCACCAAAGTAGTAACTGCCCACAAGGAAGAAAGGGACTTCCTCTGAGTGCCCAGAGTGGGTTCCTTTTCTGCTGGGCATCTGGGACTGCTAAATTTCCATATCATTTCTGGTCTCTCAGATGTCTAGGGTCTTCCGTAGCCCAGGAGAACAACATGAAGCAGACATCAGAAAAACAAGTGCATTAGGACCCCATCAGCTCCTGCTCTGTGCACTCCCAGGTGCAGCACCACGGCCTCCATCCTGCCAGGATGCTCCTTACCAGTCCCAGAGGGTCTTGGATTCCCTGACCAGGTCACAGCATCATAGAGGAAAGAGGCTGCAGTTCAACGCTTTATCCAGGCACTTTCAAAGGACTGCAGTTAGCTAGCCCATGCTACACACACAGCCACACAACCCACACATCCCCTAACATGGGAACTAGTGCACTACTGTCTCAAGTAGGTAACAAAGCAAAGCTGCAGCCATAAGTGAGGAAGGATGTAAAACATGATATAAAGTACGCTTTAGTCCCACCAGCCATGGCTGCTGCTGCCCAGCAAGGCGTGCTGAAAAACTACAGCAATAACCAGAAGCATCTGATTTGGCTCTGTTATCAAGGAGCTCTGGTGTTTCAGGGCAGAACCTGAGCCAAAAAAGCCCCTTTGCCCAATCTCTTCCCTCAGCAGCTACTCTCTTGCTATTATAGTTAATTGCAAACACATTGTTCCTACAGTTTGCCTGATAGAAAAGAACTCCTACTATGTAGGGGCTTGGTTTTCCCATTTTGCCCATTCTCAATGCAACATCATAAATTATTATTATATATGTCAGCTTTGCAAACAACTAGAGCATCCATGCTGAGTGCCTGAGCAGGGGCATGCTGTTTCTCAGTGTGATCTGAAATAGCCAAGATATTAAAACCCCGCAAAGAGCTGAGTTTCTAATGGAAAAATTGATAGGCCAGATGTTGACACTAATGATGATTTTGCCAGCCCAGAGCAGAGTCCAAACCCCTCCACGTTAGAGGGCCTCACCCTTTCCAGTTCCTGCATTAGTCTATTTGCTCCCACATCCACCCACCCCTTCTCTCCCTTCCCCCTGTCTGGCTTACTTGCCCAAACAAGTGATGCACACTATCCTCTCCAAGCACTGGCCCTTCCTGTCTTAATCATCTCTCCCTAAGCACCTAAATAAGGGATCAACAAGCTCTTCAGTGCTGAAGTTAGTGTGGAAGAAGAAACTTTTCAGCATAAGATATAAAGTGCTGTCTTTATGTTTTGAATTCTACCAGCTCGATGGCTGCAAGCCTCAGTGGGGGTTTCCCCAAATAGAATAAAACCCAATTCTGCCTCAAGTACTGTTTAGCAGTGCTGGATGACTTCATGTTTACTTGCTCAACCTCTTGGAATCTCTCTCTTTCTCTTGGATGCTGCCCAGTGAAAATATTATGATGAGAAATCTATGCAGATACCCACCTAATCCTTGCTGCCAGCTTACAGAGAGGAATTTGGAATAGTCCTTTTAGCAAATAGGTACCTGGATCCTACAGCCCTCTGAATCCCCATGCTCAGACGCTCTTCCTAGCTCACGCTGCCTCTTTTTGCTAAACAGGCAGGGGGCATCTTCAGGTAGCACACACAGCTTTGCAACCCTTACATGAGCCCAGGACTGCAGTTCCCCGAGCAATCTCTGGCCTGATTTCTGTGCCTATTAAACTAACACCAAAAGTCAACTCAGTTTCAAGATCAAGCCCTTTGCTAGACAACAGGAAAGGATCAGAACGTCAAAACACACATTGCTACTGTACCTGTATCTTCTCTGCGCCTGGGATTAGTCTCTCATTCACAACCCAAACGAGTCTTTTTAAACTACTTCGGCCCAGTGCGGTGAAACTGGCTCAAGGAGCAGTGGACCTGTCTTGGCTTCGCATCAGGAGCTGAAAGCAGAGGCGCTGTGAGGAGTGTCGCTTACCAGGGCTGCTGGGAGCCAGGGCACTATGCACCATAATTCCCTGCTGCAACACAGCTTCACAGCTTCTCCACCACCTTGGGACCTCCTGCACCCCATGCAATGGGCTTCTGCATCTCCAAGGGCATGGGGGTGCACAGAGCACCGACCCACCCACACCCTGGTACACAGGCACAAGGAGATTTGAAACTGAGGGTCTCTGTGCGAGGCTTGTGTTGGATGAGACATACAGTGATGCTGGGCCTTGCTCCAACTGAAGGTTAAATGCCTTCCTTCCCCTTGCAAAATATACACATGTAGACATATCTGCTGCTGAGACAAATTACAGGAACAATTAGAGACCAGCAAGAGCTCTGATTCACTCTGCCTGAGCAGAGTACCCTTACTTACAAATACGCCTGCTAAGATTTCCTGTAACTAGGTCGAAGAATTTCACTGCCATTTCATATCTCTCCAAAGGTTACAATACCCCAAAGAACTGAGTATATCAGAGATTGTCATGGCGCAAGGATGTGCATTTTTCAAGAACAAGCTTTACTGAAGCATTACACAGCAACAATTTATTTTCTTTATTCATCTGTTTGCAATAGCCTCTGACAAAGCAGATCAAGCCATCTGTGTGTGCGCGCCACATAACAACTGCAGGGAATTACTGCTGCGGAAAAGGAGACCCATCACTGCAAACATGCCCAGGGGATGGACGTGCAGCATCACAACGTTCCTTCCACAAAAACAAAATCAAGCACAATACAGAAACGAAAGGCAATAGATTTACTGCCTGTATCATTTATGTATGATTCCTATTATGGAAACATATAAAGACTGCCAACTGCAAGCCTCTCTCCCTCCCTCACCCCCAGCATAGAGACACATCATCTTCCTCCAAATGTGCTTACAAAGTACATAGCCCAGCTGTGACAAGGAGGCAGGAGAGGGAGGGCTGCAGGGCAGGCAGAGCCACAGTTAGCCACAGGACACATGTTAACACCGAACTACATGCAGAAATAAATCAATGAGGATGAAATGATACAATTTTGTGGATGTCACCCCCTGCACCTGCTCTGACTCAGGACCTGTACTACCTTGCTTTCATGGTGCTGCTTTCAAATCTATGCATGACTCTCCCTTTCAATACTTACCTAGAAAAACTCCTTGTATCGTCAAGTTCCGCTGAGTATCAATAGAGTTAGTCATTAGAAAAATACAGGTAGTGTCAGGACCTATGTTTGTGCCCAAGTGCCCTACCCACACTTTCAGTGTATAAACAAATGTGGTTTTCAGTAGTTTCTCTCGCTCTCCTGGTTGCTTTGGGAAAGACTTGCACAAGGCACTGGAGAAACTGACTACTCTGAAATATAAAAATGACTGTACACGTCTATCTAACATGAAGCAAAAGTGAAAAACATGGTCTCCTCAAATTATGGTGCAAATTTAGATAGAAAATACGTTTTTTGTTTTCTTTGAAGCCAGCACTTCCCTTTTTAGCAGTACTTCAGTAGCCTGAATTGCATGCCTGGGATCACCAAAGTGATGAAATTTCCATCTCCGAAGCCTAGGTCCTTGTAGGATTTACTCATTTAAGCTGCAGGAGAAGGAAGCATATTACACACTGCTGACGGCATGCATTTACGCGTGTGAACACAGATGAGGATGAGGTGAGATTAGGACAAGCTCGCAGGGATTTATCCCAGGAGGTTATTTATTCCATGACAGCACAGATTAAAAGAGCTGACTGTCCCTTTGGCCTTACAAGCACTCATGTGAGTTAACAAGCACATTTTATATTGGAGGGAAGGGGAGGAGACGTTACCAGCCAGGTAAATATCTCAATAAAATTAACAGCGGCTGCATTCATGAACAGTACTTTGCATTCGATTACCATGACATCTCCTGGGGTCCTGAAATGCCTTACAAAGAAATGTTCCCTTAAGCCTCCTTGGCGTGGGTGGGATGGATCAGTCCCAGCTGACAGATGGATATGTTGAGTCAGAGAGGCTGACTGTCCAGCCCATTATCACAGGGCGCTTGGACAGGACCAGCACCATGAGCAGCAATCACAGCCTCTCAGTCCCACCCTAGGCAGATAAGCACAGGAGGTGATTCCAGCACCTTCCTTGCTTGTGCCCTGCCCTACTGGATCAGACTTCATTGAAACTCTCAGGGGATTAAGTAGCAGAAACCAGGCAGCCTCATTCCTACTGACCCATTCTCACCGTAATTTATTTCTCTCATTTCTGAGTGACTGGCTGCTCTCCCTCAGTTCTGGTTAATATTATTTGTATTTTAATGCTTTCTAGGAACCTTTCCAGCTTTACATCACAACAAATACCACTCAGTAGGGGAAACACTTAATCAGTCTGGCCATGCTTTGGGTACTTCGCTTAAGCAACTGGTTCCATCAGTCAGAGAGCAAAAAGCAGTGTCTGCCCCACCGCCAGAGGTGCCTCCCCCCCACCCCATTAACGCCATCGGGGCCATGCCCTGGTAGGTCTGAAGGTGGCTTTCATCAGCAGTGATGCTGGCTTGAATTCTGGCGCTCCTCCAGAAATCCTCCAAGGAGCATGAACAAGTAAAATAAAGAGAAACCCACAGAAGCTAAAGATCAAAGGACTTTTTTTTTTTCTTTTTCTTCTGTCCACATACATTGGGTATTTCCAGTTCTCTTCCTCTTGGTCTCATCCACAGCAGGTCTTTCCAAAGCCATAGTACATCTCACAAATGAGGGCAAGCTAGTTTTGCACAACACCCAGGAGATTTCCACAGTGCCCACTTACTAGAAAGGGAAGCTGAGGCACAGAGAAGCATGGGATGTTTCTTTCTCTGTCGCATTTAAGAACTAACTCACCTGAGGCTATTGATTTTGGTACTAACCTTAAAGCCTGGCTGTTATAACTTTCTCAGTTCCATTTCAGCCCCACCAAAACATAACAACAGTTACTGTCCTTCTAGGAAACACTGAGTGGGCCTAAAAAATCACAGAGGCTTAAAACAGAATTCGTAGATTTTCTAGCTTCACCCTACAAAATCCTTCTCTGCCTCTCAAAGATGGCTGTTTTATGGGATTCCCAGGATTAAAGTCCAAAATGGCAAATCCCAGAGCTAACAAATTAATAAAAATAAAATTAATAAAAAATTAATAAAAATTAAACAATAAAAAATAAATTTTAAAAATAAAAAGACATTAGGATGAAAGATGGATCAGCATAAAACTTGGCAATAGCAGAATAGGCCTCTGAAAAGTGTCATGTTAATGCCCAGGACTCGTAGGCAGTTCCTTCCAGCATCCTACCTACAGCGGGGTCTGAGGCACCTCATTTGCGCAGTCAGTAAGGCCAAGAGGCATACAGCAGCCACCTCTCCTCCCTACGTCCTTCAGTCCCACGCTGCACTCTGCCCCTCCCCTGCTCAAAGCCAGAAGCAGGACCAGGGAGCTCTCGCCAGCTGAGCCTGCAGGTGCTGCTGAACTGGAGCTGCCCCTCCACCCGAGAAACAACATGATGCAAATGCCAAAAAGGGGAGGAGGAGAAAACAAGCAACAGCAGGAGATAATAGGGAACTACTCAAGAAATAATCAGTGGAAGTGGAAGGGGAGAAGAAGAAAACAGTTAAGTGGGGACAGACAAATGAATAAGTATAGGTCCTCATCTCTGACCTGTGCTGCAGCCTAGATGAATATGGCCTTCTTCAGCAGACTGCTGAGGAGAGCCAAGCAGACAGCCAGGCAAAGAAGAGGTTTTTTTTTTGTTCTGGGTGCCATTTTTGTATATTAAAAAAAAAAAAAAGATGCCTCACCTGGAACCAGGTGGATTCTCACAAGGACAGTAGGGGTGCTTGGCACCCCAGGAGCAACAACACAGGGCTTTGGCAGGTACCTGAGAGCACCTGGGAGTCCCCAGAAAGGACCCCAGTTCTGGATGCCTCCACTCTCCACCCCTACACCTTTCTGATGGCATGCCTGAAACCAGAGCACAAGCAGAGGCCTTTCTCCAGGCCATAATATACCTTTTGCTTTAAATCAGCCCAAAGCACCAGGACTTTAAGGTGACATCTGAGCCAGCTGGAGGTGTCTGGCAGCCTCCCAGGTCCCTAGGGAGCAACAGAGGCTGGCACAGTTGCACACAGCAGGCATTCAGTGCACAAATGAAATGCACAAATGAAATGCACAAAGGAGCTGAGACCACAAATAGCAAAAAACGGGGATAACCCCCGTGTTACTAGGACAGTGAGTAACTATGTTTGCAGTTATCTTATACCCCGCATCCTGAGCGCTGGGAAGGCTGCACTGCCTCTGTCAACCTCAACACAACAGAGTTTCCATCAGCCTGCTTGCCCTGAGCTTCTACGGTCCCATAAGTATCATTTTTATTCACAGTGCAACCGCAGGGGTCTTCCCACCACAGAATACAATACACAGACTAGTTGCACTTCACACTTTATTGCTGTGTGACCTCTAATCAATGCAAGCAGGACTGTTGTCCCACACACTGATATGGCATACAAGAAAGGATTTCAGATATCACTGCAAGTCGCCTCACTCTCCCACCTTCAGGAGAGCTACCACCTCCTTCCTTTTAGAGATAGTACCAAAAGCAGGGAGAGTGACTGACATTGCCGAAGCCATTTCCCACCCTCTGCATCCCCACTGTACTGGAGCGCTTCCTGAGGACAGCAGCCATGGCTAAGATCCATGGCTGGTTGCCTGTGGAGCAACAAACCCAGGAGGTACCCTCTCACTGACGTACGCACACACACACATCCAAAGCCATCAGACATCACCTGCTTGTCCCTATATCACACCTACTCATCTATAATCAGCTTGAGTATCTTTTCCAGAGTAGCATTCAGGTTTGGACTCCTCTCCCCTACTCTTAGGCTAGGCACCAAGCTAAGTGGCCAAGGCTGCCTTAGACGAATCTCTCCCCAAGTCTAAACCTCATCTCTTCCTTGCCAACCTGCACCAGGAGCCCCCTCATACTTTTGTACTGAAGGTTGTAGAATGCTGTCTAGTGAGGTAAGACTGACTGGCAATGGGTTTCTATTCTTAGCTGCCTTACATAGATCCCACAGAAGTAGAACAGGGCCCCCAGAGACCCACAGGGCAGAGGTAGGAAACCAATGAACTAAACAGACCACGCTCCTTGCATTTTCCTTAGCTCCTGATCATCTCTAACGTTGTCTCCTTAACATTCCTTCAATTTTTCAGCCATCTATTAAAAAGACCAGATGCAGCCAAAGAGGATACACCGTTTCACTCATTCTCACGCTGATGTCATATCAAGAGACGCAAACCCTGCTGCTTTCATCCACTGCCCTTCTGGAGAGCCACCAAGCACAGCAGACCCCTTTGCCACCACATCATGCTGGGAGTTTGCGTTGAGCTGCTCATCAACATACACCTCAAAATCCCTTCCAGAGCCACTGCTCTGCAGGCTATATAGTTCCTAGTTAAGTTTTTTTGTTGTTTTTTTTTTTGTTTGGTTGGTTGGTTTTTAAACTCTTGCTTTTTGTCCCTGCCGTTCCATGCTAACATCCAAGTCTCAAACACATTTTATTTCAAAATGGCCACAATGACCTTCCACTCTGCCTCCTGCCAGAGAAAAGTCTGTACCCCCAGAGGAATGGTGTACAGTTTCAGTTGTTTTCAGTTTTGCTATGGCATCTTTTTTTTGGAGTGATATTTTTCTTTGTAACAACTTGCTCAGGTAGGGAAGAAGCAGGTAGGCGAGCTGAGCACACATTAGGCACATCAATCAAGGAGGTTTGGATGCTGCAGAAGTTTGCTCAAACCAGACCCCAACTAACTACAGCTTCTTGCACAGACTGATTTATCCTCACACCAGAGTGAGCCAAAGGAACTGACTTTACCTGCTTTCAGTGAGAAGCTGTTTTCTCCACCGAGCAGGGATGTAACCAGACCAAAGATTTATAGGTCAGTGCCTCATCTGGGATTCCACCTCTCGTTTGCAGTTTGTGCATTATTTACTCTCACAAAGAGCAGGTTAAAAGAGAGAGAGTTAAAAAAAAAAAAAAAGAGGTGGAGGCAGAAAGAGACAGAAAATGATCAAGGAGATCTGCTCCTTGGGAAAGGCAGGACAAGCTAAAAGGGGAATATATCACCAGTTGGCTCCACAGAAGGGAAAGAGGAGTTCAGTGTTACTCCACATTAATTATTTACCCACAGATTTTACTTTGTATAGGCTTTCTCAGGAACTTGTAGCCCACACCCAGCATCTTAGGAGCACCTCTGCAGGTGTGCAGGCAATGAGGAAACTGCAGGCAATGAGGAAATCAGGGAGGGAGAAGTGGAGGAGACACCCTAAAATCAGCAGGTAAAAAGGAGCAGTGGGAAACGCTAGACTTTACAAGGCCAGGGACTGAAAATTCAACAGAATCACAGAGTTACACAGCTGCGAGGAGGAGGGGAAAAAACCTACGGGAAGGCAGAGCACCGTCAAGCTCTCCAAACACACAAAGCATAGCAACAGGCACAACTGTTCGAGAGCATTACATTTAAAAAATAACAACAAAAAAACTACTCAAGAAACTTAATCTACCTCTTTCCAGCAAACCTACACAGGGACATAGAGCAGTATAGAGCATCTGAGCCCTGAGCAGGACCTCCTATTAATTCATTCCCCTTGCAAATTTGGCTTCCCTCCCACCCTAAATAATAATATTTGGGCATAAGCTTTAGTCAATGTTTCCTTGTTTTGGAAGACAGGGAGTTTTGTGTTATACTGTTTTCCTTAAAGAAAAGGGGAACTAGAAAGATGAAAAGTTCAGATTTTGGAGAAGTCTGTGGGGTTTTATTGGAAGGAAGATATTTTGGAGTGATTTTTTTTTGAAAATAGGACATGATTTTTCCTGTTTCTTTCTAATTTTTTTCCCCCACAGAAAACACTTCCCATTTTCCACCCCAGCTCTGGTTTTGCATCCTGCACAACAGCTGCCTCTGTTCGACCAGTGAGTGCAGGAAGTATTTTGACAGGTTTGCATTATCCCAGCATTTGCAGTATTCTCTTCACAAGCTCAGAATAAATCCCCTGCTCACATTAATGACTATTTTTTCCATTAAATTAACCATTTCTTCCCCCTCTCATGTATTACTAATCAGTGGGCTGAATCAACACATCTCAGTTTTGGAAAGCGGAATTGTTTACCCTCTCTTGTTTTCACACTGGGATCACCGATTGTGTCACATCCAGTCCAGGCACGTCGCTAACCTGCGCTCCTTCCTGTTGGCAATCCAGCAGACAGCTCTGTTTTTGTGCAGGCCCTATGATTCCACTCACCGCCCAACATCGTAACTGCTTGCTTGGACTTTTTGGTTTGTTTTTTCACTAACCGTGCAGCATTTTCAAACCAGGTGACTTTCTCCACTTTAAAACGTTTACAAGAAAATGGGAAAAATTGGTAAAGAAAATAATCAGTTCATCTCTCTCTCCTTTAGCTTGATGCAACGCTGCCTATGTTCTCTTATGCAAGAGCAGCACTTTTCAAATACGTTTCTTTCAACAAAGTGTTTAAACATTGCCAAGAAATTGTCCACTAAAAGTGTGAGGCATATACATTCCCTCTTTTCCACCACTTTTCAACCATCATTGTGGAGTGCATTTGAAATAGCTGTTCTCATGTGTCTTTTACCAAGCTTCTTCACATTGTATACGCTATTCTTCCTCCTAATAAAGCCATGAGGTCCACAGCAGCTCAAACATCAGGAACACACAGCAGATGAATCCCCTAAAGCCACTCGAGGCTAACACACAGCATCCAGGAGCACAAGGTTGAGGACTAAGTTTGTAACTTACAAAGTCCCTCAGGTTGTGAGCAGAAGTCTGCCACAAATCAAATGAAGGTCAAAGCACTCAGAGTATCATGCAACATCACCTCCTCAATTCATTTGAACAGCAGCAAAAGTCTGGCATGAAGTGGGGGCATTTTTTGTCCCCTCAGGCAGGCTAGTGACCAAAGTTGTCATTGTTAGCGCCACCTCCCCATGCACCCAACGGCAGCAGCAGGAGATGTCACACCCAAGACACTACGCTCCACTCACGTTATTCTCTGATGTGTTTCTGCATGGCCCCAACACAAATTATGCCCTTTACAGAGATCAGGCCTGTCATTTGCAGCAGCTTGCCTCTGGAGATCTCCATGTGTGCTTCTTGTCTGAAATGAGCATCCTCTACTCTCCCATGAAGGTTAGCTCACCAAGAACAGTATGACTTCCAGTCTGCAGCAGATTTGCTGCACACACAGAGATGAGAGCGTGTCAGATTTGCCAAGGTGCACGAGAGGGAAGGAAAAAAGCTCTATATCATATGAGAGAAGGAAACGTACAGTCTTTGACCCAGGGGCATGGAGGGGTTTTACTTACGGAGACCGTTTCAAGAAACTGCTAGGGCCTCAGCTTAGACACAGGGAGAACAGGGAAGAGAATCACCTTAAACCCAGTGTCACTTCTTTTGGCAAGAAGCGTAGTGGGATGCTTTAACAGCAGTCTCTCTTATGCATAGACGCGATACTTGGCACATCCCTCCCACTTCAGAAGCTCTATTAATCCAAGGAGTTTCTAAGGAAATGTCGCTATCTTCCTACCGCATACATCAATCTTTTGATTGTTCACCAGCAAGTTCAGTCTCCTCCTCCTCCTTAAGGAGTGGATAGTAAGTCTCCCCCTAATTTCAGGCTTGTGGGTTGGCTCTATACACCACTCCCACACTGCAGCTGAGTTTTTCAGAGCAACCTCAAGAAAACAAAGGCAAGGCAGGTTCTCCCAAATCCCCAGTAAAAGCTTTTCCTTGTGATTTAGCTCAGGACTGCATAATGCAAGACGTATCTAGAATATGAAAGGAAGAGCCTACTTGGAGTAGTTTAAGAAATTACTAGTCCTAGCAGCTTGCCCAGATTCCCTCCTCTTATGCCACAGTAATGATCGGCGTAAGTGCAAAGGCAGGTGGTCTACCTCAATCTGCTTCTGCACATGGCTTTGGTTAGTCCAACTGACTTCACGCAGAAGTCAAACAAGGCCTCTTGTACAACCCAGTCTGATAGCGCTGCTGTCAACAGCAGCACCTTCCCAAGTATGTGCATACCAAGACGCCCCGCAGTTTAAGGGTTGGTGTATTAATTCCAGGCAGCTATTCCCCCCACCCCCAGCCCCTGTCCTGCAGCCTCCCCACCACAGCCAAAGATGCCAGAGATTTTAATGGCAACATGTAGTACATGGACAGAACTTGGCAGGTTTGTTAAGAGCAGCAGTCCATTAACTAATCCTGCAGGTTGAAAAATCTTAAACTTAACTCAGGCCAACAGCTGTCGCCTTGGATTCCTCCACCACCACTGTTCCCTCTTTTTCCTTCCAAGGCCATCACAGTGCCTCTGTCAACCCCCAGACAGCAGAACAATGCCTGTCGGTCCCTCTGCTGCTCTGTAAGCCTGTACACGTCTTGACGCTCACTTCCAGGGCTGGAAACTTCAGCCTTCTCCCCCTGTGGGAGGTGGTTCCCACAGTACCATTTAAAACAGGACCTGGACCCTCTGGAGGGCAGAAGCTGGTTCCGCCTCCCCTGCAGGTATCATAACAATACTACCTTTCATGCAGTAGTTGGCACACTGGAAAGGCAGCATTACACCGCTGCGAGCACCAGTGTACATGGACCAGGGGCTTCCTATTGAATAAAAATTGTTCTAGAAACGTTTCTGTTGCAGAGGTTGTAAAGCCGCCTTCTTCAAACAAAGGGATTCAACATTTTGAACGTTTTAGCGTTCAGGCCTGGAGGTGCAGTGACATGCTTGAAGACTAGTGGCTTCCAAAATCCTACATCTTTCCCCCAACACACCCCTCCCCAGCTCCCCCCAAAAATCAGGCTAGGACCCAGCCACAACATTCACTCCATGCAATCTGCCCAAAGTCTATAAACTTTGGATTTTTGGTCAGTAACTACATAAAATGAACTCAAACTTGCAGTTTAGAAGTTATATCTAGTCTGTTTTACTACCCTCGTGTCAATTTGCTTTCCCCTGCTGATATGTCTGTCTGCTGGCTGCCAAGAACACCCCAGCTTCTTGGCTGTGCGCTCTTTCCAGCAGGGAGGTGTGGAGCAGAAACCACTGCTGATTATGGATCTAGGCTGAAACTGAGCCTGCACGCTTCTGTTACTGTTTAACTAGCATCTTGCTTTCCTGACCAAGGTTCAGTACCTAAAAGCAAGGATTTGCTGTCACTTACATTCCAGTGAATCTTTTCTAAGACAGGAAAGGAAAGACACCAGAGCAAGGAGTAAAGGATTCCCCTGATTACCATCAGAGGAAAGCCATTGGCTCTCCAGCAAGGTGCCCTGCCAGCAGCAACTTGGCTTGCAGGAACCTGAGGTGGGAACAAGTGGGAGAGGACAGAGCATGGCGACACCAGCAATGGCAGTTTCACCATAGACACTGCACACCATGGAAATTCAGCTTTACCTTTCCCCTTTAGTCCTGCTCTGTCCTTTTCAGAAAAATAGAAAAAGAAAGAAAAAAGAAAACCACATAACACACTAGAGGTGCCTTAATGCTCCTCAATAGGTGACCAGAGCAGCAAACTCCTGTCAGAGCAATCATGTGTGGCAGAGCAAAGAGGAAGTTTTGCCACTGATCCAAGCAATCCCTCTGACTCAAACATAACAGCCACCAGCATGTGAGGAGACATTTAGCCTAGTTAAGGATTTCATGTCATTTGCCTCTGCTTTCTCCTGGGAAATGCAAGATTGGGGGGGGGGGGGCACAAACACATTGTTGGAGAAGCAATGGCAGCTGGGTAAAGCCACACTGAACCAGAGGGATACACAGTATAGTGAGGAAAACAAAACAAAAACAAACAAACAAAAAAATCAATCTTGACACCTGCAGCCGCCCCGGCATCCAGTAGGATAGGGCCATTTCACAGACCTGCTGCCCAGCACCAACCACTTCTCCTGCACGTTCTGCTTCCATCAGCTCCACAAGGACTCCCCTTCAACTCAGAGGGCGACGACCACTCGCCACGTCACCACTGCCCACCCAGAAGGGCAATGCTGCCCGTGAGCTCACTGAAATCTACTCTGGTTTTCCATGAGCTAAGTGAAACAGCTTAAATGTTACCCAGCGTTGCCAGCCCTTGTGATGGATAAATGCTTCTGGGATCAGGGGCACATCTTTATTTAAATGGCATCTGTATGGCAGGTGAAAAATCAGCTTCATCACCCAATACATTTGTGTCAACCTCCGGCGCAACTGAGTGCAAATATGCCTCGTCACTCAACCGGCCTATTCATACAAAAGGACCATGTGCCAAACCGGGGCACAGAAGGTAAGCGCGCTGGCCCCTCTATTAAAACCAGCATCATCCAGCTTTTTATAGAAAACATCTGATCTCCCAAGAACTCCATGTTAGCATAAAATGAATTGCAAAAATTCCAGCTTGTCATGGGCCAAGCGCGTGGCTTGGGATTTGCACGTCCAGGTAGCAACTGAAAAACACAAAAGGTCATGGAAAAGATGTCCAATGCTGACCATCTTATTACAGAAGAAGAGAACTTTATTCCGTTTTACCTTACTTCACCTTCTAAGATAGCTTGAACTAAGTCAAAAAAAAAAAAAAAAAGGCACGTTCATTTTGGAATTAAGTTATATGCATATGAAGAGCTTGCAGAAGAGCCATGGCAGAACAACTTGTTCCTCAGTAGCTATTCTAAACTACAGCTCAGTAACAAATCCAGAATATGTCTCTGTATATGAGACATTGTGTTGATCTGAAAACCCAGTTAAAGTGGTGGGTGGAAGCTAAAAACCTTTACAAAAACATAAGCTCTCACTAACAATTCCCTTGAACTGAGGGCACACTGACCCAATAAAAATCAGTTAGATTTATGTCTTTACTAGAGACCTACTTTCCAACCTCAACTGTTCAAAAATCATCAGTCCAATCCCAAAGTTGATTAGACTGACTTAAAAATAAACACAAAAATTAGAACATTTAGAAAATGTTTATATATTATTAATGTTTACAGTGCCCTCATTGGCACTCTGTATAGACAGCCTTATTTTCCGAAGCTTTCCACATAAGCATGAGGCCTAAAAACTTAAGTATATTTTAAACAAAAGATTAGATTTTAAATGTTATTACAGATATAAGGGAACAGGGTCTGTAACAGATATATTGCAGCAATTACAACAAGATCACAAGCAATAAAAAAGCACTGAACATCTTGAACATTAAAGTGAAAACATTGAACAAGTTAAATTAAAACCCCATTTTGCTTGTTACTATTATTTGTGATCTCAATATCCCAAATCAAGAAGTACTTCAGAAGAATGACCTTTAACCTTCCTGGTTTCACACAGACTGAAACACAGCCTAAAGAGCCCTTCTCAGAGAGAAACAATTTCTTGAAACACAGCGTTAGTATTTTCTTTTTCTTTTGTCTTTTTTTTCCCCCCTCTCCAAAATTTTGCTCAGTGTTGCAAGCACTACTTAATGGAATCACTTTCTCTTTGTTTATGTTGCATTTCGCTTTCTGGCTCTCATTGCCACCATGCCCAGGTCTCAAGTATAGTGGGAAAAATCTTTAGAAACTGATGTTTAAACAAAATGAAGTGCAGAAGAGTTTCCAAAAGGTTTCACAGGTTTGGAGTTTTATACAATAGCTTGTTTTTACAAAATGTAAATTAAGGATCCAGTTTAAATCAGTGTCTTGTTACAGCTGCCCTGTCTAAAACACGCTCTTATTTCCTTTTCAGCAACATGAATTTGTTCACGATGGCTAACTCATACTACATCCACGTAGGCATATACTAGATAAACACTCATATATATGCACATACTGTCTCGTCTGGAGCCACCTATGACTGACACAAGGCTTATTCAAACACGAGAAGCGTTGCTAAAGCGTTATCTGTGCTCAAAGTGGTTTAGTGTTACTGGGCTAAAAGGAAACAGAGAGACATCCTGTTTATAGGCTGTAGAGCCCAAATGGATAAACAAGTGCACATCAGTTAAAAGAAGGAGTGGAGAGGGAATAAAAAAAAAAAAGACAAAAGGAGAAAAAAAAAGCATAGGAAAGACTTAGTGGGTATCAGGATAGTAAAATACCTGCTAAGCTAAATGCCTTAAAGTGAAACGAAGACCGTGGCGGCTGCAGGGGTGTGCTGGCCAGCAGCACCCCTGCGCGGGCGCCGCCGCGTGCCAGGGAGCTGCCGAGGGTACAGAATGTGCCGCGGCCGGCGGCCCCGCGCGCCCCCCTGTCCCGCTGCCCGCCCGCTCCCGCGCATCAGCTCGGCTTTCACCAGCGATGCTTGGCTGCTTCCTGACACCCTGTGACACTAAACCAGAGCTATTTTTCCACCCACCCCCCCCCCCCAAGTGACACCCACACTACTGAAGCTTTCTATGTATTTGTTTTTCCCCCGTTGTCAGCACCACGCAGGGCTGTTTCGCGGATGCCTGGTCTTTCCCAAGGTCAGAGCCCTCTGGCAGCGCTTGGAAGCGGGAAGGGTGTTGTGCAAGGGCAGGGCTCGCTCGAGCTTTGCCTTACTCCTAGCAATACAGGGGAAGTTGCCTCTTCACAACCCTTCTTCCCAAGTCCAGCCTTTCTACAGAGTCACAGCAACCACAGGAAAATGCAGACAAACAAACAGGCAAGGTCTGACCAAGGCAAACGAGCATGCTCCTCTGCGCGAGAGGCCTTGGCAGGCTCATCGCTGTATTAGGAGTTACTGATCAAACACACTTCTGACTCAGAAACCCCTACAATTAAACCTTTGGGGATGGGGTGAGTGTTTGGGGGAAGCACCACTATCTGCCGCCTCCATTCGGATAATTTTCCCTCAGCAGCCGTTTGCTGTCACCAGTAGAGATGGGACCCTGGACAGGACAGACCCGAGGTCCGGTCTTAGCCAGCACGGCCGCTCTAACCCCAACCCCCAGCTATAGCAGATAGCCACAAGACATTCCTCCCACTCCTCTCCCATCAGAAAAATGCTAAAGCTTCATCTCCGCGTTAGGGATAGATATCAGGCTTAACCATATTTGCATTATCTCAGGCCTAAAAAAAGTGAGCAGTACAGGGCCAGAATACTGGGATGAATGAAGGAAACGGGGAAGATCTACAGAAAAAGCCTGATGAACCTCCCTCTGCTTCTGACCTTAAGGGTGAACTGAACAAAATGCTAGAAAATGTTGGAGTCCTACCCTGGCAGAGTCCCACAGACCAGATTCAAGGTTCACTTGCATCTCCAATAAGCATAAATCTGCAATACACACCTGTTCTTGGGTTGCCCTTTTATGAGGAGCAGAAATCTCTTAGCCGTTTAACACCTCATCTACCACCAATGCAGTGGAAATGGCAACTCACTAGACCAGTTCTTTTCTGGTCCAGACCAGTCCCCAGCCTCTACAACAAATCTTTCCTCAGTAAAGTAGCAATTCTGCAAAAAGCTGGCAGAGAAGCACATCTTGCCAGTAGTGCCATCACAGCTAGCAAACCACAAGCAAACTGGAGAGGAGGGAACATGGTCCACCTGCCAGGCTCAGGAGGCTAGAAAAATCCCTAACAATTAACAAGCCCTGCAGGGACTCTTCCTACCGGGTCTATCTTCATAACAAGAGTTGATTGCTTCTAATCCCACTTTCCACACACATGTGCCCTGTTCCACTGATCATATTTTCCCCCTCACCAGTGAACATGGGAGATGAAGGGTATAACAAATTCTCTGGACCCCCATCCAAAGCCTCCATCCTCACCAACTAACACAGAAGGGAAAGTTTTGGCTCCCATGCTTTTGGTTACAGGACAAGCATCCCACCCCCAGCACACAGAGGAGGATTTTAACAGAGCTCTTTGCACTCATACCTTGCAGGGTAACCTGAAACATGAGAGCCAGGTCAAGGTCTAGGTATGACTTCTCACATCTCTGTTGTGTTCTTTCTCTACTCACTCTCTTTCTTTGTGGGCCAGGAACTCTCTGCATCAGAGGTACCAAGAACAAAACAAAACTAAACATGTTCTCTAGCCTTTACAGTCTAAAGGAATCCACTCGGATCTGGTCCAAAGCATGAGCAATGGAGAATTACCCCTGCACGTACTAGCAGATCTTGCTGACAATGCCACGGTCTCTGAATGTTTCCATCACAACATATCTGGCACAGCCCTGTCAGTGCTTCACAATTGCCACACATGCTTTCAGCTCTGCAAGAACACATGGAAATGGGACATCCCCACTCTCCTACAGATCCCAGAAATAGGGCAGCACAGCCAGGTCCTCAGACAATGAATCGAGGCCCAGGACACCAGAGAGCTACTCTCCAAAACAGAGTCCTGAGCAAGTAATTTCACATTTGTTTCCCATCCTATTCTTCACCTAGTGCAACCGAGACAGGTTTGACTCATACTGGGTTTCAAGAGCGTCTGACACAATGGGTCTATGGACTCACCTTGAAATCAAGCAACTAACAGTAAGCGTGAGGTGACCATGTCCTAGCCGGGTAGCCCAGCCGAGAATGACCCTAATTCTAGATAGGCCTCATAGACACAACTCCAAGATAAATAATGGTTAATGAACTCCTTGTTCATTAACTCCGCGTCCTCCTGAAGCCATTATTTTGCCTCACTTGCAGTTGGAAAGAAGGTTCATTGAGAATGAAAGCTAGTGACTTGCAGGGAGGAGTGACAGATGCTGCCAGACTGAATGTGTGAAAAAATTCTGACAAGCAGAAATGCACCTCACATGTCTTACAGTGGCAGTGAAGCAATAAATAATCTAATAGACTACTAAGGCTCATAGTAATAACGTTGTGCTCTCTTTTCAGAAGCCACTCCCCACTCCGGATGACATCTGTCATGGTATAGATGTTCCTGGAACAGCGAGATATTTTTAAATCTCTCAATGTGGCACAAAACTGTGAGTGTATCAGCCAAAATACCAGCCACTAAAGCGTTTATATATAGCCTTGCACATACCATATATAGATGAGAACACAGACAGATATGTGGTATCTAGCAGCATTACAAACAGACATTCTTCCTCTGATCTCAAAGCACTTGACAAGAAACTTCCCAGTCTGCAGCTCTGCCCATGTCACCTTTCCTCGTGTCTCTCTCCATCGGCTCCCGCTCTTCAAGGGTGTCAAGTCGTGTCTCAGTTTTTAAGGATCTTCAGAAGCAGGCCCTTCCTAACATATCTCCCGATACCCTGCCTGCTACGCTGCACTGAAATGCTGGTAATCTTGTTTTTCCACACTTCTGAGCATCCCTTTGCACACAGACCTTCCACACCAGAATCCATGGACCCAAAATCTTTCCTTTTTGTAATCCCTTCTCAAGACATATCCTCAACAAGGCGGCCTTCAAGGCAGTCTAATTCACTTAGGATGCACCTCACTCCAATGTGTACAAAATCTAGATATGGTTCCTATTAGAAGCAGGAACAGAGAGCTGGTCATAAAACCAGATTTGCAACTTCAAAACTAGCAATAGCTCCCTGTGGATCTCCTGTAATCTCCTCTAAGGCACTCTACTGGCACCAAAGTTATCGCAGGGGGAAAAAAAAAAAAAAAAAAGGTGGCTTGACATAGTGCAATACATTTTCTCACAAGCATCAAACGTGCATCAGCATTTCAAATAGAGCGTGCCACAGCCTTCAGAACCAGGTTGATGTTTAAGCTCTTGATACAGTTATCTACCTAATAATAACCCCAAAGAGCACTCCTTCCTTGGCTGCATGCCAGACCACATGCAATCTCTCTGCACTTTTTTTTTTTTTTTAAACTTCATTACACATGGAAACGTTGACTTTAAGAAATTCACAGTCTTCTGTGAAACTGATTGG
Source organism: Struthio camelus (assembly GCF_040807025.1). Lineage (NCBI taxonomy): Eukaryota > Metazoa > Chordata > Aves > Struthioniformes > Struthionidae > Struthio > Struthio camelus. Next base: position 20,771,230 of record NC_090950.1, read on the forward strand.
CCAAGACTTCTTTTTTGTTGTTGAGGAAACCATGATGAGGGGGGCTGGGGAGGGGAGACAAAGGGGAAAACTCGTGTATTTTGCTTTCATGTGTGCTTTATTTTCTCCTCTGTCAAGAAATATTGAGAAAGGATCTGACCCAGTTGCCATAAGCTACACTGGGAGTGATTTTATCAGTTCCACCTGCTTAATGTGGGTATTATTAGAGACTACAAGGACAATGATTTGGAAACAAATAAGTATTGACTTGTGTATTCTCAAGGGACAAATGAAATGCACTTGCGCATGAGACAAGCAATCCACAATAGCGGGACAGTCTCAAGGTTGGGGGGAGGAAGGGAAGAGGAGGGAGAGAGTTGAACACCTCTGCGTGTTTGTCTGGGGAAGAGAGATATTATAAGGAAAGCTCAGCTTGTTCAAACATTTCAGAGTTTCCTACACATTAATTCCAATGCTCAGGAGCAACAAAAGAATTGCTCTGAACGACAGAGCAGCTACATCTCTGGGAGGAACATCATGTCCGTGTCAAGCTTTCAAAGACTTAGAAACTGCAAGGAGTACAAAACAGTTTCTTTACATTCAGTGAAGAACAGCCTTGACAAAGAAGACTCTAAGGTAGAGTGCTATACCATTTATACCTGCTATGGATCCAGCCCTATGCGTCACCATGCTGAAGCATAGTCTAACCTCACTGAAACAGGTCCTATCCTTCTTATAACTGGTCTGCCTGAAAAAAAAAAAAGAAAAGAAAAGAAAAATAAAAGAAAAAAACCTCACTGTATCAAAATAACAAAGAAGCCTCCAGCAACAAGGTGAACAACTGTACGTGGTGATTCTACTGAGATCACTTTGCCTTAATAACATTTAAATGCATCTTTTAAAAGAAAAAGAATTAAAAAGGAAAAAGTGACCCTTTACATGTTCCAACACACGCAGAGGGCCCCACATCACTGCTGTATGGACGGTTGCTCTACTAAGGCTACCTACCAGTGAGACATCAGCAATCACTGCTGGCACTGTTTTAAACTCAGCAAGGCTGTACTAACCAGGGCTCCCTGCTGTGACCATTTAGCACAGTGCTCTGAAACATCTTCATGCCTTTTAAAAAAAAAAAAAAAAATTCAATTAACTATATCCAAACAGCGTCATGTACACAGTAGGCTGCTGGAGTGACATCCATGTCACCAGCAAGACCCTGTGGAGTTTAAACGTGCAGGTCATACCCAGAAGATCTTTGTTATCTCCTGTTCTGTTCACGTACCCCACTCCCCAGGTGATTTATTATGCTAACTTTAGGGGCTTTCTTCAACCAAGTCACTAAGAGAGAAACCTGCACAGAGGCACAACACATACATGTCAAATGGAAGAAAAGCCTCATAGCACTAGGACAGGCCTATTCTGCACCTTATTCCCCTGGGATTTGGGCAAAAAAAAAATGCTGATATCTTGTCTGAAGCCCTGCGAAATGCCAGTATGATATATACTTGCTCCTCTCAACTGCTGCACATAGTTAAACACACATACATACACATGTACAGACACACACACAAAATGAGGCCAAACACTCCACCAAAACTAGAATGAAGTCAGGCATTGGGGTCACACGACCCAAAAGGGTGAATTTTCACATGAATTTACCAGGTTTGCCCCTACACAACCAGGGAGCTGGGAGCGAGGGAAGCTACTGCTCCTTTGCAAACACTGCAGCAGCAAGGCTGTGCCCTTACCCAAAAACACCAACCCCAGCACCTCCACAGACAGAGCCCCAGCATGCTCAGCCAGGGCAGGTGCTTACGGCTGAAAACAGACGCTCCAGGAGAAATCTTCCATAGGAGCTGAATTTTTTAAGCTATGAAATGAGTTTCTGTTTAAACAGACATTAATTACATAGGCTCAGGAATTTCTGATTTTTACCACTTGAAAGTGCCCAAAGCCACTTTGAGGCTTTTCCCTTTTTCTCTCCCAACTTTATTTGCTTGGTAAACAGATCAGTGTGTGCTCTGGATCGTTCAGTTTCTGATTCATTAGCTTAGAAATAGAGCGACAGCTATCTAGATGGCTTATAGAGGTTTGCCAAACATCTTGGATCCCACTCCTGCCATAACAGCATACCACACTGCAAAACACTGAAAAGTCCAGCTCCTTACAGGAGCTCTTCGTAGTTCAGGATGAAATGGAAGACACTGTTGTTGCCGTTCGTACTAAAAGATAACATTATCAGAAGTGCAAGCCCATGAACTCAACCATCTCCCTCACAGGGTAATTTCTTCCCTGCAAAGCCTACCTGTCAGCAGCGGTTTTTGTTTCTTAAGCAGCATTACATGTCTAACAGCAGATCAAGGCCTTGTTCGCGGCTGGTGGAAGATGTGCTACTACCATAAACACTTCACAGCCTTCTGAGCAGGCAGTTAAGGTCAGCCCCGTTACTTCTTATCCCACCCACAGGCATGCAGCATTCGCCATGCCAGGCAAGAGGGGTGGATGGGCATTGCCCCGATGGGGACAGTCTCCAGCTGGAAACACCCCTGTCAGCCTGAATGCTGGGCAAAAGCACAATTTACTTGCTCACTGCTACAGTAGCACTGCCAATAAAAATGCCACTTAATTGCTCAGGAAGAGGGTAGGATAAAGAGACTCAGGAAACTTGGATCGATTCTTGGCCTTGCCATATATGTACATACACATGTATGTATACGTGTGTATATATAGATTGTGCAAGTCCTTCAATCCCTCTTGTGTCCCTCACTTCCTGGTCAGTAAAAGGAAAGCAGCACCACTGTCCTAAAGACAAAGCTACTTTAAAACCTGAGGACTTGGTAAAGACCTGCAGACAAGAGAAAACCCCCATATCACCTTCCCCACCCCTGCGCTGCAGATGGCAAGAAACCTTAAGATCGCAGCAAAGGTACGCCACTGAAATGTCCAATCAGCTTAAGGGAGTGATCAGTGGCACCAGCCCAAAGGGGTCGCTGGCAGGTATCCCACGATACTTTCCATTACATCCCTTTACGTTGCCTTATGCCTCGTACATCCACTGGCCTCCGTCCCAGAGAGGAGGGCTGGGAACAACTCCTCTAGTGAGACTGGCCCGCTCCATGCCTTGAGCAATGTGAAATCTCTGACAGCTGCCAGGAATTGCTCTCTCTCTCTCTCTGAAGCAGACTGTCTCCATCAGGCTCAGCCCCAGTCCACCCAGAAAGCAAGGCTTGAACCAGAATTCAGATACCCCTTTGCTTGGCTGGCCATACTGCTGACCTACATGCACCAAGAGACACCGCCACAACTGAGCAGCCTCTGCAGCACCTCATGGAAGGGGGATAGGAGAGGGCGGTCATTTTCTGCAATGAAAATGTAATGGAACATTTTGTATTGATCTATTGTGGAATGACTCATTTTTAGAATGACTCGCCTCTTCTTCCCCTCGCTTCCCCACTCCTAAATTATGGGCTGCAAGAAATGAGCCAAGATAACGGGCAATTTCAGATGTTCTCAGCTCAGGCTTTTCTCCTGCTGGAACACCATGCCATGACAGCAGATGGACTGAGCTCCAAAGGAAACACCTGTCATGTTTCACTACCCTTTACAGGCTACAAAAGTTGTCTTTAACTAATGGGAAACTAGGAAGAGACTAGAAGGCAGAGGGACCAGGATGGAGAGGAAAGGAGGAACCAGAAGATCTGGAAAGTGTCAGCAGCAGAAAGAGACCCAAAAACCAGATGGGGATCAGATGTGAGGCACAAAAAAAAGATAAGCAGGCTGGAGAAGAAACAGATCCAGGAGGGAAGAGTAGTAGGTGAAGCGAGTACTGCTGCTCCAGAACTCAGGGGAGTTTCTGGTCCAAAGGCACTTGCCAAACAGTCAAATGCCAAGGGCAAACATCAAGGGCAACTATTTCCAAAAGAAGACAGAAGAACTCAGAGAAAGGAAAATACATCTGATGACAGTAAATCCTTCCTTGATTCCTTAAGACCTTGGGGCTGGAACAAAACCTCTAAGGAAGCTGTGAAAGTCCCAAGGCCTTTTTAGGGAACTGAAAGCAGGACAAGTTGGAACCAGATGACCAGTGAGTTTTTCCCAGTTCAGTTCTGCGGAACTTAACGCGCATGGACCTGGCTGCAAAGATTACTGTTCTTTTGCTTGGGAGTGAATACAATGCAACAAAAAACAGTTCCCACCCAGATCACCTCAACTATCACTGGAGAGCAACCCTGTGTCACTCCAAAAGCTACTCATACTATATATACAAGTTAGCCATCTGCGTCCCTCTAGGGTACTGCTCTTGTAAAGAAAAGACCCTTGGCATACCGTTGCTACCTAAAAGCACAGTCACAATGTGTTGCCTAAGGGCCTGCAGGACTAACTTTTAGGACATTAAGCAAAAGGTGGCAATTTACCTATGCACTTGCCTATTAAGGTTTTCACAATGGTGCACATACAGGAATATATGGAGCATAATTGTCCAGCCCTTCACCATAAGCATGAGGCATTCAAACTCAGTCAAGAGATCTTCTGACTGGAATTCAGCCTGGACCACTACTCTCCATTCAAGAAGAAACTGGTACTTTGTATGCTGGGAGATGACTAATCCCAGTAGCTGAGTTACAGCATAGCTTTTAACACACAAAGACGACACGTTAAGGTCATCTCAACTCTCATCTGCAGCATCCTACAGTATACCCTCCCACAGCAGGCTCGCTGCTTTTTTCCGCCTACTTCTTTTCTCGCTTCCTACCCTCCCCTTCAACCTTCTTTCCTTTCAGGTCTTCACACCTCCTTCCACTCCCATTTATCCACCTCCATCTCACACCTTGAAATACCCTTCTTCCCACTACCCATAACTCCACTTCAGAAGTAGATTCCTAGAAGAAAAGTACTTTATCTGGATTTCTGTCTCCAGCAATCATCCATGCCCTCCCTTACCTGGCCCTCAAGTGCATACTTTGTCTGTCTTGGATTGCAGACTCTTTAGGACAAGGACTGTCTTCTTCCCCACCTGTAAAGTGCAATATAAATTTACAGGGCTGGGTAAATGATAAATAAGCAGTCCCAGCATTCCAAGGTAGCTCAGTGTGTGCTCCCTCCACCGAGCTTCACTTGGTATTTGCCTTCTCTCTGCAGCATACTAATCTATGCGTAAGACTCTCTTCCTTATCACTTCTCTCTCAACTGCAAGGCTGTTACTTAAATTTATCAGCATTCTTCAGAAACAGTTGAGAAAGGAAGGTGAGCAAACAAAGGGCCTTTACCAGCATTGCTAACCCAAAATCGCGTAACCTCAAATCATGAGACACACAGAAGCTTGCAGGAGCACCATGTGCATTAGCAATAGGAGAATATGGTCAGAAATAATTTCCTGGGATTATTTCAAACCCCCGACACCTCCTCTTCTTTCAATAGGATTCTGGACTAGCAGATATACACAGCTGTTTGCTAGGGGAGCATCTTTCAAATCTATGTTGACTTCCACCAGCCAGGTGCCTCTCTGCCTTTGGAAGGAGGCTGGAGAGGAGATAAGTAGCCTATTGGGTGTGCGTTACAATGGAAGTTTGAGGCAAGAAAAGGAGGCTTACGAAGAGATTGGCCACAACGCACAGGGCAACAAGAGGCAACCAAGAGGCAGCCCATGCTCCAAGAAAAAAAGGATAGTAAATATTTAAAAAATAAGAAATAAAATAAACACTCCATGTCAGTGCTGGGCTGATATATCAAGCAGACAGGCTGTTTGTCTAAAACGCCTATGCATGATGGGGAATTTGCATAGTGGAAGTAGCACTTCTCAAGAACTAGCATGATGAGATGCTCATTCAATACAAAAAAATAAAATAAAACAAAACAAGAGTACTTGTTAGACAGTTCACAGAGTTCATTTTATCAGTTGGTTCCTTATCTTAGGAGAACCTAAGCCGTCTGGGGTTTCCTAACTCCTAAAGTTCCTGCTCTCTAGCCCCCTGCACTCCTCCATTGCCTGGACCTCACCCCCTGCCTTGCTTTACAAACCAGTCGCTCTCCTACATGAGGTTCATCAACTCTGTCACTTTGAAGGGCCAAACTCCAACACCCTTTAGCTTTGAAAAAATCTTCAAAGGCTCATTCTGATCTTGCTCAAAAGCCCTTGTCCTTCTCTGTCCCAATATTTTTAACAGTCTCCATGAGATTATCTGATACAGCTTTCTTATACCTCTGCACAGAAATTAGCCGATAACTAACAAACCACTGTGGATAGCATGTATATCAGGAAGTATAAGTGATAACACTATTATACTATGAGAAACCTTATCCAAACCCTTAGGAAGGGTTGACATTTTTGTTATTGAATCCCCACTAGGGTTTTATTTGAATCCACTAGCTATAGCTAGATTATATAGTGAAATGGAATATATTCAAGCACATAACTTTCAGGGACATTAAAACCACCCTGCACACTGCTACAGTTAAAAGGAGATGGTTGTTGCAGGCAAGTCAGTCAGCAGCCAAAAAAAAAAAAAAATCCACACAACACACTCAGCTGCAAAGGACAAAGCAATTACCTAGAAAACAAAAGGAGATCATGTAAAACAATCAAATCAACAAGCACCCCCCCTTCACTTTGAAGGCACTTTTCTGTGTGGTAACATTTCACTAGATAGAGAGATTGAAGAGCTTGTGCTTAACGCTGCCCCTGGAGATTTGCCCAGTTTTCACATCGCTCAAGGCCCTGTGCATAAATGGGCAGCAGTGGCTGCACTTCTACCAAACTCGTGCTGGCCAATCTGACTGGTAGGTAAAGCTAAAAAGGCCATTTTTGGAAAATGTGGCCTTTACATAGCTTTTCTAAGTGCACACAGCTGCCTCAATTCTCTAGAAATAGCAGAATTTAACAGCCATGTTTGCAAGGACAGATTTAAAAGGTTCCATCTTCTAAGAAAGCAACCTACACATCCAGAAACAGAAGGCCAGATTTGTTTTTATATTGGAACCCCCTTCCATATGTTCAAGTATGCCCACGGATTCGCAAAAACCCTGCTCTGAAAATGTGATGTTCATTCAGCAACAGGCAACCAGCAACTTTCATGTGCCTTCCTATGGAACCTGCTCCCACTGAAATCAGCAGTAACATAGCATACGATTAGGCCGATACTGCTTTTCGCTGAGAATCTCTGGCATTTTATAAGTAAGGAGGAGAGCATTAAAGATGGGAAAAACAAGACAGAGAACTTAAGTATAAACATCCTGGAGCTACAGATGTTCAGCACCTCTCCGTTGTTCCTTTTATGAAGAAGTGAGCCAGGATCAGATCCCAAAATGTTGTTATGATTTGTTCTAGGTGATAAAGACCAAGACTTGGGCTGCATTCCCAGGTCTGCCCCAGCATGTTGAATGCCTGCAAGCAAGTCACTCTTTATGCCTCTGGGCCTGACTTCAGGTTCATACTGTGGCTACATGTCAGGTCTCCAAATCAATAGGGGCCTCTTCAGAGCACGGCTGCTAACTCCCTGTGTAACCCCAGATGAGTCATTTAAGCCAGTCTGTTTCCATGGTGTTTGTGGGTGCAGTATGGATAACGTTATTTTCCCACCATTCAGGAATACAAGCTTTTTTTAGATAGACAGTACTGAATTCCCATGGATTTTACGCTGGAAGAGCTCAGCCTAAGGAAGTAAATGGCTCTGAATGTAACAAGGCCTTGCAAAATATAATGGAATCACCTTTTACTGGCAACAGTTGGACCAGTTGTCTATGGGATCTTCCTTGCTTTTAATTTTTTTTTTCCTTCTTAAAGTGAACGAAGGGGTACTAAAGACAACGACCTGCTGTGAAACGACCGAAATTCCCATGCAAACAACCCATTAGCAGTGTTCAAATGCAATTTAAATTACTAGTTGTTAAAGTGCTCCTCAATTTCATGGTAAGTTTCCAAGGAAAATTACATGCTATGTACTATTTAATTGATTGTTTTCTACTACTTAACATCCATTTGTTCCCTCCTCCTGTCTTTTCCTTAATTTCAAGAGATGATAATGACTTTTCATGGCGAAAAGGGGAATGGCTAACAGACTTGAAGAGAGATTTACCTAAAAAATAAGTACGTAGGAGGGAAGTAGCTGCCAAAATGGAGAGCTTTACTAGAACTCGTCTTTGTGGTGTTTTCATGGTAGGGGTGTGAGACAGTACATCACAAGAAATCCTTTCCTTCCTACTGCAGGCAGTGAGGCTTTTTAAACCTGATGCGTCCTTAAAATAGAGTCACCCCACATATCAAGCAGTAAACGACTGGGGAGCCTTGCACACAGTTAACTGTTAGAAGACAGCAGGAAAGACTTAAGAGCAACGTTTACTCCTCCCAGGCTTACTAGTCCTGAACTGACATGCTCACTAGAGGTAAACAATTTTTTCTCATTTGAGAGATCTCATCCCAAATGCAAATACTTAGTTCACAGGAGAAAATTTCCCCCAAAGTTGACTGAAGTTAGAAAGAATTAGGCTGCGAGTTAAGGTCGCCTGCTGCTCGCAACAGCTGTTAAAAAAGAACGTGTATCATAAAGCTAATAACAGCAGACATTTCTTAAAAGACTGCGCTCTGCTCAGACGCTAAGAAGGAGCAGCAGTACAGTTAGGTAAAGCTCTGTCTGGAAATTCCTGAAGTAACAATACATGTCAGGATCATGACACTAGCCACATATATCCACTTTATGAAATGCTCAGCAGGACTTGGCTTACCTTTAAACAAGTGATGCAGAACTATTCCACGCTCAAAAAAATACAACTTTATTAGAGTAAGAAAAACACGTTTAACAGTACTTTTCAGCCTGAGGCTGCAAAACACCCTCCCGTATGCAGCAGCTGAAGATGCAACAGTTACATGGGATCAGAAGATTTGCGTTTTCCCAAATTTGCCACATGGCCACAATAACCCACATAGCCCATGCGGTGCCTCAGTTTCAACACCAGCCCATCAAGGATAATACTGCTTTTCTCAGCCTGCAGACCTGACTCTGCGTTTAAGAGCTCCGAAACCTTTGCCTACGAAAATGCAAAGGATCAGATACAGAGAGTCATCCAGGCCTGTAATTTTGCCTCTCCTTCACCGCTTTCACTTTGAAACGTGCTATCCCCGTGCGATCCGGAGCAGCTTCTCTTACCTGCTGTAGGGCATGTACGCCTGCCGCTTAGCGCGCGCTAATTCCCCTTACAGCACCCGAGCTGTGCAGGGACAGCATCGATACTTCACCATGCACGCTGCCAGCCCAGCGAGCCAGGCTGTGAACGTGCGGCCCGGCTGCTGCAGTGTGACGAAGGACGGGCTGAGAACCGATCCCTCGTACACCGCAGGAGCTAAAGCAAATCCCCTGCATTTAAAACATCATTAGAAGTGACTCAGAAGCTGAAGAAATGCATTTCAAGACAGGCACGATACGCTCTAAACACGCTCCAGGCCCAGCACCTGGAAGGCTCCTCAGGCCGGATCGTTTATGGGTGCCATGTTGCAGGAGGAAAATCTTTAGTCCTAACCTACAGGTCACCCCTTAAGGGCTCCATTTCCGGAGCAAGGAAAAAATCCTTTCTGTGGCATCCGCCACAGGTCCTGGTTAGCATCAGCGATCGCAGGGTCGGTCCAGGTCCTTGAGAAACACCAGACCGCCTGCGCCGAAGCCTGCGATCCCGGCTGCAGGTGTCCCCTCGGGGGGCGGCAGCTCTCAGGGTGCTCCACCGGCTTGGACGGTGCCGGCCGCCCGCGAGGGAGGAGAGGAGCTCTCGGCCTTCGCGGTCCGCTCGGTTTTCAGTCACTTTCACTCCGGTCACGACCTCGGGGTGACAAGGCAGAGCAACACGCGGGAGGGGATGGCCTCAGGGTGCTCGCGCGGGCATACCGGCGGCCAGCCCCCGGCCCGCTCACGGAAACACCTCCTCTCTAGCACGGCCTCGCGCCCGGCTTCACGGCGCAGAGGGAGGCCTCGGCCCCGCTCGCTCGCCTTGTCTTCCCACACGCAGCGCAGGAAAGGGGGGGGGAACTGCGAGAGGAACAGAGCATTATCATTTCCGACACAGAAAAGCGGCTGGGCTGTCCCCAAAACGCCAAGCTCAGCTACAAGCGATGAGACAGGCTACAACCACACACTGCCAAAGCCCAGCGCGGGGCGACTCGGGACCGGCGGCCCCGGGGAGGGGCTGCGGGGGAGGGGGCTGCGTCTGCCCACAGGTGAAGCGCAGCACCGGCGCACGATGTCGCCCGCGCGGGGAGGCGCCGGGTGGCCGCGGCCTCCTACGCCGCCTCCGCACCCCGTTTCCCACCTCGGCGCCTGCTCAGCCTGCAGCCCCCCGCGGACACGACTCGCTCCCCTCGTTCGGGTGCCGATGCCCGCGCAGCGGGGCCCTGGTCCCCGCTGAGGCCTCCGAGCGCCGCGGCCTGTTGAACGGGCAAGGATTAAAATGAAGTAAAAGTCTGTCAACGCCGAATACGTCCTCTGGCTGCGGGAACATGCTCCAGCAGTCCCGTCGCTACCTGCTGTTGTTATCACTGGAGGCCGAGTACTTTCCAGCTCATGTCCCATCTTTACACAAACTAATTCAGGTATCTTTTCTGGCCAAAAAAAATCGAGTCCGTCTCTCACCCAAAAACCTGACGCAAGTCCCGCTCCCTCAGAAACCAACAGTCAAACCCAATATTAATCCCCGCTTAAAATGGCAGAGCAAAACCAGCAAAGCTCTAAATTAAAAACAGGGCGAGTACGATAGCAACAGGTTTGAACCAGTCTAAAAATACCAGCTAGCGAAGGCGACGCATGCATCACTAACCACCAGCACAAGCCGTTTTGCATCAGGGCCCCTTCCCAAGTGAAAGGATGAAGCGCGCTGCTTTCTGTCGGAGGCACAGGGCTCGCTGCTGCGCGGCCCCCAGAGCCGCCGTTAAAAGCACTCTACGCGCGTTACATGCTCCAAATGACAAGAGGAATGCGGGGCGGTGGATCTCCGCTCCAGGTTCCTGGGCACGGTTTTAGCTGCCATGAATAAAACAGGAAGCAAAGCGCGTTCCAGGTTCCCCCTACACTCCCCATTCTGACTTTTTGGATGAACTGCAGTTTCCTTTCAGGAAAGAAAAAGGAAGGGAGGGGGGAAAGGAGAATCAGACAGTTGCAGTATCAGACAGATTAAAAACTTCAGAGTAAGGAAAAATAAAGAATAATAGGAAAAAACATGCTCTGAACCTCCATCCAGTTACAGCAGCTAAACTTCTTCAGTTCTCTAATGAAACAGGGTTAAATATTAACATTTGAGATGCATGTTGTACAGCTTTTAATACGTACCTCTTCCTTTTGAGACAGAAATCATATTTAAGCTATATTTTACTTGCTAACCATATACATACATACATACTCACTCAATTAATTCATTAATACGGTGCTCTGCTGCCTTGCTGGGCTAGCCAGTGAAACTAAAGGGAAGAGCATGGCTGAATGGAAGCTGGCTTAAATTATCTTTATACCTAGGCCTGAAGAAACAACATAGGGGAACATTTTGCCATTGAGACTAATCCACTAAGCTATTTTTCCCTGCTACAGAAATTTTCATTGGGTCCCTTTCAGTTGACTGGTGCGCAGAGATCCACATGCCTGCCTCTACCAGCAGACACGCACACTTTGATGCAATCCATCTGACTAAACAAAACAAAAAAAAAATCCCAAGTCACTTGCTAAAGCAGCAACGATGCACTTACCAGCATCCAGGCAAGCTCCTTCACTGATAAGCTTCTCTCTTGAGCAGATCAAATTTGGAACAAGGTCCAGGAGGCAAGAGAGAACTGAAAACTGACCACAACAAGCTTCCAAAACAAGAAGGGGAGAGGAGGGAGGGAAAAAAAAAAAAAAAAAAAAAAAACACACACACACACACTTACTACAGGAATTCAAATCCTGCTTCCACCAGACCCTGAGTCACCTCCCCTCCCTTGCAATAGATCAGAGCAATGGGTAAACATTTCCAAATATGGAGATCAAAACTCCAAAGGATGTCAAAAAAAAATCACCCTTCTCTCCCTGGCTTTGGCACTCGGATGACTTGCCCCCCTCAAGACTGAATTCCAGGCGCTGCGCACATTATTCACACCGACCCTTGCGCAGCCTGAGCCCAGGGCCGCACATTACTGCTGCGTCCCAGCCTGCGCTTGAGCGACTCCTGGCCTGACAAGTGACATGCAGAGCGCGTTTCCATCCCCTCCCGGAGACGCACGGGCAGCACGCACGCACGGCACACGACAGGGCGAGCTCCAGAAGAGCCCTCGCCCCAGGCTGCTGCAGCAAACCCTCCATCCCATCTCATCTGCAGAAAAACAACCAGAACTATTTTTCAGTGTTATTTGAAGGCAACCAGGCAGATTCAGGCTCTGTGTATAGTGATGCTAGCTCAGCAGCAGAAAAGGCAGGACACAGCAAACAGTCCCCCTAGAGAAAGGGATCGGACCTATTTGGCAGGCTGAGTATGACGGCACGACCAAGACTGCACACGGCCGCAGGGTCCTGCTTGCGACATCCAACTCCAACTGCTACCCAGGGCAGAAAAAAGCTCCTCTGGCCTGGCTCATCTAGTTAGTGCTTTGCAAAAAAAAAAAAAAAAAAAAAAAAAAAAAAAAAACCAAAAAACCAAAAAAAAAGTGTCTTTTATTTTAATTCATACGAGGAAAACACAGATCTGTGGAAAGGAATGTGCTCTTTGGTCAAGCCAACATCTGTCAGCAGGGCAAGGCAGCCTCAGAAAGGCAGCATCCCTTGATTCTTGCCCTGCCATAACCATTCTTCTAGCCTGAAACCAAAAGGCTGCCTGCCCCAGCCCAAAAGGCTGCACCTCTGTTGCACAAGCAACACAATCACAGTCAAAAAAAGGCTCATCATTGCCCCAGCAGGCTCCCTGCTGGCACTTGTGATGGGGGACCCCATAGCTGAAGGGACCTGGAGAGCACAGAGCTTCTCCTCTACTTTAAGACAGGCTTGAACTTTGATGCTTAGCCCATAAAGCGGATTTGGGAGGCAGAACAGCTACGTTCGCAGGGCACCGGTCGACCACAGAGCCCGCTTGCACACAAGAGCTATTGACCCATAACAACGGTCCCACAGGCTACTGGGATAGTGCTCCTCTCCCAAACGTGCATGTCTCCCCTCAGCTGCCACAGCCGATCTGCAGGTGACAGGGAGGCAGACACTCCTGCTGGGATGCCTGGCAGGAGAGGGGGGTGAAACCCTCCCAGCCCTTCTGCCCAGGGGGGAAGGGATCCTCCTCATAGCTGCAGCCATTAGCTATACTGAGCACGCAGCGCTTGAGGAATGTGCAAATCAGGACGTTTTCAACAGCAACAGACTGCCGAGTTGATGCTACCAGAGCGATTCTCCACCACCACCCACAAGATGCTATTGAATTTATAGGAAAGGAATTCCAAAGCTGACTCTGGCCATGTATGGCCAAAATCAACTGTAAAAAAAGCAACGTTACAATACATCTGGCTTGTACTGATACTGAATCACAGACTTTGAGAAGAACTGAAACCCTGCAACAACAGAGGCCATATAATTACCTCCAGTAACTAGACAGGGTCAGGGATCCATGACAGCATGATTTTAGCCACTGATATCACAGGTGACAAAACATGTAAGCCTTTGCTTCAGGGAAAAAAAAAAAAACAACAACAACAAAGCTTCCTGCTTTTTAGAATAGGAATCACACTTAATGTAATGATCCATCATTACCACTGCAAAAAAAATAAACCTTACAGGGCAATACGGTCACAAGTCCATAAGTCACTTTAGTCCACTTCCATAAACAAACAACAATTCAAATGACAGCAAGAAGTACACCAGGGCAATGCCAATACATTTTCCCAAAATGCAAGATGGGACTGAATCATGCTTGGTGAGCATCTGATTAATTATTTTTCCAAAAATCTAGTAACACCTCCCCAGGAGCCACAAACCCCAGCCAGCAACCTGGCCTTCAGGAGCGTTCTCCATGGTCAGAAACTCCAAAACCGTGGTAAGAAGGGTCATATAAGTACCTGTGAAGGTTTAGCAGACTCTGACCAAATTTCTCAGCCCCTGCCAGAAAATAACTCCCAAGGCATCGCCTGTGTGAGTAACATGAGTTTCAATAGCAAGATGAAGTTGAAATAGCATAAGGCAAGCGAGGGAACAAAAGTGTTGGAGAAGAAACGGCTAGAATAGTGGAAAACTTGTCCCAGGAGCACACCAGTCCTTACTGATATAGGCTGCTGAAGCATTAACAGACTGAGGTTCTCCTTAACAGTTAAATGCCACTAATGTGCCTGCCCTGCCAGCAGGGGAAACATTAGCTGTGTCAGCTCAAGAGGCAAATGGCTTACCAAACCAGAGAGGAATGCAGGCTGCAGAGTGGCACACACAGTGGGGACAAGGAAACGAAACCCAGAGGAATGCTGGCTGCTAACACCCTCTCTTATTTACACTGGGGTCAGGAAGGATACGCTTTATGGCTCCTGGGGTTGAAACCTGGGACTGACAGCTTTGCGACCTTAGAGGGACTCCCATGCCAGAAACAAAGTTGCTAGAGGGGCTGGGAGCTTGGGGCCTGGAGCACATCAGGGCAAGCCAGTTCCTGGCTCCTGGCACGCAGCCTAGTGCTGCTTTTCAGTAAGTGCAAATTGTACCCACTGGACTGGAAGAAAGTACTAACTTCACCCTTCAGGGACAGGGCACAGGGATGGAGGCATGCTCAGCCCATGATGATCCCTCATCAGGGAGCAAACGCATGTGTCCTCTTAAGAACATTTGCTGATTGGAGACACACCATGTGGCTATTTTCCCAGTTTTGCATTCTTGAGGATAGCATTAGGATCTCCCTTTGGTTTCCCAGCTGAAATGGCCTTACAGCCTCTCCCTTTCTACCTTGTTTGCTTTAAACAGTGGTACGTAAGGAGGCTGGCTGGGCTGGCTCTTTGCCTTCCCTCCTGTTCACCCCGGGACAGCCTCCCTTTCGGAAACAGGACTGCCAGGGCATCACTGCAGTCCCAACTCTTTAACGCATGAGCCAAGGTTCAGTGCCTCTGCTTTAAAGCATCTTTCACCCTAAACTGCACAGAGGAGAGAAACCCACGGGAAGAACATATCAGCACCCAACCATATCCTAACCAAGAGCTCCCTGTTACACAGTACCACAAGTCACTCTCCTTGCACCACTTCTAACCCTGGAAAATAAAAGCTTGGGGAGACTGGAAATAAAATACAACCTAAGCCTCCTGCATAGAAGTTTGGATCATTATCACTTGGCCCCTGGGTCAGGCGTGACTAATTTCTTTTAAATGATATTACATAAGCAGAACTGCTCAGGATATTTGATTCATAAAAATGTCTTGAAGAGGCAGAAAGCACAACTGCATGGCATACATAACCCAAGGATTGCTGCAGCTTCACAGGCAGACAGAGCATGGAAAATCACCATAATGCAGAAAGTGAGGACTAGGATGTTCATATGCTCACATGCACAAATACACATGCATACCAACCTTTCTCCAACATGCACAAGAACAGATTTAGGACTTGCAGGCTGAAGTCCTCCACAGCCAAAAGTTAACACAAATGTTTTTGACAGTTCCACTTTGCAGGCAAAGACTGAGTGCAAAGGAATAAATATAGAAAAAAGTCAGGCAGTTAAAGCAGGTGCTGGCTGGTAAAACCTTGGCCAGAAAGGCTCCCCAGGAGGTTGGATCTGGTAGCTTTGCAACAGCTCCACAGCGAGACAGAAGAGACAGAGAGAGGAGAAAAAAAAAAAAAAAAGACAGCATGAATGCATATGCAGTCTTTTATCTCCATATATAGTATATATAGGCATTTGGTCTATACACCCCCAAGCTCATACACTCCATATAGTATATACTATATATGCATTGTGTGTCTTTGTTTCAGTGTGTCCAGATTTGTATAGTGTGTACATATATGCCTTTATTATGCATGCATTTGTGAATACCCTCCCCACATCACCTATACAGGCATGGTATCACACCACACACCACTCAACAGAGCATAACTAACACCTCAGTTCTAGTCGGTCACAACTTCTGAATGCTTGCAACTTCTCACAGGTGCTAAGCCCTTCACCACCAAGGCCTCTGGGTGCCAGCACCAAAGGGAATCGCTATCTTTGTCTCATTTTCCAATGATCCCAACCCCTGCTGCACTCAGGAGCCAGTATTATTTATTTATTTGCAAAGAGCCACAAACAAAGTACTACTCTTAGAAAAGCCACAAATTCTTTGGAGAAAGTGCCCCTCACGCCTGAGAGATGTGTGTACGTACCAGTTCTCGCACTACACAGCTTTGCCCGGTGGGAAGAACTCGGTGAGGTGGCTTTTGGAGATATGCAGGGCTTCTGTCTTCCTCAGGCTCCTCCTGAGTCACGACTTTGGATTTCTTTCCCAGCCCTGTGGAGAGAGAGAGAGTTTTCCATGCAATGCATGCCGCGTGGGCCTCCCAACAACTCTTCTCCAGAACTTGCAGTTTAACCCACACAGCTTCTGGGAAACGGAGCATTTTCTTCTCTGACTTTTTCTTAGACAGAAGCCACCATTTTTCTGGACTGCTTTACAGCAGCCACTCTCTGCACCCCATAAAAGCGAACATCACCACTACAAACCAGGGCAACGCACAATGCAGAGTTTCAAGGCACTACACTAGGAATACAACAAAACACGTCAATTTTTAAAGGTAGGTGTGTAAGACTGAAAATGCCTGAGTTACCATGCAGCAGCTGAGCTGTGATAAGATGTTGCACACTCAATTCGCATTTTCTCATAGTTTAAATTTTACCTCGTGAGCAGCACAGGCTGAGAAACCCAGGCTTTCAGTTACCACAATTCAGCTGACAAGCTATAACTCTTCAAGCCACGGCTACTAGACTACTATTATTCACGCCTCTGAGGAGAAGGAGGTAAAAGGAGACAAAGTGACAGAACAGGGCAAATCTATGGTTAGTCTCTGTGACCTGAAGTACAGTGAGAGAGCTAGGAGGCATCATTTAATTCAGGTTTGAAGCTCATGGAGTTTGCCATTACCATGAGCAAAGCTATATTACCACCTGGTTCACTAAATCCTCCACCTCTACATAGCCCTTTTTCGGAGGCGCTCTGCTAAATTCCCATTCAGGGGTTTTCTCACTGCTTCCTGCAGGAGCACAGTTGCAAAGCAAACACCACCTATTCTTCAAAGCCTCCCTCCACCTTTCCTTTAGGGGGACCCATGCAGTAAAAGCAAAGTGACACAGTTGGTCCTGGTTTTCCCTCTACAGAAGATGAAGGCAGAGTTAATAACTTCGTGGTCAGCACAGGGGACATCCTATCAGCCATCCCGGTTCACTGAGTCACTGTGGCCGGCCAGACAGACAGACAGACAGACAGACATGCCTGCATGTGGCACACCAAGACAGACCTCTGGGACCCATGCAGATACGTGGCATCTGAAATGCACATTCCTTCCTGCCCCTCCCCATAGCCTGCACACTGTCCTCTCCACATCCTGGCTACCCTACGTGCCCTATCTCACTCATGACAAGTGCCATCTCCACTCAGCACACACTTGTTAAGTCAGGACTGCCCTTCAGGCTTTGTCACTTGAACCCACTTCCCCATCATGCCCAGTAGTTATCTACTGCTGCTTTCAAGGCCCTCTTAGCCTACCTCAGCCCTGTATGCTTTCTCCCCTAATTCTTCAAAATCCACCTCCTGGGAAAACCTTGGCAGCAGATTGGCTGCGGAGCCCACCATCCCACCAGCTAATCACTACTGTCTCCTTGCAATCCCTGCCTCCACCCACCCACCATCTCTCCTGGGCATGGGGACCAGTACTGTTGTTACACAGAACCATGTAAAACATCACTCTGAGCAAAAGGTTACTGCCAATGGCTGTTGTAATGATGGAAATGCTCGTTCAGGTTTGCATTTTTCCTACCTGCACTGCTCAGAAAAAGGTATTTTAGCCCACAAGGTCCCTAAGCAATTTATAGCCATACACAAGAGAGCTGGATGGCTCACAGTCCAGGCCACCCTTCTCAGGCCTTCACCCACCTTTTGCACCCAGCATGACAGCTCCTTTCCACATCAGGACGCCTCTGTCACTGTATGTCAGACCTGATACTACCACAGCAATGCAGGAGGTGAGGGCTTTCCCCTCTCCCAAGCGGCAGAAGATCTCCATCATGCCAAAGTCACAAGAACATGCTGGGGGTCCACCCTGACCCAAGCTGTACCTTCTCAGCTCAGCCTCACAAAAGGACCACAGTCCCTGTGGCAGCATCCAGCCCTGATTCCCCATAGGGCTAGGCTCAAGTCTAGGCAGACCTGGCATCAAGAGTCTCCGGGACCCTCAGGTGCAATAAGAGCTGACTCAACCAGAGATTGCAATGGCCCATTACTGGCCTCTCCCACTCACTGCAGGCTTGGGACAAAGACGAGTAACTGCAGAGGTTTATTGCTGGTGAACTCAGCCAACGAGCGATTTCTCTCCATCTATCAAGGAGGAGACAAGTACAAGCAAATATTATGGTTGTGCATGTTTACTTTTCATTTTAAAATGATGTAGAGTTATATACAATTTAGGTCCTTCCCACACGCTCCTGGCAAAACGCCCTTTGGTCTTATCTGCAAAGGCTGAAGACAACAAACATTCCCCTCTAGTTCCAACATTATCTCAATTCAACCTGCGACAGCACCTCAGGGAGCTCCAGGTAAGACAATATTCTTGGGACCCAACCTGTGCTTAAGAGAGCTTGGCTCGGGCTTGTCTTTCATCAGGTTTAACTCAAGAAGTGTTTATAAGATCAATTACAGGACTCTGACAGACTTGTCTAACTGAGCTGCATCCGCCTAACTTTACTCTCCATGCTGGCTGTCCCTTGTCTGCTTGTGACTACTGTTCCTGTAGCCTCAACCACAGCGACTCTACTGGGGAAGCATGCAAGTGTTGCAGATCTTTGGAAACAACAGAAAATCCTTTAAAATGCTTCAGTCTTCACTGCTAAGGCCAGCCCTCAGGAATTCCTGACTCCTGAGACCAGGGAAAAAGTCTGGAGAAAGGAAGAGTCTCCCTTGTTTGAAGGGAATCAGGTTAGAGATCACTTAGGCAAACTTGACACCCACAAACCCATGGGCCCCGATGGGATGCACCCACGAGTGCTGAGGGAGCTGGCGGATGTCATTACTAGGCCACTCTCCATCATCTTTGAAAGGTCACGGCACTCAGGAGAGGTGCCTGAGGACTGGAAGAAAGCCGGTGTCACCCCAGTCCTCAAAAAAGGACAAGAAGGAGGAGCCAGGGAACTCCAGGCCTGTCAGCCTCACCTCCATCCCTGGAAAGGTGATGGAACAGCTCATCCCGGAGGTCCTCACTAAGCAGATGGAGGACAAGAAAGCGAGCAGGAGTAGTCAGCACGGATTCACCAAAGGGAAATCACGCTTGAGCAATCTGATAGCCTTCTCTGATGGAATGACTGGCTGGGTAGATGAGGGCAGAGCAGTGGATGCTGTCTACCTGGACTTCAGCTAGGCTTTGGACACTGTCTCCCCTCACATCCTCGTAGGGAAACTCAGGAAGTGTGGGCTGGATGAGTGGACAGGGAGGTGGATCGAGAACTGGCTGGATGGCAGAGCTCCGAGGGTTGTGGTCAGTGGGGGCAGAGTCTAGTTGGAGGCCTATAGCTAGCGGTGTCCCCCAGGGGTCAGTCCTGGGTCCAGTCTTGTTCAATGTGTATTCCTCAATGACCTGGAGGAAGGGACAGAGTGCACCCTCAGCAAGTTTGCTGATGACACTAAACTGGGAGGCGTGGCTGACACACTCACTAGAAGGCTGTGCTGCCATTCAGAGGGACCTGGACAGGCTGGAATGATGAGAACCTCATGAAATTCAAAGGCAAGTGCAGGGTCCTGCACCTAGGGAGGAATAACCCCATAGACCAGTACAGGCCAGGGGCTGACCTGCTGGAAGGCAGCTCTGCCGAGAAGGACCTGGGAGTCCTGGTGGACAACAAGTTCAGCATGAGCCAACAATGTGCCCTTGTGGCCAAGGCGGCCAATGGGATCCTGGGCTGCATTAGGCAGAGTGTTGCCAGCAGGTCGAGGGAGGTGATTCTCCCCCTCTCCTCAGCCCTGGGGAGGCCTCACCTGGAGTACCGTGTCCAATTCTGGGCTCCCCAGTACAAAAGACACATGGCCCTACTGGAGAGAGTCCAGCGGAGGGCTACAAAGATGATGAGGGGACTGGAGCATCTCTCCTATGAGGAAAGGCTGAGGGAGCTGGGCCTGCTTAGCCTGGAGAAGAGAAGACTGAGAGGCGATCCGATCAGTGTCTACAAGTACCTGAAGGGAGGATATCAAGAGGATGGGGCCAGACTCGTCTCCGCGGCGCCCAGCAACAGGACAAGAGGCAACAGGCACAAACTGGAAACAGGAAGTTCTGTCCGAACACGAGGAAAAACTTCTTGACTGTGAGGGTGACAGAGCACTGGCACAGGTTGCCCAGAGAGGTGGTGGAGTCTCC
The DNA here is from genome assembly GCF_040807025.1 of Struthio camelus. NCBI lineage: Eukaryota > Metazoa > Chordata > Aves > Struthioniformes > Struthionidae > Struthio > Struthio camelus. The sequence continues at coordinate 20,791,749 of NC_090950.1, forward strand.
TTCCCTGGAGATATTCAAAACCAGTCTGGACACTATCCTGGGAAACATGCTTTGGAGGACCCTGCTTGAGCAGGGGGGTTGGACTAGATGATCTCCAGAGGTCCCTTCCAACCTCAACCATTCTGTGATTCTGTGCGATTCTGTGATTCCTTGGGCAAACCCTCCCCCGTCTGATCTTATCTCAGGCAGTACAGAGCTGATATGGGGCAAAAGGAGAGCAGCCTGCCCCAAAGAAGAGTCTATCCCACACCGTGCTGTGCGCCCCACTGGCCTCCTCTCGGTCATGTTCATTCCCGCTTTGGCTCAAGTAGGGGAAAAGCAAACGAGCTAATAGTAAAGAAGCTACCTAGACTGTTGCCACCAATTCCAACAAATATCTTTCCTCCACTAGAGCCCCCAGGGGACATGCAAGACCTGCCCTTACACTGGGTTTCATATAACATGCCCCGATAACCTTTGTGGGGGATTTTTAGGTGCTATTACAACAAGAAAAATTATTGACAGACAGAGTTATAGATTTACAAATCTCAGGTCCCTTCTAGTCTAGAACTACCGTTAACAGATGATCAGTGGCCAGTATATGGTTAATTCCAACTTTAACCTTGCAACAACAACAACAACAAAAACCCGGCTTCCTGTCACAGTCCTGAAAGAGATAATTGCAGAAAGTGTCTTCAGTAGTACGCCTTTACATGGTCAAGCTCCCATCTGCCATAACTCAGTGCAACTCCTGTAACTTCAGATCACCAGCTACACTGAGACTTCCAAGTCTGTACACACACATATATGCACACATATATCTTTATTGTTATGCTTAGTAGATCACAAATAACTTATTTTAATGCACCCTGAAGCATTTCAATAGGCAATCTATCTTTAAAATAATTTAAAGCAAACACCCAAACAGTAGTACTTTGGCTGTGATAGCCGATTCCTAAGTCTCTGAAGAAACTACAGGAATTATAATTTTCTTAAAGCGTAAATCTGACAGAAGATTGTTTTCTTCACTTTTTTTTTTTTTGAAAAAAGAAACAGCTCATACAAAAAACAGCTCCTAAAAAGCTGAGAAAGTGCTTAGAAGTTATAAAAGCAATCCCAAGATGAAAGCAAAATAAGGTGAGAGGCTGAGATCTAACTCTAAAATCCAGAAAGACATGATCAGAAATTATCTGTTCACGCAATGACTAGAGATGCTGTAGCACTAACAGTAAGAATCAGCCTTTCTTAAGAAAAAGTTGAAAGAATTTAAAACAAAAGTAAAGTATGTAAAGCAAAGTGTCCTGTTTGTCCATCTAAATTGTAACTAAAAGCAGTAATTTATAATGCCTAGATTTAAAAATTAATACTCTGCTATGTTTTGAGTTCTCTTAAATTGTTTAGCTTTTTTCAGAAATGGACAGTATAAAATCTCTGCAAGAAGTCTACTTTTCAGAGAAGTATGGTCAACATTTTCAGTAAAATAGGTCTCTCTAGAATAACATTACAGCAGTCGCTTAGAAACTGAAGTAATGAGAACCACTGATCCCATTAAAAGAAAATCTTATCCATTAAAATAATTTCAATAATTGCTAATTACACTGCTAATATAACTGCTGTACATATTTTTAAGTGACATATGTTTTTCTGACTGGTCAGAAGTTGCATTCCTTTTTAAATCTGATTTGCACTTAGAAGTCTTACCAGTATTCAGAATTCAGCTTTTTTTAAATCAGCGTGGCTGTACTCGCAGCAGCGCAAGCATGAACAACAGTTAAACTGGGATAAAGCAGCCTCACAGTGGGATAGTTCATTCCCTTTCCTATGTGGAACAGATGTCTCAGCCTGACTGCAACAAGGGAAGCTGTAGTTTTAACTGTTCCAGTCAATAATCTTTAAGTGCAGACAAGCTCTCAGTGAGTCAGTCATCAGTATGATTTGACAAGGGTCTGCTGCTGTATGATTGGCATGCGCACGTACAGGTCCCCAGATGACAACCCCATTCAATCTGACCTTTTCATTTTAAATGAAAAACACTTAAAAGCCTGCAAGGTTTGACATATGTATTTTTATACCTTCCCCACTCTGTGCCAATATTTATTATTTGTTGGCCAAAGTTTTCCAACTCAGAAATCTCAAGTTAGTTCTTCAGCTACTGAACCAGCCCTAACCCTCAGTAACACCGATCACCACCAGCTCCTACTGAGCTGTGGTTTCCATGTACCTCACACTTGGGAAGATCAGTCCCCTTACAGGTTAACTTGAATTCAGAGCTCAATCCTGACTTAAAACTCAACTCACCTATGTAAGTAGCTTTCTGCTTGAACAAAGCTGCCTGACGTATCTTCCTATCCCAGAACATTAACGCTTGCAGAATCTGGCCTTGACTAACAACTTTATGCGTGCTTACTAGTTCTGTGCTTCTCAGGTTTCATTTATTAAAATTAAACTGCTGAAATAAACATTTTTAAAGTTATCTAATAACAAGATCATGCAAGATAATAAAAGCTGGAGAAGCATTTCCTCTGTTCTGCCGCTTTTCAATCCTGCCAGCAGCCAGCACCTGCTCCGAAATTTATCAATACAAACAGCACGAACTACTATGCTTGGCTGTTGCTTTTTTTGGAGGCGAGATCCTGTGTTGGTATAAAGCAGCAGAGGTACTAGGCAAATCTCAGGTTTCACCTGCAGAAGAGCTGTCCCTAAGTTTTGATCTGCAAGAAGGCACTCTGTACTCAGCACTAAGCTGTTTTCAAATCCACAGTCATGTGTGTCAAAATTGGCCATAACAGGCCTTATCACTTCTGAACTCCTGGGCTAGCCTTCGTTCAGAAGGAAAGCTGGTGTCAGTTGCAGCACAGACCTGCAGCATCAGCTCCAATTAGTAAAATTAGCACTGATTCAAAAGTAAAATCACCAGCAGGTCCCTGCATATCTTTGCTTTTAAAACATCACCCAACATGAGCCCCACTTTCCTAGAGCAGTGGAACACCTGGCGTCTGGTCCAGATGACTCATTTTACCTTTACTGTCACATCAGATTTTCAGATTTGTCCCAAGGTTCATAAAATGAGATTAAAAAGAAGAAAAAAGGGATAGAGGTGGAAGAAGGAGGCAAGATCATTGCAGTGCATTCCTTCAGGCACAGCAGCCCCAAAGGGACAGGATCCAGCTTCCTAGCACGCGGACTGCTGTGTTATAACAAAACGGTTGCCCGAATGAAAAATTATTTGGCGTAAGACATATTTAAGTAACGGCCGAGGAAGCTGTGAGACCACGCTACCTACAGCACGCTGGGAGCTGCAGCCAGGTGGTTAGGAGCCACCCCAGCGCTGGCTGCAGTGAGCTCTCAGACGGAGGAACTGGGCAACAGTGGAGGCCAACTCAACAGCAGAGCCAGCCATATCACATCCTTGTTATTTTAAGCGTCCGTAGTGCTGAAAAAGATGGCTAGAAGAGAAGAGTGGCTAAGGAACAGGAGAAATCAGCATGCACATGCCAAAAAGCCTGCGGGTCCCACTCTGGAGTGACCTTTCAGCAGCTCCCCGTCACTGCCAACAGTGCTGCCTGTGATTTACGTGTCTGTAACTGACACCAGGATTGGACCCAGTATTTTCAAGCACGGACTACCAGCCTCATGCAGTTCGCACTCCCTCAGACTACTGGAAGTAGAAGATTTTCAAAATCACCTCATCAATTCCCCCACCCTGTCCCTGATGCTTGCTATCTGCATTTCACTCAGCCTTGTCAGAGAGACCTCAAGCAAGAGGGGGGGCAGTTTCACTTTCTCACTCGAATGCACCCCAGCTCCTTGATCAAAGGATAACTGATTTTGCTCTCACGTTCTCATGCAGCTTCAGAGCACTACAGAGCCTGGGTTTCAAACAAAGGACAACGTTTTGCAATGCAAAAAACAAAAAAGCAATTTATTTCCCCAAGGAATGGCCAGTCTCATTAGGCAGCACTAGCAGAACGCTGTCCTAACACACCTCCCAAATCTTAGACACTTGGCAAAGAAAAACAGACTAGCAGTGACCAAGAGCACAAGGGAATAGAGAAGTGCTGTGCCCCAAGTCACAGAAGTTGATCTCGGGCTTAGCATTCCCCCTTCTCAGCCCAGTGTCTTCATCAGACCATATTTAGGCTGAAATCTCCTAGGGCAGGGATAGCGCTTTTGTGCACATTCGTTCAGTCTAATGGCGCTACTTAGAATCACAGCAAAACAAATAACGAAAACAAGGAGGAAGGATGCTTCATTACAACGGATGATGATCTTTATGCACTTTAGTTTTAAATAGCAAGACTTTGAGAGCAAAGGTCACCTCCTGCCAGGCTTGCTTGGGACTCACCACAATGAAACCCTAATACCACGGCAGTTCTCTTGCTCTCTCGCTTCCCACCCCTTTTTTTTTTTTTTTTTTAAAAACCATTTGTAAGTGAAACTTCTAAAACTTAGAGACTACACAATCAGACAACATTCGTGATTCAAGCCTTCTGTTTTACCCAACTTTGGCCAGGGCATTTGAAAATAGCAGCAAATATCTGGCAGCCAGCTGGATTCCCCAGTTTCATGCTCACTCAGTGAGGCCAGATATTTCTGAAGGCATTATAATCCATTGTGACATCTAAAAAAGAACACAGTCAGCCAGGACCAGTAAATCTCTGTATCTGGTTTAGAAACGTCTGTCCGATCCTTCCCTGCCACCCCCCCCCCACCAAAGATGACTGAGCATCACTATTAAGATATAAAAATGAAACAAAATAGCTAAACTGTCACAGTTTCAGACTTGGAGAGAATACCTTCAGACAGGAGAAATCAAGGTGTCCAAATATGTATTAAAAAAGAACTATTTCTCAGTGTAATGGTTCCACCTTTTCAACTACTGGTCCTCTTTCCAAACAACTGGATCAAAAGGCTGAGAAAGTGCATTTCTTCAAAAAAAGAGAAAATCTGGATGGGGCAGAGAGGCAAAGGTTAAAATGGAAGCATGGCAGTCAGCCAGCACTGAGTGGAGCAGCCTCACTAAGGACTGCTTTTCATGAAAACATTTTTGTTTTCAACAAAAGGTTGTGCTACTATCACAAACAAAAGAATAATTTTTTTTCCTTTACAAAACATCAACCAATTTGAAAGCTGATGTTCCAGTAGAAATCTCCATTGTGAGAATGGAGCCATGTACCAAATATATATTAACCAAAAAAAAAAAAAAGAGACATTCTGACAAGCCCTAATAACTGCCATTACTACATTTCAAAAGTAAGAGGAACTCAGATGTCTGTGGATGTGCCTGCCTTGTGAACAAGAAAGTACTATCACCTCCATTACTGATGGGGACTGAGACATACAGAAAATGCATTAAAAATGCTGTTGGAGTTCCTAAATTTCCTCTGGCTTCAGCAGGAATTCAGGGCCCTCATTGAATTTGGCCCTTACAGCCAAGTGGCAGAAAAGGAAACGGAGGCAGGTTTTCAGACCCGTTACTGGGAAATTCACCTGCTGTCGCAAAGGGCCAGTTCCCATGCTGGGATGGGGAGAGAGACTGCGAGCCCCTTTTCTCCTCCAAAGGGTTTTGTGCCGCTCATGCAGAGCAAAACAGAGGAGGAGGTGAGCCAAGGGCTGCTGGAATCGATGCCAAAAACATCCTCTTCTGGGTACTCACCAGCATTGGCATGTAGGTTACTAGAGAAACCTCTCAAGACAGTGCTCCTCCATGTCAGCAATGCAAGGACTGACAGAGAGGTGTCTGGGATCACCACACTGGCTAGAGGGTTGGGCTCAGCTTGGCTGTCACTCCTGACCTGACGCATGCCACTTAATATGCCCTAATTGCACAGGAGGCTAACATACTCCAAGCTCACCCAAGAAGCCCAACCCAGCCACCACCAAAGGACAGTACAGGGTGACCTCGCATGCCCCAACACCAGCATCTCTGTCCTGACAGCCCAACGTCATCTTGACCATCTCCAGGCAACGTGACCAGGACATGCAAGCCCCCTGCCCCTTCTCTCAGCCTGACACTAACTACTAAAATAAGGTCTTGGCTGCTGCACTACAACCCCAGTATTAAAACAGCCTGGGCGGGTGGAAGGGGGGGAAAAAAACAAGCTTATATAATAGGACAATGGAAAGGAAACAAGATCCTAATCCCCCAGCTCAGCACTATTGTGAACAGGCCATTCCACAGCATAGCTGTCAAACACCCATCTATCTCAATATAACAACGTGGTAATCGTCTGCCTCCAGAATGACACACAGCTCGATGTGTTTCCCTTACATGTCAGCGAGTAACTTTCTCCTCTCAGAGGCAACAGAGAGGTGGATACCAGGACTATAACCCTCTTTATGCACCGGTTATGCACCATTACCTCAGCAACCTGGACTCGTACAATCTCCAGCCCTCTCAGCCAGGCTGAGGAGGGCCTTTTGCTAAGGCAAAGGCAAAAGCTTCAGAGCTCAAATATCCTGCCAGTGTCTTGTGCAAGAAAATGAGCCTCGCAGACTTCCATGGGAACTCTACGGATTATCCTCCCACCAAAGGAGCTTAATTAATTGCCTGTAAAAATGAACTGAGATTTATCACATAACTTCTTTCAGCACAGTAAGTGCAAATATAACATTTTTTCTCATCTGCTTAAAAACAAAGAAATCAAATCCTCCAACCCCTTCGTTTGCGCTGTTTTATCTAGATCTAGAGAAGTATATACAATGCACTTGCACTAGATTTCCTTTATTATTTGCATAGCACCAACAGCGACTATAAAAATTGTATCTCTGGACCTGTAAAATTAAGTTCACTTTGACTGTGTTCCTTTTTGCTGATGAAAAGAAAGAAGCTTTTGGTTTGCAGAATGGCAAGATTATCAGTTAAACATCTCTCAGCTCCCTTACCGGAACTGACTGGTACTCATAGGAAGAGACCAAGCTGCTTTCCATGTATCTGATAGTTACTCAGCATCAAGTTTTCTTGACTACTAATTCTCTACATTTTTCCAAAAGTTTGCCACACAAAATCCTCCAGTCCTACTGCACCCAAGCACTCTATTATGGAAGAGTACGTGGCTATTTGTTTGAAATGTTAGCTACAGTGTGTGGGTGCATCATGCCAAAGGAATGAAACACTGAGACCAAGGAAGATCTTTTAACCCTTCTTCCATCTCACTGGCATGATTCACAGGAGCACCATAAAACATAACACCGCAATTATACCTGTCCTCACCTACTCCCACTCTACCATGCTGAGCTTCTCTGTAGAAATTTTGTCCCTAAAGCCAACATTTATGTTATCAAATCAAATTTTCTACTCGGCAAGGGGAAAAACGGAAAGCAACAGCAGAAACTTTGGGACAGAAAGATCTCTATGACTTGCTACCTGCTATTTTCAACCTCAAAGTCTGACTCAACTCAACATCAAGTAGTGCAGCATCCAAAACGCAAACAAGCAAGACCAATTCCATACCAGCCATCAGCTAGGCTCAAGGAGAGCAAGCATTGAGGAGTCAGGAGAAAAGAGGGAGAGGAAAAGGGAGAAGGAACATAGTACCGCATCTGTCACAAAAGATATGGCCACATGACTGATCACCATCACTAAACAAGGAAGTAGAGGGAATAAAATAAGAGGGGGAAGAAGAAAAGTACCTCTGTGAGTAACCAAAACAGCTCAGAAAGCTGTCACCATACACAAGTCAGCACTTGCCAAGAAAGACCACGCAGCGGTGTCTGAGATACCACACTTAAATCTTCAGCCTAGAAATAGGAGACGCCTGTGGGGGACTGAGTGGGAAAAGCTGGCAAGCAACAACCATTTCACATCAAGCCTACAAATGTGCATACTGTATTCAGAGACTCACAGCAGCCTCATATAAAGCCATTTGCCTATAGCCAACATATCTCTAGTTACAACCCTCAGAAATACAGATGACTTGACTACCAGGCCTATATCAGCATTTGGAGAGACCAGAGAAGGTCAACAGAGCCATCATCAAGAAATAGAAAACAAGCACAACTAGCTCAATGGGAACTTGACAGGACAAGAATGACTGCAGTCACAGAGGAAGGAGTAGAGTTCACTTGTGTAGCCCTCTCTTTGCGAGTCTTTCAAGACGACAAAACCTCTGACCTTTGATTAAACTACATTACTTTCAGAAGAGGGGGTGGTTCAGGGGCTTGGGGATTCAATAAGAAACTATTTATCTCAAGGTCATGGGTTCAAACCCTCTCCAAGTTCTTTTTTCTTAGTCAATTAAAACAAGAGACTCAATCTGCATTTAAAAAAAAAAAAAAAAGACAGTTACCAAGTAGTAGTCAGATACTGCCTTGCAAAACAGGCAGTTTAAGAAAATACAGCTCCTCTGTTATGCCTTACAGGCCCCAGAGCCAAGGCACGCTACATCCACTGGGCTCTGGCCCTCACTGCCCAGGAGCTTGACCACTTTGGACTAGGCCATTCCCAACCCTTCAACCAGCAGTGATTTCAGAGAGCCCCTCTCATTTGCACTGAAATGGAGTAAGAACACTTAGGTGGATCCTTACTACATATCAGCAGAGGGGGCACTTATGACCCGCTGAAGGGAGGTAACTCCTTGCACTCCTCCTGCCATTTTGTAAGCAATCGTGTGGCAATACTGCAAATCGCACGCAGACCCCAGCTCCTATGATGACAGATATATGACAAGTGCAGAAGTCAAGCAAACAGAGGGAGGAGAGAGGACACCTTTCATTACATCACCAGGCCTGTACAACACGTGAATCAGAGTTAATGCACATCTCAAACCAATTACTAATGGAAACTAAATTATCTAGCAACTCCAGCAGCTGCATTCAGAGTTCCTGGTAATGAGCACACAGATGCAGTCAAAATATTTTTTGTTTTGTTTTCTAACTAGTAAAAAGTAAAGCCAAAACATGCCCCCTGCATGTGGAGTGCTGACACATGCCTGTGACACTTTTAGTGGCTTCCCACTGAGAAAAATATAACCCTCCAAAAGGTTGTATTAGGTTTTGATAAGGTTTTCAACAACTTCACACTTTTGCCATATCAACCTTTTTGTCCAAGAGCAACTTTCTGCTGAGAAAGGACCTAACAATAAGCTTGCAATGGCTCCACTAGCAAGCTAGGAGCTCGCCCTTTCCAACAGGACCAGCTCTCCTGCAGAAGCAGAAGTCCCAGCGCTTCCAGTGCCCTCTCACACAGCAGCCAGTGAAGGAGTAACTCAGCAAAATGGAGGCATTTGGCAACAAATAGGAAGCAAGTAGAGTTTTCTTCCATTCACTGAAGATGGTAATTATTTTGGATAGGACTGCATATCCTTTGGCTTTTAATTAGTGGTAAACCAAGTCAATCTCGTTTCATATTAGTGAGAAACTATTAGGGGATACGGTTTTGCAGCCAAGGAAAACAAATCTGTACCAGTCCTTCACCCCAAGAATAACTTCTGATTGTCAAGCACAGTTACCAGGGGAATGAATAGCTCCTAATGCAAGCTCCTCAGTCAATTAAACTAATGCAGACAAAAAAGCAAGGCAGCAGCAGCAGGCAGCAGCAGAAAGCTCAGGGTGAATAAGACGCATGTACTTGGCATACATGGAGCAATCTCACAGCAGGTTAACAGTGATGAGGGAGAGGGAGTCCACAGTTTCAGTGTTAGCAGAAGACATGGGAGGCCTGGCTCCAGATCCGAGCCTACCGTAGGCTACCATGGCCCTGGACAAATCATTTAATAGCTTTGTGCCTCAAAATCATGCTTACAGCCTAGGAGAGTTAAACATGCTGGAGACTGAGGTGTCTGGACAAGACAACAACAGGGCTGTGTTATAAAACAGATGGACCTTACTCCCCCCTGAAAAGCAAGGACAAAGTCTCACCAAGGAAAAACACCTCTAGAGTGGGATAACACCACCGACTCGCTCCTGGAGGGCTCCAGGTACCCTTCCAGCGCTGCAGCCACCACATGCAACATGCCATCAAGCCAGTCACCAACTTCACCATCCAGCGCTCACCTGCCTATAATGGACGGGCAGCAGCAGCCCTGCCACAGACAGGTGTTGCAGGAGCTGAACAGGAGAGAGTACGGTCTCTGCCCCAAGACTTCAAGAAGCTTTAACTGAGAAGATAGAAGCACATGTTGATTTTTTTTAGCATGATTCATATGGAGATTGATACACACCTGAGTGAGGAAATACCTAAGTCAATGATCTATTCTTAATCCAGAACTATCCTACTGCTTCCTCCCCCTCTACCCAGCAGCCTTATAATTATAACTCTCCCTGAAAAATCAGGACAGCAATCAAGCTAGAGCACCAAATAGAGGCCAGCAGAAATGAGTACAACCCTTGGCCCTTTTTGGGTGAGAAAGCTGAATATCTAAAGCATCCTGATCATCTTTCAAAGCACTCAGGAAAAAAATTCAGATGTGGCAGGTGCTTGTTTTTCTTCACAGTTGCTTTTCACAGACTGGCTGTTGGGACACTAATGATCCATATGAAGTGGATCAATTCCTTTTTCTTCCCTTGTGTAGCTGTATTTTAGTAAGAGGATGAATATGGATCTCAGCAGCTACAGTAGCACATACAGGCTGCCTTCCTTACTCTTCATTCTTTTATGACATGGTACAAGTTCCACTTCCTCTTTGAAAATAGTTAGCCAAAATCCCTTTATTTTAGAACGTCAAACTAAATTAGTAAGATCTTCTTTAAAAAAAAAAGCATTTTTCATTTTTTTTCATCCTCTACATTTCCTCTTAGACTGTAGATCAGGCTCTGGTCCCACTTAACCCCAGAATATAAACAGTAACTGCCCTGGAGTCAGTGCAAAAAAGCCATCTCCCTTTACAGTCCTCTGCCCTATACCGCAGAAAACAAAGTGTCAGGCAGCTTTTGGCTCATGCAGTACTGAGTAAAGTTCTGATAAAAAATGCTGCATTATATTCATCATCTGAGACCTCAAAAAACTCTGTATAGGCAGTTATTGTTGTGGAGTTCCTCAGGTGCTTCACACATTATCTCTGGCAGCTGGCTGAGGCTGCACTTTATCATGGGGGAGAGGATGGAACAATCGGGAAATGCAACTCAAACTGCAGAGCCTGGAGATTCCACGACAACCTGCTTCTTCAGCAACGCGCGCCTAGGTAACTCGCTTGATCTCAGGCATCATTAGTCTTGCAACTCCATTTTCACATTTTGGGACAGAGACGGAGGCAAAGCAGTGGGCTCAGACCGGCCACAAACACCATGCCTTCACCAACCGCTAGCAAAAAGGTGGGCAGGTTAGCACACAGAAAAAGGCAAGAAGCAAGCAAAATCCACAGCTACCTCCTTTTAATTGGATTCTAATAAGGAGTGTGTGCACAAACACTGAGCTAAATCCCATTCCCCCTTGAAAGCTAAAGGAAGCTGCATCTTTGTTTTGAATGGGACCACAGTTCATCTCTTACATAGCTGAAAGCAACTCAAGCCAAGGTGGTCAGACCAGTCCAATGTAACGGAGGCAGGCACTATGCAAAGTGTAACCCACACAGCCATGTGAACACACCCCAGCTTAGTTGTGCTCTTCTAGGAGGTGTTATGTGAATCCCGGGCATCTCTCTAGCAAAGTGTGATGATATTTAACTTCCTCGTGGGCTCGCAATGCTGTCAAACATCTGTTAGGATTAGTTAGTTCATGCCTGTAAAGTGCACACAAATGTTATCATAAGGAAGGGACTGACCTATTTATGGACGTGAATGCTGGACTGGGACCCAAACTCCATACTGTATTTGCACATATGGCCGCATCTCCTCTGCTAGATTTTACTGTCTTAAGCTAGGATGTAGGCATTAGGTACTTCTGTTTTAAACTACAGGCAGCCTAGTTTTGGCTACAGTTACTATCAAGTCAGCCATACAGATCCCCCTCCTCCACTTTACCCCATCTGTTTACACGACTGAATTTTGTAAGCAAGCTGGGCTAACGTGGCTCAACAAGCAGCCCCCAAACGCCACAGAACCTGCTGCTCTCTAGCCACAGCACACAAGGTGACCTTGGCAGGAGAAGCTCACCTTTCCCCAGCTCTCCGCTCCCTCTGCCATGGAGCCCTACCGGAGTCACATGGACTCATCCTGCAGCTCTCCAGTAGGGTCAAAGGTGGCAAGCTATAGCAAATTGCCATGAGGAATTTGGGTGGCCAGGGGACTTTGCATCAAGTTACATATTTCTCTTGGGTGTCCCTCCCTCCCACACAGACCTCCAGTGACTAAGTGTTGTGGAACAAGATGGAGGAGAGCATACAGCTCAGAAACCACGGCAGTAAACAGTCATGAGAGAAACTAGCTCCCCAGGAAGCATGCAAAAGAGCCAAACTAGGTTTCCGATGGAACTCAGTAAGTTTATTAAAAGGATTATATGCTGTAATTGCTTGTGATTGCAGTGCCACAGGAGCCCTACATTCACATGACTCAGAATTGCTTTGCATCAAAGTTGTAGTCCTAGACACAGAGCTTTGTTCTGGCAGAAGCTACTGCTCTCCTTTCCCTCTGCAGATACACTTCAATACTTATCAGGTCTCCATCTTCGTTACTTTCTGCTAACACACACTTTTACATCCTTTTCATCTTCCCCCATAATCAGAGTCTTTAAGTCCCCAAGTCAATCACTCTGTTCTTCTCTCAGCATTCTCCAGCTTATGTTCATCTCAGGGCTGGAGCTCCTCAGACCCACACATTGCTCTACCAGTGCAGCCTGCGCTCTTTGGTTGCTTTCACAGTGCTTCCAGCACCCTCTGCTAGACTCACTACTCTCCTTTGGGTACCATAATAAAGGACATGCTCAGCCCAATATGCTGCAGTTCACAAATACAGACACAGACAAAACATGGAAGTGTTGTCTCTGGAACATGGAAGCAAAAAAAGAAAAGGAGAATAAACAGGAGCCCAGGATCATACCAATACCATATCCAGAATTACTCATGTTATCCATTAGATGGATAGGCCTTGTCTTGCTCTGGACATCAAAAGCATCTGGAAACATTCCCATTACATGTCAGGTAGAACGTGCACAGCCAAAACACGCAGGAAGTATTTCCATCCTAAAAGGTACATCCGCCAAGACAGCTGGAACTAAAGCAGATGATCCAATGCGGGACTTTCTGGTAATACACAGTAATAAATGGGATTTGTACATCCTTTGTACACCCATGAAATAGGGCACACCCTTAATCAGGTATGCATCAAATCATCTGAGACACGAGAAATTTATCAAGAGCTGTTGAAAAAAACCCATACAGTTGCTCTCGCCTCACTGCAATTTACCTTCAAGGGACAGGGAACAGCTGACACAGGCAAACATCAGCCCAGAACTCAGCAGAGCTGGAGCCATCACATCATTTTTGCTAGAACCTGCTGCACGTGGCAACGCGATCCAAGAGCTAAAACACCACGAGGCACGCAAATGGATGTGTAGAGGTGGCAGATGCTGGGGTAGTAAATGCAGGGAACTTCAAAGGGCAGAGAATCAAGTACTACTGATGTTGGTACAACACTCCTGTGGGTGGCCTGACCCCAGACAAGGTGGTGCACTACCAGAACAGATGAACACTGCAACACACTGGAGTCTGAGTCTTCTCTTTTTCACCGCAGTGCACATCAGGCAACGCAAAGGAGAGATGATGCCAACCCACCTGCTTTGCATCCTCAGAGAGATCTAATACCCGCACGTACCAGAAAGCGATCATAAAACAGCATGCGTACATTGTATGTACAATGAGGGGATGGGAGCTTACTTTAGGCACAGATTAACTTACAAGCCAATACACCCTATAGGGGTCCTCATGTGTAGTAAGGAAATGAGCTCAGTTCTCCTAGCTCCTTTTACTCAAGCTCTACAACTCAGTCCTTAAAAACTTCTCCATTGACTTCCAGCAGCACTCACACACACACCCTGAGTTCACAACTCTCCCACACAACAGAGTAAAACACGCTGTGCCAAGCAATGAAATGAGGAACACAGCGCTTCATAAGCTGCCATCTTTTCATCTAGACACTTCGAATACCTGGGTGGGCGGAGTGCTTTGGAACGACATGCTGATTTATATTGTTTTAAGTTCACCTGCTGCTCTGGCTTCGTTCCCAATTCTCTTATGCTGAGGAAGATATTGGAAGAGGCCTTACATGCCAAGAACACTGCACTCATCTCTTCAGTAGCACAGAGGTGCAAGACATTATTCTTAACTTCTGAAATACACTTCTGCCCCACAGGTCATCACTTAATACCACTTCTGGAGATTGGCAACTTGTCTGCTTCATGAATAACGCAATCTTTCGCCCTGTATGACGATGTATATTTATTGCAATGAGACTACTGTCGTCTGCATGCTACATCACCATAGCAAGAGAAAAGAAACTGGACTTCCCCACCTAGATAAGTTAACCCTTTTGCCCATGGTTTCCTCCCCATCTGTCTGCATTTGAAGCAAGTTACAACTCTGGTTCAAGAAAGTACTTTAACACTTGCACATGAGTAGCTGCATTAAGTTCCACCGGATTACTCATACACTTGAATTTCAGACTTACTATGCTGAGGGCTCACTGAGCCCTCCTTAAATGGAAAAGATGTAATGCCGTATTTCCCAAGCTCTGTTCTGTGCTGAGTATGAAATGGACCTTCTGAAATAGAATCAAAATGGAACTGTGCTGAGGAAGGCAAAACGAGACACTGTAAAAACAGGCTGCCCTCTCTTTTACAAACAGTCTGTAGGATCAAAAAGGATGGAGGACCACCATGACTCTAAAAGAAGCTCAAACTACACTAAAAATGGCAGTCTTACTGTACACAGGAAAACAAGCCACTGAACAGGAGGAAGTATACAGCTGATGATATGAGGTCTCTACTATCCTTACTCTCTTCTTTGAAATATGTTATTATATTTAAATACCATCTGGACCTTAACCATCTTTGGTGGTTCATTTCTGGACCTCCCTACTATCACATTTCAAATTCAACAGCGTTGAACTGCCCTGATTTCTAAATGCCATAGGCAAAGACCGACCTGCCTACTCAGCTAGGCACTTCAACACCCTAGCAAGATAAATACACTCCTTGTCCCACAGTCAAGAATGATGATGATAATGCATAGAAGGCAGGTAAAGGAGGAAAAGATGGGGAGATGGACTGTAAAGATAGGCATAACTGCAATAAGCAGTTCAGAGAAACCTCCCGAGCTGAGTGGAAAGGATGCTAAACTCTGCCTGTAACTGCAAACAATTCTTTTCAACCATTTTTCTCTATTTGATTATGAGTTATGACTGCAAGCCAAAGAGAGCACACCTGGTCTAACTGGCTTTTTTCCCCCGGACTTCAGTGTCAGCGATGATGTGAGACTCCCAATTTCACTTCTGTCCAAGCCTCAGGGTCCCATCAGTAAAGTGGGAATAATAATTTCACTTCATTTCAAGAGGGCACTGCACAATACAGTGATCCTGACTTGCAAAGTGCTCCAGTGATAGAGGAAAGAGCACTCCAGAAACACACAACAGGAAATTAATAATTCTGTATTCAGTCTTGAGTTTGAATAGTATGTAGTAAATAAGGCTTGGGGCCACACACTGCACAAAAAGAAAAGAAACTGAATAGCTGCTCATTAAGTATCACCTTCCATTTTGTGCACAAAGAATAGGTGCTCTAGCAATTAAGCGGCTATAACGCAATACTCACTTGCAGGGGGGCCAAATTAAGGTTTCATTGACAGCCTTCGTTCTAGCATTTCGTAACTTTGGAGCACTTGGACTTTGCAATTTTAATAACATTCTTTTAACCAAGTTGCTCATAATTAACTACAGAACTGCCACATGGCTGCTGCAATCACTATCTGTTTCTCTCGGGAAATCCAGCTTAAAGGCTTGTCTTGGACACAGTAGTAGTTTGAAGTATGTCCCAAGATTTGCCCAAACCCACAAAAAGCAAATCAAATCGCTATCCTCAAGTGATAAGGTGTGCTAAATTCAAGCCAGCTGATCTTGGGGTTGCGCGAAACACGAAAGCTGCTGATGCTGGAGCTAGTTAGGCAGGGAAGATGCGGCAGCTGGAGTTACAACCACTTATCAGCTGCTAATCCAGTCATTTTCCCAACCCAGCAACCGTGCACAGCGCACTGTCTGGGAGAATCCTCAATTTCATTCAAGCTTGCTTCATTAAGTGGAGTAATTCAAGTCTGTTAAGGTGAGGTAATAAACTGCTGAAACAGAGAGAGTTCCTCAGGGTAAGTGCATGCGGCACATCAAAGATGCACATGCACATTACTGAGATGTAAACCACAGCAGTGGGGGTACCATTAACACAGGAACCGCAGCAGGAGTGGTTGCAAGTCACCTGTGAAACACCCCAGGTTTCTCTTCAAAACAGACCTGAGTTTCATGCTGCCAGTTACCTTGCTGAGAGAGCCCAGGAGGAGGTATTTTAAGTTCTCTCTGCTATACATAACTAAGGCTTCAAATTGGACTGTTTCTACCTCATCGTGCAACGCATCCACATCCATGTAGTCAGGTGCCACAGCTCCCCATAAAGCTCTCTGGCATGATCTATCAGCCTCCTCCATTCTTCCTGCCTTCCTCGAACTGGTCAGGCCACCAGGGAAGCCACCAAGAGGAGCAAGACCCTGGTTACTCAGCAGCATTACAATCCTCAGCTGTAGAGCCCTGGCAGATGCTCTTCAGCTGGAACAGATATCAGGAGTGCAAATGGAGGGAGAGGAGCAAACAGCTGACAGTGCCATCCACTGGCTTAAAAATGGGAGGGGGAGTTACAAATTGATGCATAAATAAGACCTGACTCTGTAATTCAGAGCTAACAAGGTAGTTTACTGAATGTTAATTAAATCCTCAGTGCCTGATACCAACTGTGGTGATCAACTTATTTT
Source organism: Struthio camelus (assembly GCF_040807025.1). Taxonomy (NCBI): domain Eukaryota; kingdom Metazoa; phylum Chordata; class Aves; order Struthioniformes; family Struthionidae; genus Struthio; species Struthio camelus. Next base: position 20,808,608 of record NC_090950.1, read on the forward strand.
TAAATTAAATAAGCAATAAATGCTTAGCTGAACTTCTATTAAATTTCACCCAGCGAATGAAGTATGCAGGGCTTTTAATAGACATTAAACAAGATAGTTATGGCAAGTTAGTTGATTTTTTATTACCTAGAGATAATGGCCATACTAAATCTCAACCAACTATTCTACTGGCGGCACAATCATCCAAGACTTGGTAGCAGTTTGCCTGCCTTGAAGCATCACTGGGCCGCAATAGTAGGGGGAGGAAGGCAGTCGAGTGTTGAAGGTAGCCTCCTCCTACTTAGAGGATGATCAAGTCGCAAACCCACTTTTATGCACAAAGCAGGATCCCTTCTACCTAGCCAGCCTTCACAACTCCGAAGAGGGCTTTTAGGAGGAGCTCTCACACAGAATCAAAGTCGGCATAATGCTACAGAGACCATGAAGCATCCCACCTCCCACATTCTCCCAGGGCACATGAAGCTATCTGAGTGCGGGCATGCGTCATACTGACAAGGGGGGTTAGTGGAGCAACCAACAGCCCTCTCCATAAACACTTCCCTGCCCCTGCGGGACCTTAAGCTCTCATCTGCGCTCCAGCATGAACAGCCCGTACCATCCGAATGCCTCTGGGATAACATAAGGACTGCTGCTCCATAAACGAGGACACTAGAGAGGACGCAGTGATTTACGGGGGTTCCTGCAGGGAGGGCTGGAGCTAATCCAGGACTGAACACACGTCCCAGGCAAACGCCCACCACACCAGACCAGGCCTGAGCCCTACAGAAGTGTCCTGCAGGCCAAATGCAAACACAACCCAAAGATGCAGAGACGGGCCTCTCTAATCCTCCTTCCCCTCGCCCTTTCTTCTCAAGCCGCCTGCCCACTCCTCTCCTCATCTCCACAGCTTTCTGATAGTACAGGCTAAAGGAGAGGGCCAGCATGTCCAAGGACACTCCACCCCTCCCTTGGACACCATCCTTAGCTAGGGCCACCTGGTCCCAAACATGCGGCTACTGAGAAAACATTGTATTATGCAGTTCCCTTACGGCATAAAGGGCTACAGAAAATGCCCTCATTAGGAACCTATAACGCTCAAAAGCTTGCATCTTTTTCTAAGAAAAGGTTATCAGCAGCTCACAACTCCACCGATGTTTGTTTTCCTTTCCTGAGCATATTGCGATAGTTTGGGAGTACTTATGAGTGACTCACATGTGTGTCACTGTCACCCACAGATCCCAACAACAGATACTGACAATCTAAAATGACATATAGTTGCTGACAGCTACTTAAAATGATCATTTTCATGCCAGTTCTTGCGCTTGCTCAGAACGTGATCGAAACTAACTCTCTTTCAGATTAAAGCGGAATCTCTATCGAAGTGTCTTTACCAGTAACCTTAATCATAACAATTAGGTGTGGGTAGTGACTTTTTCATATTTGGTTTAGAAATAATACCAACCCTACCTGCCTTGCTGTGCCCAGAAGTAGGAGGAACAGAAAGAGCTGAGCCTTGCACCCAGCTAACCCCCATTTTTTGGGCAGGCATAAGCCGTCAAAAGCTTTAAAACTTTGTGGGGTTTTTTTGGTCTGTGGTTTTCGGTTTGATTTGTTGTTTTCTTTTCTCTGTTTGTTTCTATTTTACAAAACAAAAAGCTCCCAACTAAAAAAAGAAAAAAAGAAAAGGAAAACACAGAGCTCTTCATACTTTCATACTTTTCGTATGACTGCTATCCTTTACAGAGACCCAATTTACATGTGAAAGTTGATTGCAACATTTTCCTTCCAATCCCTCCTCTGGAACCATTGTTCATAAAGTTATTTAAAGTCTTGTGTTTTCATACATGTAACCCACACTCTTTAAAGGTATTGTTCCTTGCAAATCCGTCCCTCAGATAACCCACATCCTTAGATAAGCTATGGTTTCCGTCTCCCCCACTCCTGCCTGCTTTTCGAATGTGGCTACAGTTCCAGTAAGCTCTCTAGCTTTTAGCAGAATTACCCTGCTATGAGAGCGAGAACAAAGGGAGATAATGAAGTTAGTGGGGTAAGAAAGCAGGCTAGGAAGGACCAAAAATAGGTAATATTCTCACCATCTTGCTCACAGATGCATAGAACAAGCACAGGTGCTGAATCTCAGGCTTCTGGCAGATCACATACGCAAGAATTTGTACTCATATTGCTTTCTTGAAGTTTTCTCTATGTCAAGAAAGTAATGTACCTTAAAGGCACAGATGTACCTAAAGGATATGAACACCTCTTTGTCATCATCGTGTCACCTCCTTTAAAACCTCTTAATGCATCCACAGGGATGAGTATTTGGCCTCACCCTCACCTGAAGGGTTTAACAAGGCTGCTGCAGTCACATGAGACTTCAGGCAGCCACAAACCGCACATTCAAGAGCGGAGATGACCAGTTGGCAACCCGAAGGCAAAGTCCAGCCAGCTCACAGCCCCGCGTGGCCCTATGGCAGGCCAGCCAAACCAAGGCACTGCAGCACCACGCCGGGGCAGGGAGAGCTCATTAGGAGAAATGTAAAGCTGTGTGGGTCAGGCTTTCAGATGCTTGATTAGGAACAAAACACCACTGAGTATGCATTGTTCACATAACCATGATGGGCAAACGAATAGAGAAACTACTGTGGTCACCCTCAGGGTATGTGTTTCCACAGACACACGGAAACTGTCTTATTGCAAACAACTTGTCATCCACCCAAGCTACTGCCTTTCTCCAACTACAGTCAGCAAGAGATACTTCAGAGAAACCCGCATGAAACATTCTCCTCTTTCCAATGAGATGTTTATGAAATTTGTAAGAAGCACTACTATTAGCCGGTATAATTTTGAACGTACCTGATATTCATGCAATTGTCCCATCTTCTTTCCAAACTTGGCTAAATTCTTGTCCTCGGCAACATTGTGCATGAGAAATTCCACCATTTAATCACGTTGCATGGAAAAGCATTTACTTTTGTTCATTTTAAATCAGTCACTTTCATGGTGGCTCCTGCATCTCACAGGCATTAGTACAAAGGAATAGAGTCTCCTTTGACAGTATTCATGACTCCTGTGACACCTTTTCTAATGTGCGTGTCCTTTATATAGGAGCAATTGCAACCTACTGATCAAAATGCCTCAGGCTCCCTGCCATTTTTACTGTCCTTCTTCAAAACAGTGAACTTCACAAAGCAGAAGGGAGTCATTTAAGTTTTACAGTTAGACATTACACATGTTAACACAAATAGTAATTTCAACCAACAAGGCAACAGTCAGGCTTGAAATCAAATAACAGGTGTCTCAGTTCTGACCATGGCCCTCCATACTCTTATTCGCACTATAAATTGTAATTAAAAATATATACTGATGACCATACTATATTTAAAAGCAATTCAACTCCACTGAAACTGTGGCCAACACTATTTTGTGCCTTGCAAAACTCAAGGCTAAAGCTCTGAGCCATTACACAGCACTGTATTTCAGCTCTGAACTTAAGCCCCTATATAACCTAGGGGAACAAAAGTTTTGGCAAGGGATGCAGGACTGAATCTGCACTGAAATTATTTGAAAATTTTAACTACACCACACCAGCTCCTGATTCTGGTAAGACAGCAGCCCAGCACCTCTCATAAACACAGCACAGCCAAAGCTGATAGTCACAGAAATTCAACCCTGAGATCTGATGTGCTCTGCAAGTCTTCATGACATGAGGCAACTAAATTGCATGGGAAGCCAGATTTCTTATACCTATCTGTGATTGTTGAGATATTGGATCTGAAAATCACTGCTGGCCCACCAGTCTAGAGGCAGGCGTCCACACAACAGCCCTAGCGTCACAAGACCGCGTCCCAAACAACACCACTTGACGCTCTCATCCCTGAACACTGGAAGGCTGTTAGTCCAAGCAGTGGCTAACTAAAGGGGCCAGGACATACAGAGCCAGAAGAGCTGGGCATGCTCCACAGCATCCCTGCCCTGACACCGAAGGGAAAAACCTCTCCTCAGCGAGACGAGAGCCGAAGTTTCGATCATAGTTTGCTACTAGCTTTTCTGCCAAGACAGCTTACGAGGGTGGCAGCCAGTACCAATCGTAACTGGCAACTGAGACTTGCACGCTGAAGATGCATCTGTTCAATGGCGGGGGAAGAAATCTGGAGAGCAGCCCTGGCCCTGACAGACCTAGACTGCAAGGCACATGGTAGTTTATAACAATAGCGATCCAGTGTAGATCAGGGCTGCACCTACAAAATCATCAATGAGATACTATTTTGGCTGCTGTATGTCTCATCTCCCTGGATACGGCCTCCTTTTCCACCGAGGAGTTTATCCAGGCAGAACGTAAGGGCCAGGTATTTCTGTTTGGGATAGGTCCAACAGACTCGCCACACACCTGCTACCTGCCACCAGGCATCTCTCTCTAGCCAAGAGGTTCCAGACAGGCCTACAGTGACCCTCAGCACCTGTGCGCTCCAACGGGCCTGGAAAACTATGCTCAGTTGTGTCACCAAGGTGTCAGGAGCACCACAAAGTGAAACACTGCGAGCTATAGAGACAGCAGGACAGATTCCCCAGGAGCCTAACGTGGACAGACAGACAGCTCAAGCAGCCGGGACGGGAGGAGAGTCAACGAGGAGCAGCAGGGCATCAGGAGGCAGGGAGAGTTTCCAGAGCTTTTACCAATGTGGATTTAGTGCTGCTGCCATCCTGGACCAGGTGCCTACCTCATCTGGTAGCTTTTCCCAAAAAGGAGCCAACATAAGCTGACTCAGAGGAAGCTGCAAAAGAAAATTCCTAAAGAAAACAATTAAAGGAAAACTTCATTTGAAATACTCAACAATTAGAGGACAGCTTAGACTGCACGCAGTAAGCCTGAAGGCCCACTAGCGGCACCAGCATTTTGACACTGAGCTCCAGGCAGGGTTAGACACGCAGGATCACATCTTGATTCCTCAGGTGCCCTAGGGCCACCAGCCACCCTTGTGGACAGCTGGTCCCACCAGGGAAAAAACAGCTAATAAAGGATAAGCAACTGAAAAAGAGAAACAACAGAGCTAATAAAATTAGGAATGATAGTCCAAGAAAAAATTTCAACAGTAATACTTTATCCTTGCACAGATGTATTTTCCAAGGGAAATCCCAAATTCTAGAGTATTATTTAGCCTTGTCTGGACCAGTCCTGCTACAGTAAGGGCGTGGAGTAGAAAAATCAACAAGTCCCTTGCATCCCTAAACTGCACTGCTGTATTTCCGCAACAGAGCAGGTTGGGCCAAGAGATGCACTTCACAGAGGACAGCACCCAACATTTTGCAGTACAAATTAAGTTGTGTCATTTACAAATGAAATGATATGTGTCCCATTCTCAGCTTCCAAGGAAGCCCTGCCCTCCTGAAACCCAGATGTCTGCAAATACTTGATCAGCCTCAGCCACCACATGTTACATCACCCAGTTCCCAGTCTTTCAGTGACTCCCCGCTCTCTTTCAGATTTTGCTCCAGAAATCATTCCTGGAAGATGCGAGCACAAACTCCACAGAAAAGCGGGTCCACAAAGCAGAGAAATTCTCTAATCTAGAGCAGCTCCCAGCACTGAAGACTTCCAGGTGAGACCCCACATTCCACATTGGTCAGAAGCACTTCCACATAGGGGCCAAAGTCTCGCGGATGCATAGGGAACTTGACCCAGCAAGTTTAATGGTTCCCTCAAACTCCTGAATTTTTGTGTAATCAAATGAAATCACCTAATAAGGGAGACAGATACCAGACAGGAACCCAACCCAAAAACTAAAGAACTGGGCCCAAAAGCCAGCTTTTACAGGCATGGAAACAAAACAAAACAAAAACTCAAAATACAACAAAGTAGAAGACTCTAACATTCATTTCATCAGTGGGGCCAACTGCACTTCGAGGTACGGCATAGCCAGCACAACTATGCGTGACTTTTCCCCATCAACACCTCTTACTGCAAGCCCTGCTTGCTCCCTAGCACAGCCCCAGGGCACGGAGATTGCTCCCCAACAACAGCAGGAGTGAGATTTGCCTCCTGTTTGAAAGGGCAAAAGGGGAAAAAAAAAAAAAAAAAAAAGAAGAAGAAGAAAAGCCTTGCGTGACGTCAGAGTGTGGGAAATTTCTACATACTTACCTGCCTGGGAAGGGTGGGCCTCCCCTGGTATATAAAAGGGTGCCAGGGCTTTACTCAACTTGCTATTGTTATTCGCACACGCTATTGTTATGCGGCCGAGGGGTCCCGCCGCGCAAGGTGCCACGCGGGCCCCAGCGCGGGGGCACCGCGCTCCGCTCCGCCCGGCGGCGGCGGCGGCCCCAGCTGCACCTGCGGCCGGGAGCCCGCGTGGGGCCGGGCCGGGCCGCCCCGAGCCCGGGGGGGAGGGGGGGGTGGGATGGGACACCCCACCGGGGCTGCGGGGCGGAGAGGAGGAAGCGGAACTGGGGTTCCCGAAGGGCTGGGAAGGCCCCCACCCCCCCGCCGCGGGGACCCCCACGCTGCCCCCGCCCCGCGGCCGGGCCGCGCCGCCCCCCGCCGGCCGCGGCGCCCCGGGAGGAGAGGAGGAGCCAGCCGCGGCCCCCCCCGGGGCGGCCGGCGGCACTCCCCGCCCCGGCCGGGGGCTCCAGCTGCTGTACAGCTGCCTCGGCGGGCGGGGGGAAGGGGAAGGGGGCAAGTTATTATTTGCAACAATACCTCGGGGGGGAGGAGGCGGCGGCGGCGAGCGCGGCGGCGGCGGCGGCGGCGGGAGGAGGCGGCGGCGGGAGGAGGGGCCGGGGGCGGTGCCGCGCCCGCAGCGGGTCCGGGCCCGCCCCGCTCCGCCCCGCTCCGCCCCCGCCTCCTCCCGCCAGCGCCGCCGCCAGCCCCTTCCGCGCTCTGCCCCCGCTGCATCCCTCCTCCAGCCCCTTCCGCACTCTTCCCTCTACATCCCTTCTCCAGCCCCTTCCGCGCTCTGCCCCCTCTGCATCCCTCCTCCAGCCCCTTCCGCACTCTTCCCTTTTCATCCCTCCTCCAGCCCCTTCCGCGCTCTGCCCCTTTTCGTCCCTCCTCCAGCCCCTTCCGCACTCCGCCCCTTTGCATCCCTCCCTCCAGCCCTTTCCGCACTCTTCCCTCTACATCCCTTCTCCAGCCCCTTCCGCACTCTGCCCCCTTTGCATTCCTCCCGCAGCCCCTTCCGCGCTCTGCCCCTTTGCATCCCTCTCTCCGGCCGTTTCCGCGCTCGCCCCTTTGCTTCCTCCCGCCCTTACCTCCCGCCGGCCGAGGGGGTGGGCCGGGAGCCCCCCGCTCCGACGGACTCCCCCGAAACAAAAAGCGAAAGCGACGGCCGCTGCCTCCCGCCCCGCCGGGCTCCTGCGCTCTGCCCGGGACTGACGTCAAGGCCCCAAATTCCTGCCTTTCCCTGCAGGCAGATTTGTCCATGTAAGGGCCGGGGCCGGGGAGCGGGCCGGCCCCGCGGGGCTGCTGCCCGGCGCGGCCCTCCCCGGGGCATCTCCCGGCCCTGCCTCGCCGGCTCAGCCCCGGCCGTACCCCGCACCGCGCTGGGGGCCCCGCCGCACCCCGCCCCCCCGGGGGGGGGGGGGCCGCAGTTTGGGATATTCAGCCTTCTCGGAGAACTGTAAAGGATGATTACTCAAAGATGGTTAAAGGGCCTAAGTTTGCCCGGGGCTCCCTGCTGATTTGCTCCTTGCTGACTTTCCAATCAAAGTTTCCTCTCTTCTTCCTCGGCTGGGACACGTAAAAAGATTGGGGGGGAGGGGGGGGATAAACGATGCTTAAGGAGCTGCCTGTTCAAAGAGTCAAAACAAAACCTGTCATGCATACTAAGGAGAGGGGGAAGGGAAACTGTATTTTCTAATCTCTTTCAATTTGATTGTTTTGTGGATATTTATAACGACTGCAATTAAAATAATTTGGATTTGAGTGTGATTATTTTTATAATGGAATGTTACCCTTTAAATAGCTACGTTAGAAATTTGCAGTTTTGTATCAGGCGACTGCGTTTGCACTGAAGAGACAGCAAAGACAGAAGGGTTACCTTGCATTCATTCAGGCTGTGGAGGGGAGACATGCCAAGCCTTACTCACTTGGAAAGAGATTTCGGGATGAGGTTTTAAGCACTTTAAATGTATTTCATTTTAACAATACAGGAGTTTGCTGTGAACTTTCAGATAATGTTTACAGTCTTACCCATTACCAGCTTTAACGTCCACAGTCAGCGTTTGACAGCCCCAGGAGGGAACGTTTGCCCATAAGGACCCAAAAAAGGACATTAAGTGCCTTTAGGAGACTTTAGGAGCTGAAGTAGAGAGATGTGATCCAGCGCTGACTCCTCCTTCCCCTGGCTGCTGAAGCATCTAAAATGAGCAAGCGCTTGCCCGGATTGACCCGAGGGATGAGTGGAGGCCACAAAAGATACCGCCACATCCCCATGGGCACCACTTCCTCTGCCAGCCCTGCAGCAGAGGAAGCAAAGTACATCCCAAATTCAGTTCTAGGTGCAAATCCTCCGTCCCTCTGGTTTATTCAGTTTTCTGCAGTGGGTTTGTTCTGCTTCCCCCTTTAACAGGGGTGCTAAATTCCTACAGAGGGACAGAGAGGAGTGCTGAGGCCAGATAATATCTTAGAAGTACTGCAGCTAAATCTGTATCAGCCTGTCAGTCACAGCCACACAAGTTTTCTAAGTATTATAACTATGACTAGAAATACCCTAGCCTAATCCTTGCTGCCTACTCTGTATTTAAACTCCGGTGAGATCCAAAACCAAAGCAGAATAGTGCATGAGTCACACAGGGACCCATCCCGTAGGTGTACCTAGAGTGCCGGTAATACTCTGCAATGTTGGGCTATTGTAAAGGACAGGCATGGCTGCTTTTTAAAGTGCCAGCGGGGAAGATGGCAGCACTATCAACCAGGTAGGACTACCGCTAGTCGAGCTGCCAAAGCGTTTGCCCAAGGCCTTGCAGACCTGGGTTCAATCTCCCACCCTGGCCCAGGCGACACTCTCACCTGCAGGTTGGGACCCCCCTCATATCTATCGCTCCTGCTGCAACAAAACAAAACACCAGATAGCATCCTGAGCTCGAATCCAAGTGTCTCTCCTTCCAGCTGAGTGCTTTAACCACTAGGCCACAGGGTCAGGCGCCTTCTTGACTGGACTCTGAAGGAAACTCATGATGGCATTTCCTGTAGCAAAGGTCCGATGGCCTGCACAAGGCACCTTCTGGCAATAGCGTCTGTCAACCTCAGTGACGTGGCTCTTATTAGAGTTGTATTTTGTAGTGCTTCAGCAAAGTAGATTTATGAAGGAATTGATGCCTGTTTTGTTCTCTGTTTGACCTTTTATTCAAATCTGCAACGGTGCTTGCGTGATATCAGTGGGTATCTAGGGGAAGCGTCTGAAAACTGCGACTGTTTGACCTAAGATTAGAGACAAGTGTTCTCCATTTAGCGTTTGAGACAAAACCAGTGGTCAAATATTTCCCTTGTCCCATATCCAACAATTATTGCTTCTTTATCCATCAAGCTCATGCAATTTTCCAGTCCTGTTAACAGAAGAGAGAATACTTTGCACATCCATAGCTGCCTCCCTCAAATGATTGCAAAAGTTTTAAGCCTTGGGGCTCCAGAGTGTGGGATAATAACAACTACTACCTCCATTCTGCAAGTAGATAAATTGTGACTAAACTTCCGCTATATAGCA